>NW_027492645.1:0-322500 GCF_021521415.1 Bidens hawaiensis
AAAGCGGGTACCCTAACCCTCAAGAAACCAAACGAAAAAGCCAAACCCGAGCCCGCACCACAAGCCAAGGTTGAACCCGCACCACAAGCCATTAACTACTCCAACTCTTCCCGTCACAACAATAACAACAACAAGAAGAAACCCAAAACCAACTACCGAAACTATGCTGTTACCCAACCCCAACCTCAACAACAAACCTAAATTCCACCCCAAACTCGAAAACCCTATACCGGTACCCGCCCCACTATGCAACATTTGCCAACTCCATCACCCACTAAACATGCCTTGTCGCCATTATACCATTTGTAACCGACTTGGTCATCTCAACACCACATGCCGATCCGCACAACGAACCCAACCTAACCAACCAAACCAACCAAGAACTTTTCCCCAAAATACTCAACACCGATATGCACCTTACCCACCAAACCAACCTCAACAACCCCGAGCTTGCTACAATTGCGGTGACCTTAACCATTTTCGCAACAATTGTCCTCGCCTCATCCTTACTAACCAAACCATGACCGCACCTTACTACCAAACTCAAGCTTACCAAGTTCAAACCTACCAACCTCAACTTTCCCAACACAATGCACCACTCATCCAACCCATCCAAGCCATACAAGCACCACCTCCTCCACCACCGCAAGCACCTCAAGTCAACCAAGGCAATCAAGGACGAGCTTTCATGATGAATGTTAATCAAGCTCAAGCAGCAAACGATGTTGTGAACGGTATGTTTTTAGTGAACCAACATTTGGCTTCCATTTTATTCGATACGGGTGCCGATAGAAGTTTCATTTCTTTGAAATTTGAGTAAAAAATTGCCGTGTCTCGAACCAAGCTTTCCCGGTCGTTTTCTGTTGAAGTCGCCAATGGGAACTCCATCACCATAAATTCCGTCGTCTGCGATTGTACTCTCGTTCTTGCTAACCATAAATTCTCCATCGATCTCATCCCGATGCAAATGGGAAGTTTCGATGTCATAGTAGGCATGGATTGGTTATCTTTGCACCGTGCCGAAGTTGTTTGTTTCGATAAATTCATTCGCATTCCGCTTGTTAACGGTAAAATCCTTAAGGTCTTCGGAAAAGCTACTTCGAGAAGGCTTAATCTCATGTCGTGCTCTCAATCGCAAAAATACTTACGCCAAAAGTATGCTCCGCTCCTGGCTCTCTTGGCGACAAAAGACAAAAAGGAAAGGAAAATCCAAGATATTTCTATTGTTCGTGATTTCCTCGATGTCTTTCCCGACGATGTCACCGGCCTTCCACCCGTTCGTCCGATTGAATTTCGAATCGATCTTGTGCCCGGCGCGATGCCTGTGGCCAAGGCTCCTTACCATTTAGCCCCGTCAGAAATGCAAGAATTATCGAACCAACTCGAAGAACTTTCCAATAAAGGTTTCATTCATCCTAGCTCTTCTCCTTGGGGCGCTCCTGTTGTCTTCGTGAAAAAGAAGGATGGTTCGTTTCGTATGTGCATCGATTATAGGGAACTTAACAAACTCACCATTAAAAATCGTTATCCCTTGCCACGAATCGACGACCTATTCGACCAACTTCAAGGCGCAACTTGCTTCTCCAAAATCGATCTTCGATCAGGTTATCATCAATTGCGTGTTCGCGAAGAAGACATTCCAAAAACCGCTTTCCGTACTCGATATGGACATTTCGAATTTTTGGTTATGCCATTCGGGTTAACAAATGCACTTGCGGTGTTTATGGACCTCATGAACCGCGTTTGCAAACCATTCCTCGATAAATTCGTTATTGTCTTTATTGATGACATTCTCATCTTTTCCAAATCCAAAGCCGAACATGAGCATCATTTGCGTTCCATTCTCAAACTTCTTAGAAACGAACGACTTTAATTAAATAGGATAACCTTTGAATTTAATTACATAGGATAACCTTTGAATTAAATTATTAAATTTTTACCAAACTTTTAATAAATGTCTTAGGTTTATAAAAATATTTTTATTATATTTTTCTATTGGACCCAAAAATCATAAAAATTCTTCCAACACAAAAAAGTATGTGCAGCTATTTCAGTGCGCAACAAAATGGTTTTATTTTTATAAAATTCATTACCGAACCAAATTAAATGATTCCAATTGGGTTTGGTTCCTAACTCAAAACACTAACTTCTAGAAGTGGAACCAACCAATTTGGACTTGTCGAAAAAAGTTATGACGTCGGGAAGACAGACCAGAATCCGTCATCCCGCATCAGCTTTGACACTCGATTTTATAAATTCATAAAAACCATTCAAATCTCGTCCAAAAATTACGTATTATACCTTTCTGGAAACTAGACTCAAAGTAGAATATCATAGAAACAAGAATCGATAAAAAACAATATATTTTCATCGAGTTACAGACCCTACAATAAACGTATATGAATCTGTCAGCAATCTGTTATCATCAAAACTCAACCTTAATGACCAATATGCGATGTATAAGGATGGTTTAAGGTGTAAAAGACTAGAGGGGACATGGGAATAACCTTGAATTAGATTTTTACGACCTAACCACTGCTGCAAAAAAGAAAAATCGGGGGTGGGGAGCCTGCTCTAACTGCCGATCGGCCAGGGTAGGGTGAAAGGAAGCTGGGGTTTTGTTTTATGTTATAAAATGGAAATTTACACTCTAGTCCCTCCAGTATGAAGTGTGTAGCAACTTGGGTGAACAATTAAGTGAGAAACGTTTACGAGGGTAGCCAGGAGCTCTCGGAAAAAAGCCGGGTCAAGCCCGATGGTGTACGCAATCACTACAAGGATAAATCTTTTTATCGGAATTTACGGACGTTACATGCAACTTCGCGTATCGCGAAGTTGTCCCTCCCTGCATATTCGCGTATCGTGAAGATTCAACTTTTCAGAATTTAATTATCTTCTTCTCTTTATTGTCTCGTGATGCGTGCACTTCCAATCTCTCACTTATAGATCTTCATTCCAAGCTCGTAAATATCCTCGTTAAGCTCCATAACTTCCAATGTCCTGAAAACACATAAACATACTTGAAGTACCATAGTTCGTTCGATTATTTACCTAAAACTAGCTAATTAATATATGAAACCAACTAACTTTTACCCAACCATCACATCCCCACACTTATCCTTTTTCGTCCCGAAAAAGACTTTGCAATGGAATCAGAATCAGAGATCATTCTCAAAATACTTCATAGATTATCTTAATTAAGCACAAAGAACACAAAAACCGCGATTGCCGATATTGTTGTCCACTTAAACCCATGCCCCAATACTTACCGGGAAAAATAAGGTGTGACAGTTTTATTAGTTCATATGATTAAAATGGAACCCACACCTCAAAGCCCTGAAGCCGCCTTACCATGCTTCCTTATAGTTTTACCGAACCAGACCACCCCAACTTGACTTAAACCTTAAGATTAGACGATAAAAAATTTTTGCACAAATGTACAATTTTTCAAGCCCATATGTAATAGCTAAAACAATCTTGGATATTTTCATCGAACCAAAACCTAAACTCAAGCATTAAAGTCTATCAAAATGGCATTAGATACAATTAAGGTGCAATTAGGTAACCAACTAGTAAATAGCCCCCACTACATGACATACCCCCGTTATCAAGCAATACCCCGAAGTCCATCACCATACGTGAATAGGCACGAATTCATCTGTAGGGCTTACATATGACGTGTCCCGTGTGGTCCTTTTCTTAATGGTAATGAGACGCGAGCATAGGGATCCCATATGACTAACAGCATGGATGATCAAGTCAGTAGTGAATGTGTACTATTAAAGCACTTTTTGTGATCATGTTTATTGACTTATGAATTGGCAGATAAATTATGGGTTTGCTTTTTTTAAGCTATTTAATATACATAAATCCACTTAGGATTTATGCATACCCAGATGATAAACCGCATACCAACCCATGGTCTCCGAACCCCGGAGCATCCTATCAATACAAAATTTAAGGCCATAATACCATACGCCTATGAAGTGTTAGCCACTTAACTAGTAGTATTTTCATTTATGTTTATATCACAAGCCATCTAGCATACTCTAATTTTAAGCCTAATCCAAGCATTGTACAATAAACTATTCATATTAAAATATATTTTTGGTGATTAAATCTCATAGTAAGGCTTGAGTATGACCTAATCTTTCATTCCAGTCCTTACACAGGCTTAGCTAAACAAACAAAACCCTGAAGGCGTTTTCTACTAAAAATCAAGCATTTTAAAGTTCAATTAAGTCTACAACAAAATTATCCTTTCATTCTCAAGGCTGAGCCTACCGACACATCCCAAATTAAGTGCGTTCCCGTTCTATTTATCTCATATTATATAATAATTTTGAAAAATAACCCCCGATTTTTCTATCATTTTCTATTATTATGCAAAAAAATCTTAATTCAAGGAACATTAAAATTTTAAAATTTTAATTTCTCCCCCATCCCCACACTTGAGGCAAACATTGTCCTCAATGTTTAAAATTTAACAATTAAAAATAGGGACGGGATTAAAATTCACTTTGACAACTTTAAAAACCGGGCCTAATGTGATGGTGGTTATTAATAAATATTCACAAATACAATTACACTCTTAACACAAAAACTAATAAAACAAAGAAGGTTATGAAAACGAAATCACCTGATAGAAAATAAAACTCTCATGTGCAACTCTCATGCCCTCGGTGATCTTACCTCTTCAACTCTCATAATAAAATCTGCAAACTCTCAAACATGTAGAAGCAAGCTTCTCACAATTGTTAAAAATATAGGTCTTTTAAACCGTTTGCAAAATCATTAATTTTAACTTACCAACCAATTATTAATTAAATTCATAACAAAATTTATTAAACGAGTAAAAATGTTAAAAGACCTAACTCACTTTCGTAGGAATCACGATTGCATTTAGCACATGCAACAAGCCCTTTAAACCCCCCGGTAGCTCGGGTGGACGAGTATGGTCTCGTGAGGGTTTATAGTGAACTACACCCACAAAGTTCAACTACAACAAAAATATGCACAAGCAACCACCCATAAGAATAAATCCCTTCAAGTGTCCCAACCAAACCGCCCATAATACCCATAAGCAGAATAATAATAATAATCTTAATACAACCCAACAAGCAAATAAGAACATAATAAAATAAACAAGAAAAGAGGACCCAAAATATCGGTCGGGACAGCTACTCCATCAATCACCTACTGCTCATCAGAGTCCTCATCATCATCATCTCCAGCTCCTGATCCTGCAACACCTGCATCGTAAAAACCACTCGTGCCATACTGTCCATAACCACTATAACAAGCATCTCCACCATAACTACCAGTCCCACCATATCCATATCCACCAGATCCTCCACCATAATCATAACCAGTGCCACCCATATCAAAGCTACCAGCAGCATGCGGCGACTGCTGCAAAGTACCCGGCAGTGGAATATTCCAGTGATCAAATATGGTTCTAAAATAGTCCCGAGACTCATCTCTATAGTCGCGAAATTCATCACGATACCCATGCAATTCATCCCTCATTTGCAGCTGCTGCTGAAACATTTAGTCTAACGTCATGGGCTCGGGGTGCTGATGCTGTACTGGTGGTGGACTGGGCTGTCGTCTCTGACGTGGTCGGGCAGGTGGCCTCTCCACACGCTGCCCCCTCGAACTACCCTCTGCTCTCGTGTCTGCCATCCGCGGTGGATCTCCATAAGTCATTATGCCCGCTTTCTGGGCATCATCAAGCGTCACAACAGTAGTATCCGGTTCCTCCTCAAAATAATCTACCGGATAACGTCCAAACACACCCAAAGCCCGAGCGATCCGCGTAATAATTGGCCCCAATGCCAACCGAGTCGTAGTCGCACTTGCTCTACGACCTCTCCTAGCCAACGAACTCAACAACAATGTGGCCAGATTAACATTCCTACCCCCAACCGTGGCCATTAAACACATCAAATCGATATTATTACACTTATCCTTTCCCGACTGTCGACTCACAAATGAAGAAGCTATCACCTTATGTAAATACCTGTGTAGTGGATCCCGAATAGCTAATGAGACGACATTACTCGAATGCTCACCCTCTCCAATAGTCTTCCAAAATGTAGCCAAGTCAGTGGTCGAAATCCATTGAGGCCGAGAAGCAGTGGACCCCGTGGTAAACCCCCGAATACTTTCTCGAAACTCGGGACCATCAACCTCATGCACCCCATACAATCCTGCTATCACAGCACACCGGGGCACCGTAAACTGAAACAACTCTCTCCCAAAAGCAAAACTGACCGCGTGTGGCTCATCGAAATCTCTAGGATTATGTCTAAAAGTGAAGTAAAACTCGTAAACCAGCTTCACATACTGCTTCTCAACAAACCTTAGAATATCTGCCTAGCGTCCCGGTAATAGACTATTAAGTCTCTGAGCATGCCCAATGGACTCCAACACCTCCCAATCAAACGTACGATGTCGGAATATCGTCATGTCACGAATCTGCTGAAACATCACGTACTCCGGAGTATCAGGGAGAAATCGTAATATGATATGATCCTCCTCATCTCCCCCTGTGATATCCTCAACTGCAGCCCCGAAAACCTCAATCTCGTTAACAGGATATTTGATCGGCACGCGCGTATACTACTGAGAAGCATAGTAAAACGCTTGCTGTTGCTTAGACCTTTTCCTCGACATCTGCAAATAAATATACCAAGTAAGTCCATGTCAAAACAACGACTGGCGACAACCGTATAGCATTTTGGTCGCGATTGTCCCCAATAAATAAAACCTATAACTAAAAGTAAGATACTATTATCAAAATAAAATATTTTTAAAGTTTTAATTTTTTTTAAATACTTAAAAGACTCAAAATAAACACAACTCCTCAAATCGTATGTGCAAAACGTGTCACTTTCAAAGAAAAATCCTAACTGGCACTTTTATACTTATCAAACCAACGAACACCTTCAACTCACTCGTTTTCACAAACCGACATATACTTGTCACTTTTTCATAACTTTTTACGAACCCTTTGCCGGAAAGATTTCCCTTAGTCAAAAACCCATATAGATAAAAAACCGGCCCAAAACACGAACTATTCCAAAAACTTTTGATAAACTTTCACAAACACTTCGACCCGATATTTCGTCAGAAAATATTCCGGTGACCCAAAAACCTTTTGAAACATAATCATTCTTCAAAAACTTCAATTAAAATTTCAAAACCCGACCAAAACTTCAACAATCCGGTAAACTCAACCCGGGACATCAAATACTCACTAAGTCAACAAAACCCGTTAATCCCGACCAAACATATACCCACTAACATGCATTCCATACCCATAAACAATCTGTGATGCCCGATTCAAAACATAGATAAACCAATTGCATACGAAATTAAACACATACCTTTCAATCGTATTCGCCAGAGATGATGAAAATAAACAATGATAGTGATGGTAATGACGGTGGCGGCCGGCGACGGTGGTGACAAGGGTGGTGGCGTCTGGATTTTATTTGTGTGGATAGGGTAAAGATAAGAGATGTATGGTGAAAGTGACAGGAAATCCGTTTTTAAATATTTTTTTTCGTTAGATTCAGGCATCTTCACGTATCGCGAAGATGCAAGGCCTGCCTTTTCTTGTATCGCGAAGATGCAAGTTTGACCGTTGACCTTGACTGTTGACTTTGACTAAACCGTTTGACTTCCAGCATTTTGCGATACGCGAAGATGCCTGACCAGCAACTTCGCGATACACGAAGTTGCATTTTTACAGAATTAATTTTTACGGTTTCAGCTTTTAAAATATTAATCTTTTAAGTGTCTTTTGAGCTGATTTCCTCCGCCACCAACTTCGGTCGCCAAATACCAATCACCTACGTACCTGGGGCTCCCTCTAGCGATGCATGTGCTTACCAATTCTTCTCCAATGCCGCTCATCGTGTCGCTTCCCGGCACTCGATCCTTGCTTTACACTGCACGGTTTGAGGAAAACTATTAGCTAACTAGACTCAATATACAAAATTTACAACTTACAAATGCCGGGTTGTGATGGGTGGATTGTAGAGCCACCTTTAAATGTAGTAATTCTAAGAAAAACATGAGCGTTTATGTGTTATTTCAAGGATTTAGGTTACTACCGTATATGGTGTGTGTTTGCAAGTACAGGTGCTAAAAAAATGGTGATTCAAGTGAACTATGATGGAGAGGAGCAAAGGATTTGAGAGTTGGCGATAGCAGTCAACAAGTCAACCAAAGAAGAAGGATTTGGAGCTGAGGCTACCGTAGCTTACGGTAGCCACCGTAAGCTACGGTAGAGAGCTGGCGTAGGAGGACTAGCATAAACAGATGGAAGCTGCCGTAGAAGTTTTTGAAGCCACCATAGCTTACGGTGGGGCGTGCACGCTGGTGACTGTTACAACTCCAATTTGATGTTATAATTGGCTTTTGAGATCCTTTTCAGATTATTCCGATCTAGACATTGTTGTGGGGTGATTTTGGTGCTTGGGAACAACATTTTGGGTGTTTCTAATCGAGGATTAACATCATAATCTTGGATTGCTCGGATTAAACTTGGTATGATGATTTCAATTATGTGTGGCTAAAACTTTTAGTATTTCTCTTGGTTGTAAGGTTATTGCAACACTCTTTTTGTTTATTGTTCTTGCATGTGGATTGATTATCGAATCTTTTTAGATTAATATAATCACGTTGATTGTTTGTAATTTGTCCATATTGTTTAACCTAATTTCGTTCTATACGTTCTTGGTGTTGTTTACAATCGAGATTTAGTAGAAGAAATTAGGGTTAAGATTATATTGATTGATTAACCAAGTAACGACCTCGCGTTCTAGGAATCCGAGTACTTAGTTCTTGATTAATCACAAACAATTACACTTACACGAAATCAAGATATTATGATTTATCCATTGAATTTAAACAAAGAGTTGCGTAATAACCGAACTCCAAGAGGAATGCTCATTTAATCAATTGTTTACAACCTTTGTTTAGTTAATTTAGTTCTTAAACTCAAATCAAAACAAACCAGCTAGAAAATTACTTTCTGTCAGTTACATTTACATTAGTTTAATTGTAAGCTACTCAGTAACGCATATTCCACAAACTCTTCGTGTTCGACACCCATTTACCACTAGCTAATTAGTTGTAACTGGTTTATCTTTGCGCGACTCTTCGACCTCGTGTCAGGTTGCCTCCCGGTTAGCGCTGAATTGAATGTCTACAGCTCGACATTCCTTGGTTCCTCAATCAACCGAATAAGTCGGCTCGTCCGCCAAAAAGCAAACCTCCAACTCATGTATCTCTTTGTTCAAATCCGCATCCTCCAAATAGGGCTTCAACCAATGACCATTCACCACTTGCCTCAGATGATCATCAAAATCTTCGATCTCAACCTCTCTAAATTTTCCAACCCTCTTGACTTGATAGGGTCCCGTCCACTTGTTCTTCAATTTGCCCGGGAAAAGATTCAATCTCGAATTGTACAACCACAATCGTTGCCCTTCCTCAAACGTCTTTATTTTAAGCTTAGCATCGTGAACTCTCTTCATCTTGTCTTTATATTCGGACGCACATTCATAAGCTTCATCTCTCAATTCCTCCAACTCGCATATGTTCAACTTTCTCTGTTTACCTGCACACTCATAATCTAGGTTGATATTCTTAACCGCCCATAGCGCACGATGGGCTAGCTCAACAGGTAAATGACAACCTTTTCCGTAAACCAACCGATAAGGAGTGGTTCCAATAGGCGTTTTATAAGCGGTCCGGTAAGCCCATAAAACATCATTTAGTTTATTTGACCAATCCTTCCGATCGGGCGTTACCGTCTTTTGTAAAATCTCTTTGATTTGCCTATTGGAAACCTCCACTCGCCCACTCGTTTGTGGGTGATATGGAGTGGCAATACGGTGGTTTACGCCATACCGTTTAAGCAGTTTGTCAAAATTGAAAATTTTAAAATGTGAGCCCCTATCACTAACGATAATGCGGGGGACCCCAAAACGTGAAAAAATATTAGACTGGACAAACTTACAAACAACGGTATGGTCATTCATCTTGGTGGCGATTGCTTCTACCCATTTAGACACATAATCGACCGCCACCAAGATAAATAGATTACCAAATGAATTAGGGAACGGGCCAATAAAATCAATCCCCCAAACATCAAAGATGTCGACAACGAGGATTAGTTGAATGAGCATCTCGTCCCTCTTTGAAATACCCCCCATCTGTTGGCATCTAACACAATTCTTAACAAATGTTGTAGCATCCTTAAAGATGGTAGGCCAGTAAAATCCACAAGCAAGTACGCGATGTCCTGTCTTCTGGCCACTGAAATGGCCTCAACAGGGTGATGAGTGGGCATGATACAAAACACTTCTAATCTCCTCTTCCGGTATGCACCGCCTCATTACTTGGTCCGCTCCAAATCTGAACAAATTCGGATCTTCCCATGCATAGTACTTCACCTGCGAGAGGAAGTGCTTTTTCTTCTTCTTTGGCCAAAACTCCGGAATTGTATCTGCAACAAGAAAACTAATAATGTCAGCATACCATGGCAAAGTTGAAATAGAAAACAATTGCTCATCCGGGAAAGACTCATTGATGGCCCTCTCGTCTTTCTCCTCTTCTTCTTGTCCCACAAGTCTCGACAAATGATCCGCTACCACATTTTCGCTTCCTTTCTTGTCGTGGATCTACACATCGAACTCTTGGAGCAGTAAAATCCACCTGATCAAGCGCGGATTCGCGTCCTTCTTCTCCATCAAATACTTGACTGCGCCGTGATATGAAAAAACAATAACCTTGCTCCCCCTATTGTAAGATCGAAACTTATCAAGTGCATATACTACCGCGAGTAACTCCTTTTCCGTAGTGGTGCAATTAATTTGAGCATCGAAAAGGGTTTTGCTTGCGTAGTATATGGCCACGGGCCTCTTTTCCACCCATTGGCCCAACACGGCCCCGACCGCGTAATCACTTGCGTTACACATAATCTCAAATGTAAGTGACCAATCAGGTGATAACAATATCGGGGCTTCAACCAATTTGTTTTTTAATACATTAAAAACATTAAGACATTCTTCGTTAAAAACAAATGGCACATCTTTTAACAACAAATTACACAACGGTTTAGATATGACACTAAAATTCTTAATGAACCGTCGGTAAAAACCGGCATGACCCAAAAATTCCCTTATCCCTTTTATATTAGTAGGCGGTGGTAAATTAGATATGACTTGGATTTTCGCCCGGTCAACCTCAATCCCCCTACTTGAGATGACATGTCTCAAAACCGTCCCCTCTTGAACCATAAAGTGGCTCTTTACCCAACTTAAGACCTAATTCGTTTCCACACATCTTTTTAAAACTTTAGTTAATTCATTTAAAGCATTTTTCAAAAGATGAACTGAAAATCAAAAAATCGTCCATAAAAATTTCAAGTGAATCCCCGACCATATCTGAAAAGATACTAATCATACACCTTTGAAAGGTGGCCGAGGCATTACACAAACCAAAAGGCATTCGCCTAAATGCGAAAGTGCCGTATGGACACGTGAAAGTGGTCTTATGCTAGTCATCGGGGTGAATAGCAATCTGATTGTACCCCGAATAGCCATCTAAAAAACAATAGAACTTATGACCTGCAAGTTTTTCGATGATTTGGTCAATGAACGGCAAGGGAAAATGGTCCTTAGATGTTGCCGCATTCAGCTTCCTATAATCAACCCAAATCCGCTACCCTGTTACCGGTCGGGTGGCGATTTCTTCACCTTTCTCGTTACGGGTTATCTGAATACCCGCCTTCGTCGGAACCATTTGTGTTGGACTTACCCACGTGCTATCTGAGATCGGAAAAATGATGCCCGCGTACAACCACTTCAAGATCTCCTTTTTCACTACCTCCCGCATGTTTGGATTCAATCTTCTCTGTGCATCATGAGCGGGTTTTACCTCAGGATCGGTGATGATCTTATGCATGACAATGGATGGGCTGATCCCTCTCTAATCTGCTATCGACCAACCAATCGCCGCCTTATGCTCTCTCAATACTTCCACCAACGCCTTCTCTTGCTCGTCTTCCAAATTTGCAGAGATTATGGCTAGTAAAGTCTCTCCATCTCCCTGAAACACGTATTTCAGGTGTTTCGGGAGCTCCTTCAATTCAACAGCCGGCGGACTCTCCAATGATGGTTTCAACTTCGAATCAATATTATCAGGCAACCGCTCTACTTGCTGAGACCATGGCGGTTTCCCAATACTCGTAGCATACAACTCCACTGCTCTTTCTCATTCTTGCAATTATGAGACATGCTCAACTGTTTTCCTGCAAAAAATAGCACACTCCTCTGTGGCATCATCCTCCTTTCGTGAGGGTTCAACCCGTCAATGACTTCAGCCGCGAAGCATTCGTCACTCACCAGAGGGTTAGACACGTTTGAAAACACATTAAGCCGAAGATTCTTATTACCAAAACCATGTCCACTACCCCGGTTCTGCAGTTTATCAAAGCATTCGCAGTGACCAAAAATGGGCGACCGAGAATCACATTCGGTTGCCATTTCGGGTCAACTGTCACGTAGTCTAAAACCAGGAAGTCAACTATCATCACAATCACATCGGTTTTGATTCCCCTAGGAAGCTTGAGTGTCAAATCGGCCAATACCACGGTGATGTCGGCTTTTCTAAGTGGACCAAAGTCGTACTGGTCATACAAGCTTCCCGGGAGAATACTCACCCTGGCCCCAAGATCTAACAACGCCCTAGTCATTTTAAAATCACCCACTTGAATGGGTATAATTGGTGTTCCTGGATCTTGTAGCTTGGGTGGGAGGATACCCGTCAAAACCGAACTCACATTTGCAGTTAAGTTAACTTGTTTGGGTAACTTGTGAGTTCGTTTTTGAGTGCACAAGTCTTTTTAATATTTAGCATATGCAGGGACTTGTTTAATTGCATCTATGAGGGGTAAATTCATTTTTACTTGTTTAAATATTTTCCACATTTTCTCCTGTTGTGGGCCCCTCTTTCTAAGTGCCGATGAGGTCTCGGGGTTCACCTATGCCCTAGGAAACGGAACGGTTTTATTCGTTGGGATCGTCTCCTTGGCGGTTGGTATTCCTGTTTTAATTTCAGTTTCAATTTTATCTTTATTTATCTGTTTCGGTTTATTTTTCGGTTCAATTTCAACCTCATCGTCACTCTTCCCATCTTCCCCCAAGTCCTCCACTACACCTTCAACCAAAGGTGGTGGAGGTACCCCATTATTGTATACCTTTCCGCTCCTAAGGGTACTTACCTGGTTGACATGGGCACTCTTACCGTTTGAAGAACTGCTACTCTGATGGCTCGGATTCTTCAATGTATCACTTGGTAGCTTAGATGGATTTCTCTTTAAACTAGCCACTTCTTCTGCTAACTGGCTCACCTGTTTTTCTCTTGCAGCATTAGCCTTCTCGTGAAGCTCTAATCTCTGATTCACGCTTTTCTTTTGAGCCTCCTGATCTGTCTTCATCTGCTTCAGAAAATCCATCACATCCTTAATTGACTCTTCCTTGTTACCTGAAGAACTTCCTTGCCCTTGAGCGGCTCCTTGACCCTGCTGAACCTGCTGATAATTCTTCTGATAACCCTTGTTGTAACCCCCGACTCCTTCTGATTGTACCCGCTTTGACCGCTGCCCGTCTCATTTCCATACTGATGCTGATTTGATTGATAACATGCTTTTTGGGAATTACC
Organism: Bidens hawaiensis; assembly: GCF_021521415.1. Lineage (NCBI taxonomy): Eukaryota > Viridiplantae > Streptophyta > Magnoliopsida > Asterales > Asteraceae > Bidens > Bidens hawaiensis. The sequence continues at coordinate 13,744 of NW_027492645.1, forward strand.
TTGAAAGTTCGGGTTTTGATGCGTGTTCGGGTTTCCATAGCTGAAATTGGGGTGGTTTTGGAGGTCCGGGTGATAGGTTTTTGAATTCATATTATTATTGTACCTCTTCTCACCCTGAACAAAGTCCACCTCCTCTTCTTTGTCTTCTATCACAACTCCACACGTCGCCACTACATGGCCAATTCCACCACAACCCTCATAAACTGGATACGCCTTTCCTGACTTGCCTTTCTCTTTCATTCCCACACCCATCAACCGATCCAACTTTCTCTCCAACCTAGCCATACGATCATCCGAATCTCCACTATCCACGGCTTTCACAACCGCCCTTTTTACCATGCGATTTGACTGAGCTTGCCTCTTCGAGTTCATTGCATGCCGCTCTAAGTGTTGCCAATATTCATTTTCATCATTAGTTAACAATGACCCATTTGTAGTTGACTGAAGATCACGCACGTCGTCACTCAACAACCCGTCATGAAACGCTTTGATCAACTCCCACAACGCAATCCCATGATGCGGACAAGTTCTCAACAACCTCTTGAATCTTGTAAATGCTTCATGAAAAGTCTCACCCGAACCCTGCTGAAAATTTCTGATAGAGGTTCGGGCTTCGAAAGTTCTTTGCGGTGTGTAATACTCATCCAAGAATTGCTGAGCCAGATCTTGCCACATATAAATGCTCGCTGACGGTAACGATAAAAACCACTGCTTCACGAGATCCTTAAGACTGAACTGAAACACTACTAGCTTGACCTCATCAGCAGTGAATCCTTGACTTGAGATCTTGGCACAAATCGCATTAAACTCGCTCAAGTGTAGATATGGCTCTTCTGATGCTTTCCCGTGAAAAGTAGGCCTCCCGGTCAAGTTGCTTTGTCTCACTGAAAATGTTCTTCCTTCTCTAACCGGGATCACAATGGGAAGCGGGTTCGTGGCCACTTGTGGAATGAAGTGGCTTTGAACCCCCCGCACGGGCGGTGGAACGAATGCCCTCGGGACCCCATCATCGAACTCATACTCGGGAAACTGCGGCTCGGGAATCTCTTGTCTTCTTTGGGCTCTACGGTTTCTTGGTGGTTGAACGGGTTCGGGTGTTCGGTTTCAAGGGGGTTGTTGTTGTATTTTATAATACCGACCCCCCTATGCATCTTCCTTGTCTTCTTCATCCTCAAACTCGTCGAATTCATCCAACAACCTCCGCCGATTAGCTACTCTTTCGAACTCAAAATCAACTCGATTATTTGGCGGTTCCGACCTTATGGACTGATCATCTCTCATTTGGTATCTTCTTTGAGCTCTTGGGTTTTGGTTTTGGTGAATGTGTTGGTGAAGTGGTGGGTTTGGTTGGTGTAGTGGTGGTAAGTCATTGAGTGGCGGTTTTTGTGGAATATGTTGTGGAATGTTTTGTGGAATGGGCTGTTCTTGATTGTGCAGTGGGTTCAGATTATCGGGTTGAAATGCCGGTGGCATTGGGTATGGGTTGTGTTCCTGGTGAGTCATGACTTCTACTTTCGGCCTCGAGGTTTCGCCTTGTCTTTGTTTTGCTCGGTTTCTTCTCGCGGCTTTCTCAATTTCAGGATCAAACTGCAACACCTCCTTGTCTCGAGCAAATCTCGTATGCATCAACCTGAAAGATTAACTGTACACACCAAACAAGCACACCCCGCGATGAACGAAGAAAAGAAAGAAACTAAAATTAAACTAAATTAAACTAAATTATGCTAATTTAAACTAAACTAAACTAGACCAAACTAGCACTAAGCGCGTTGAGTCCCCGGCAACGGCGCCATTTTGACGTAGGTTGTCGCGGTCTACTAAAAAACAATTAATTAAAGACTTAAATACCTATAACTAGTACGGGTAAGTCAGGTCGTCTCCACAGGGACTCAAGGAAAGTGCAAGTTTATTTAATTTATAACTAATTATTTAATCTAAGCGGACAGACAATGTCAAACGGTTTTTAGAAAAAGATTTAATTAAAACTAATTATTACTTAAAAAGATTTGTAAACAATATTAATTAGAAGTATTCATTCTAGGTTCGGGTTATGTGTTCCATACATAAACAATATTAATTAAAAGTGTTCTTTGCGTCACCATAGCCTATAAAAGTACACTTCTTCGCCTTAGGGTCAAGCTTGTCCCTCTTGGTGTCTTTATCCCAATGTAAGCATCACAACCGAACACTTTAAGATGTTTGAATGTAACCTCTTTTCCACTCCATACTTCCTCTGGAATTCTGAATCCAAGAGGAACTGACGGTCCTCTATTTATAAGATATGCAGCAGTGTTGACTGCATCTGCCCAGAAGGTCTTTGGAAGCCCTGCATTTAATCTCATTGCTCTAGCTCTTTCATTCAGTGTCCTATTAATTCTTTCGGCTACTCCATTCTGCTGTGGCGTACCAGGAACGGTATTGATCATCTTTATACCCCTCTTAGCATAGTAATTAACGAATTCCCTAGAATTCCCTACTGATGTACTCCATGCCATTGTTAAACACTTCACTTTTAGATTCGTTTCCATCTCCACGGCGGCCTTCCATTTCTTGAAAACATCAAATACCTCGAACTTGTTTTTGAGAAAATAGATCCATTGCTTCCGTGTAGCATCATCAATGAAAGTGACGTAGTAGTTGGAGCCTCCTAATGATGATACTGGTGTTGGTCCATACACATCAATATGAACAAGCTCAAGCTTCTCTGCTTTAAGTGCTTTTCCTGATTTTACAAAGGTGACCCGTTTCTTCTTGCCAAGCACACACGGTTCACAGAACCCTGTATCAAGTTCCACCCTTTTCAAATTAGGGAATTTACCTTTCTCTGCCAGTATCTTCAAACCCTTCTCACTCATGTAACCGAGTCGTTGATGCCACAAACATGATGGACTTCGTACAACGTACCCTTTTTCTTCCCGCTGAGATTTCTGAATTTACCTCTCCAGCTGAGATTTCTGCCATGTACAACGTACCCTTTTTCTTCCCGCGAGCAATTACCAAGTTACCCTTTATGACCTTCCATTGCCCTCCTCCAAAAGTAACACCATAACCTTGATCGTCAAGCTGCCCAATAGAAATCAACATCTTCCTTAACCTAGGAATTATTTTGACATCTTTCAGAGTCCATGTAGTACCTAAAGGAGTTTTCAAATCAATATCCCCCATCCCGGTAATATCTAGAGCCTCATCTTTTGCCAAACGAACTTTGCCAAAGTTTCCTGTTCTGATATTCTTAAGGCTCTTTGTGCTAAACGTAGCATGGAAAGACGCACCGGCATCCATGATCCAAGACTCAATTGTATTCTCAACACAGCAGACTAGATCATCTGAAACTTCTTTTGTAGCAGCATTACCTTCCAAAGTAGAATTTACTTCCTTTTTCTGTTGAGATGCTGGAGGGTTAGTACACTGACTTCTGAAATGCCCATTCTCCTGGCAATGCCAGCAAGTAATATCTTTTCTTGGCCTTGACTTGCTTCTTTTTCTGGTTTTTGATCTACCCCTTTGCCTCCTCTGTTCTTGCTCCTCCCTCTACCTTCAGCACTTAGAAAAGTGCTTGATGATTCTCCATTATTCCTCCTTCTAGAATCTTCATTCAAAATCAAGTCACGAACTTTGTTAAAAGTCAAAGGATCCGATCCAACTGAACTGGTGACTGCTGTGATTGTTCCTAACCAACTGTCAGGTAATGAAGATAAAAGTAGGCAAGCTTGCAATTCATCATCAATCTTGAACTTCACCGATGATAAACGTCTTAGGTGAGAATTAAAGGTGTATATATGTTCGGTAACAGAACCTCCTTCTTTCATGCGTGTGTTAACCAACTCCCGGATTAGGAACACCTTGTTTGTAAACGATGGTTTCTCATACATGTTTGACAACGCCTCCATGATTCCACGCGCCGTGGTTTCGTCTAAGATGTTGTATGCCACGTTCATAGACAAGGCATGCCTAATCGTTGACTTCGCCTTCTTGTCAATAGCTTTCCACTCATTTGTAATCTTCTCAGGTGGTTCCTCCAAAGCCACATCCAAATCTTTCTGTATCAGCAAATCCGTGATTTACATCTTCCACCATCCAAAGTTTGTCCATCAAACATCTCGGTTTTCGTTTTACCCTCATCAGCCATAATACCGGAGATCAAAGAGTGAGAGCCAACACTGGCTCTGATACCACTTGTTAGGTATTACGTGTACGCGGCTGACCCGAAAGGAGTCGAATAGGGCTACAGAAATCAATACAATACAATGGCTCGGGCCTTAAGAACTTAACAGTATTTCTAATTGATTTTTAAAACGAACAATAATACGAGAAGTAATAAACGCAGCAGCGAAATAAATGACAAAACCCAACTCTAATCTAAACTGAATTAATAACCCAAGAAATCAAACAAAACCTGTGGCAGCAACAGTACTGATCGAAACTGAACAGTGGTAGGTTAGGAGCTTTAAGCTATTGATTCTTCAAATCGTGATATTAATTGTTGAAAAGGAGGTTGGTGGCTTTGACTTTCTCACGGATCACAGATTGCAAATACGCACTTTCAAATCAACAAGACAATATAATATGCTTTTTATGTTAGTGGCGGCAGTAGGTCAACATAAAAAACACACAAACAATTATAATAATAATCGAAAGCAGTAAAGAAAGGAACACGTGATTTACGTGGTTCGGCTACGGTGTGTAACCTACGTCTACGGGCAACGAACAGGGTCTCTTCTTTTATTGAGGTGCTCACCAAAAGTACATGATACAATATTATATAGGGAGGCATCTAGGGTTTATTTCTTTCTCCACAAGTTACAAGAAATAAAATAAACGGGCCACTAAAGTTGAGTGGGTGGACAGCCCATTCAACCCTTCAAGTCTTCAACTGCCCAACCCAAGACGGGCCGGGGCTACACCCGTAGAACCCAACACGGGTTATGTGTTCCATACGTCAATCACAGATTCTCTAGTTTTTGGTTTTATAATAATTGCTAATCCTATGGTTTGATTTATGATGACAAACGATACCCTAACCGAAGTGTTGACACAAATGCACCCGGACTCCACAATTGTCAAATCTATGTCTAGGACAACTAACTCAATGATAAGGTTTGATGATTCTAGTTCAATGACACAAGAGTTTAAACCCTAAATGTTGATGAACAACCAAACAAACGTTACACAAATCAATAATCGAAAACACAAACTTTAATCAACCAAATAACTAATTAAGCAAGACAAATTCATATAAAATCAATCAAGCTATATTCATGAAGCATAAGAATCTGATCATAAGAGTATTTCACACAAAACCTTAGCCTAGAACGAACACACACGAATAGCCGGACATCGACATAATCGTTAAAGCACTTATCTTGATGAACATACGATCAATGATGGAACCGGAAGCTTCGGGATGGCTGGAAATCGTCTTAGAACACCTCTTTTGCCTCTGGCAGTTGTAATATCCCGAATGGGGAGGTTAAGGGGTTTATATAAGGCAAACCCTAATTTTTGCCGACTTTGAGCATCTTCGCCTATCGCGAAACTGATAGGGCATGCTTCTTCGCGTATCGCGGAGGACAAAATAGTCGGGTCTGGCTCATGCAACTTCGCGTATCACGAAGTTGTTCCTCCCTGCATCTTCGCGTATCGCGAAGATGCAAGTTTTCAAAATTTAATTATTTTCTTCTCTTTATTGTCTCGTGATGCGTGCATTTCCAATCTCTCACTTCTAGATCTTCATTCCAAGCCCGTAAATATCCTCGTTAAGCTCCATAACTTCCAATGTCCTGAAAAAACATAAACATACTTGAAGTACCATAGTTCGTTTGATTATATACCTAAAACTAACTAATTAATATATGAAACTAACTAACTTTTACCCAACCATCAAAGTCCAACAATCACCCCCCTAATTTCCGACTCGAAATAGTCGGATCTCACTCCGAGCATGTCTCTTTTGTGTCGATTCTCCCATTCTTTTACTCCGGATGTCTCAACATAACTCGCCGGTTCACCATATTGAGTTAAAAGTATTTCCGGGTCATCGATATCGTTTTCTCTTCCTTGCTCAAAAAGAACCTTTCTATCCAACATAAAATCATTAATTTTCTTTGGTAACGTGAAGGTTCGATTAGACATTTTGCGAGAGATGGACCCGGATCAGTTTGTAAAGCATTCGGTGGACTACTAATAAAATGTTCTGCCCAAGCAGATTGGGTCCTCCCGTTCTTATAAGATAACATGGGCTTATGTGTAGCAAATGAAAACTTAGTGAAGTCTACACAGCTTGTGATAGGAACTCAAGTGGTCTCCAAATTTTCCACCAATTCTTCACCTAAGTTTATACCATTTTTATACCAATTCTAACCATGTTTCCCATTAAAAGTTACATCTCGGGATACATGAATTTGGGGTCGAACCAGGTTGTTCATTCGGTGCGCCTTTGTCCGGGATTCGGTATCGAGATAAACCATAGAGGTGCTTCAGTCATCAAACTTTTTAACCGAAGTAATTGATAGCAACACATCGGTGTTTCAACCCGGATCAGTGCTTCAACCCAAGCCTAACCTTGTACAACCGATTTCTTGCTCTAACCGACTTCATAATCACCTTTCTCGATTTGTCCATAACTAAAAGTTTGTCATCCTCCATGATCACCTTGCACCCATGCTCCGTCGCTTGTCCCAAACTTAAAATATTCCTCGTTAAGTTCGGGATAAAATAAACGTTTGAGATAATTCTCTCAACACCATCATCACAAATAAATGTAATGGAACCTTTCCCCTTGATGTCGACACACGAACTATCACCAAAACGCACTTGCCCAACAACAGTTTCATCTAATTCAGAAAAATAAGATTTCATACCCGTCATATGATTGCTTGCCCCGTTATCGAGGTACGAAAAACAATTCTCCATCGGTTCCGACTCGTACCGCTTCGGATGCACGTTTTCTTCATACAAAAAAACTTGATCATTAATGCTAATCTTCATCAAAACTTCCTTATTTGTTGCTGGTTCGTTTGCTTCAGTTAAGTTTACTTTGGCCCGTTTTCCTCTTCTTTCCGGGCATACCGAGGTGAAGTGACCCATCTAGTCACAACGAAAACATTGAACCCCTGAATAATCCCTGTTCTTCCACAAATTACCTTCTTTGTTTCGGTCTCCTTTTGAGTCATCACGGGATTGCTCAGATTCTTCTTTGCTCTTCCCTTTAAACTTCCTAGTTTTAGCCTATTGAACAGTAACTTCCCATTATTCTCGGGTTCGTCATCAACACTTTTCACACGGTCCTCGTAGGCTTTTAATTGTCACACCCCGACTAGCACAATGCGGAAGCGTAAAACGGGAATGTAACAGACATCTCTGGTATCAACACATTGTTTATAAAGAAACATCACAAACTAATTTACAATATATTACATTTCATTGTTCCATCATTGTTTCACAGTTTAGGTGATACAAACACAACTAGTTCTTTAACTATACAATCTTACTACTAACACCCTTGCTTTTATTCACATAGCATCAACCACACACCTTGGGCAAGTAATAGATTACCAAATCATTCCGATTTAGGTACACCTGAAAAGCAGTTTAAAACGGGTCAACTACTAGAGTTGGTGAGTTTCAAGAAAACAGTTATGAATATTCATAAGTTAACACTTGTAATCATGATATAAGTATGTATGTATGTAAATGATGTAATTATGCTAAGCTACAGTGAAGCCTTGACTGTTTGTGCTGCGTGCATCCATTTCCCACGCCCAATCAACCACTGTGGCCCCCTTTCCGCCCACAAGGGTGATCTACATTTCCGCTCGTACAGTGCTTCATATGGTGCCGCTTGAATGCTACTGTGATAGCTATTATTGTACGAAAATTCAACCAGTGAAAGATGTTGATCCCAGTTCCCACCGAAGTCTAGTACACAAGCGCGTAACAAATCTTCTAAGGTTTGAATGGTTCGCTCGGATTGACCGTCAGTTTGGGGATGGTAGGCGGTGCTTAGGTCAATTCGGGTTCCCAAAGCTTCTTGTACGGCTTGCTAGAAACGAGAGGTGAAATGGCTATCACGATCAGAAATAATTGAAACGGGTACGCTGTGTCGGGATACGATTTCATTTATGTAAATGTGAGCAAGTTTTTCGGTTGTGTAAGTGGTTCGGATTGGAAGGAAGTGTGCGGATTTGGTTAGTCGGTCAACTATCACCCATATTGCATCGTTTCCTCGGGAAGTTTTAGGGAGGTGTGTTACAAAATCCATGGTAATTTGTTCCCATTTCCATTGCGGTATTTCCGGTTGGTGCAACATTCCCGAAGGTTTTTGATATTCGGCCTTAACCCTCGCACAAGTTAAACATTTACCGACATATGTGGCTATATCCTTCTTCATACCGGGCCACCAATAATACTCCTTCAAGTCCTAGTACATCTTATCTGTTCCAGGGTGAATGGAGTATTTGGACTTATGGGCTTCGTCCATGATTAAGTCACGCAGTTTATTGAGGGTGGGAATCCAAACCCGGTTTTTGTAGTATAGAATTTTGTCATTTCTTTCTTCAAAGTTTTGTTCGGTCCCATGTAAGTTTTCATTCTCCAAGTGATCTCCTTGCAGAGCTTCGTTTTGAGCAATATAGATTTGTTCGGTGAGGCTGGTTTGGACAATCATTCCAAGTGCTCGGACCCGTAGTGGTTTGATCCTGTCTTTTCTGCTTAAAGCATCTGCTACTATATTAGCCTTGCCCGGATGGTATCGAATCTCACAGTCATAATCGTTCAATAGCTCTACCCATCTTCTCTGCCTCATGTTTAGTTCTTTCTGGTCGAAAATGTGCTGTAGGCTCTTGTGGTCGGTGTATACTGTACATTTGGTGCCATACAAATAGTGCCTCCAAATCTTAAGTGCAAAGATAACCGTGCCTAGTTCCAAGTCATGGGTGATTTAATTCTTCTCGTGCACCTTGAACTGCCGAGAAGCATATGCTATGACTTTATTTCTTTGCATTAGTACGCATCCTAAGCCTTTCCGGGACGTGTCACAATAAACTACCAGATCATCAGTTCCCTCTGGAAGACTCAGTATCGGGGCTTGGCATAACTTCTGCTTCAGCAATTGAAAAGCCGCTTCTTGTTCTTCTCCCCAAACATAAGCACAATCTTTTGGAGTCAAAAGAGTTAAAGGTTGGGCTATGCTGGAAAAATTAGCAATAAAGCGTCGGTAATACCCAGCTAATCCCAAAAATTGGCGGATCTCTTTCGGTGACTTTGGGGCTTGCCAATTTTTAATGGCTTCAATTTTGCTCGGGTCTACATGAATACCGTGTCAGTTAACAACGTGCCCTATAAATTGTACCTCTTGTAGCCAAAATTCATATTTTGGTAATTTGGCATACAACTTTTCCTGCCTCAACAACTCCAAAATGGTTCGTAAGTGCTGATCGTGGTCCTCTTTGGTTTTCGAATATATCAAAATGTCATCAATAAACACGATAACAAATTTGTCGAGGTACGGTTTGCAAACTCGATTCATAAGATCCATGAAAGCTGCGGGAGCATTAGTCAGCCCGAACGGCATAACTAAGAATTCGTAGTGGCCATAACGAGTTCGGAACGCCGTTTTAGACACATCTTGCTCTTGCATTTTAACTTGATGGTAACCGGATCGAAGGTCAATTTTCGAGAAATAGTTTGCCCCTTGAAGTTGGTCAAATAAGTCATCTATTCATGGAAGAGGGTATCGGTTTTTGATGGTAACTTTGTTTAATTCCCGGTAATCAATACACATTCTAAAACTTCCATCTTTCTTCTTTACGAACAATACCGGCGCTCTCCAAGGAGAATAACTAGGACGTATGAAACCTTTATCTAACAACTCCTGTAACTGGTTGGATAATTCTTGCATTTCAGAGGGTGCCAGTCGGTAAGGTGCCTTAGCAATAGGGGCTGATCCTGGGATTAAGCCTATACGGAATTCAACCTGTCGGTTCGGTGGTAATCCAGGTAAATCGTCAGGAAAGACATCGGGGTATTCACATACAACGGGGATATCTTCTATGCGTTTCTCATCAGGGTTCTTTATGGTCACATTTGCCAAGAATGCCATACAACCTTGGCGTAAACATTTCAACACTTTGAGATGAGACACGAGAGGTAATATCGAACCGGACTTCTCTCCTTGTACCACAATCATCTCACCATTCGAAAAGGGGATTTTAACTGTCTTGTCGTTACACACAATCTCTGCCTTATACTTGGTTAACCAGTCCATGCCGACAATAACATCAAAACTTCCTAACTCTACCGGGAGTAGGTCAATAAGGAATGGGTGGTCATTTAGAATAATAGAACAGTTTTGGACTATTTGATTGACAGTTATAGAGTTACCGTTAGCGAGTTCTATGGTATAGGGATTTGTTAGTTCACTAACTGATCGGCACCAGTATCAAATAATACAGAAGCATATTGATCAGAAACAACAAATGTACCTGTTACTACGTTCGGGTCTTGTCGTGCTTCTCCTGACCCGATAACAAACGCGCGTCCTCTAGGCGCCCCAGAAGTCGATGCTTGGTTTCGACCGGTGACTGCTCCTTGATTCAGCTTGGGGTAGTCCTTTCTAAAATGCTCCGTGCTACCACATTCATAGCAAGCACGGCGGGTTGCTGGGGCTGTGATTTTTTGGATGGGTTGTTGACGAATCGGTTGCGGTCTAGGTGGTTGCGGATGGCGAGGTTGAGTTGCTTGGGTTGGTAGGTTGACAATTCCCATACTGACTCTAAAACTAGGGCCATTATGCCCTGTTCTCCCACACTTCTGACAAACTAACGGTCTGCACTCACCCACGTGATGAAAACTACATTTATCACATTTTGGCCATGGTCCCTTGTACATGTCTCGTTTCACCTCAGAACTGCTCATGACATAATTTTGTATTGTCGGGCGTGCACGTTTATTTGCTGGCCTTCCTTGTGACCCTGATCCATAATTGGTTCGCTTCATACCTGATGATTCCCCGGCCATTCTCAACATTCCACTTCTTATCAAGTCAAAAGTTACAATGCCAGCTTGAGTCACGGCATTCTCAAATGATGTATGACCAACAGAGTTCACCAAACTCCTCACTTCTGGGGCTAAACCCCAAATATAATGTTCAATTCGTTTGTCTTCAGGAGTTACTAACCATGGTACTAGGCGAGCCAGTTCATTGAAGCGGTTGGTATATCCCAGATGATCCACTCCTTTCATCTCTAGACCCCAGAGTTCATGTTCTAACCTCTGTATTTCGTTCTTTGGGCAAAAATGTTCTAGCATCAATGTTTTAAGTTCAGCCCATGTCATGCGATTAATTGTATCTTGACCTTTTATTTGCACCGTGGTGTTCCACCACATCAATGCATGATCCGGTGCAAATAAAAGGTCATTATTTAAAGTAATAAAGGCTTCATTTTCATCCTATGGAACGAGTTCGTTAAATTTCAACCTTTTTTCCACGAACTTTAACTACCACTGGTTTCCTTTTATTTTCCGGGAAATTTCTTGCTTTATATTTCTTCAAATCATTAATAATGGGCCCATGAGATGAGATTGTTAGAAATTATATCAAGAATAATTAAAGAATATTGCTAGGAAATAGAAGATCAATATTGACATAAATAATATTACATTGGACTACAATCAAGGGATACACATTCCTTTTATTTAATTAGTTACCTTTGTTCAGGGTCAAACCTTTTCTTGTATATTTAGTCATTGTCTCTGTACTTTGTAAACAAGAGAAATATATCAATCAATTGAAAAACTCTTTGTTCCATTTGAAAATATGGTATTAAAGCAGTAAAGGTTTTAGGATCTTCTTCATTCAAACATCACAGCAAGCTACCATGTCTGACGCAGACGGTAACTTAGACCATGACAACCTCTCTCTTCAAATAGCCAATCTTCTCAAGACCAGTCTCAACTCTCAAACCCAAAACCTCAAACAAAACCTCTCCGATAGCCTTAAGATCAGCTTGAATCTCAATAACCAAAACTACGCCTTGTGAGCTCGGATGATTCGAGTTGCCATAGACGTGAAATCGAAAACCTTGCGGGAAGCTTCATGTAAACTTCTTCATTTAGATCTCCATGAAGAAAAGCATTATTCACGTTAAGTTGTTGGATTGACCATCCTCTGTTTGTTGCAACCGCAAGAAGGGTTCGGACTGTAACTAGTGTGGCAACTGGGGCAAAGGTATCATGGAAATCGATGCCTTCCATTTGTGTGAACCCCTTTGCCACGAGACGAGCCTTGTAACGCTCAACTTCCCCATTTGGTTTGTACTTGACTTTGTACACCCACTTCGATTCAATGGCTCGTTTACCCTTTGGCAATTCGGTAGGTGTCCACGCTCTGTTTTCTTCTAAGGCTTTAATTTCCCTTTTCATTGCCTCTCTCCACTTAGCGTCCTGCACTGCTTAACTAAAAATTTTGGCTCATCAATGGAACTGATGGCCGTTAAAAAAGCCTTATATGAAGAAGAAAATTTGTCATAAGTAACATAATTAGATAATGGGTGTACCATCGAGGGTGCTTGATTGTGCGGGTAGAGCATGCATAGATTGGGTACGATTTGTGATATAGCCATCAAAATGCTTAGGGCGAATTCTTTGTCTTGTTTCTCTGATTAATTGGCTCAATGCGTTCTGAATTACTTTCTGGTTGGTTAACTTTTATGGTAGATGGAGACACATGGTCATTGCTTGATGGACTTGTAGAATAATTAGGCCCACCAGATTCATCATTTTAAGAGTCAACATATTCATTATTTGATTGAGCTACATTTTGAGAAGTGTCATGCTCAACCGATTCATCAAGATGTTCATTTTCTCTTTCTTGGGCTGTAGTTTGTTCTAAATTAGTGCCATCTAACTTTTGGGCCTCAACTTCATTTTCTTATAAGATTTGGTCCCTACAATAGATGGGTCATCAAGGTCAAAAAATTCTGGCTCGTCATATTTACCTTTAGATAATTCCTCATGTTGAATATTTGAGCTAAAAAATTGAAATACATTTTCCATGATTTTACATCTCTGGATGTGATGATTTTGCCACTTTTAGCATCTAAGATCTTGTAGCCTTTTGTGGCTCGTGGATAACCTAAGAAAACGCCTGGTTTCCCCCTTTCTTGTTACCCTTCGTTTCGGTGCTTCTATAGTATGCAAGACAACCGAAAACCTACATACTATCGTATTCGGGTTGTTTATTATAAAGATCTCATAAGGAGTTTTGTTGTCCACTACCTTGGAAGGGAGTCGATTGATAATATAGGTGGCGGTCAAGATGCATTCTCCCCAATATTATGTGGGAAGGTTAGCTTCAAATTTTAGGGCTCGAGCCGTCTCAAGGAGATGTCTATGTTTGCGTTCCACAACCCCATTTTGTTATGGGATGGCGGGCACGTAGTTCTAAGACAATTCCATTATCGATATAAAAATCATACGGTTAGATATGAATTCCCCACCATTATCACATCTATTTCTTTTTAATATGTTTCTCAAATTGTGTCTTGACAAATTTATGAAAAATTATCAAACAATCCCCAGCCTCATATTTCTGTTTGAAAAGAAAGACCCACACAGCCTTACTAAAATCATCTACCATCGTTAAAAAATAGCTTGGTCCCGAAAATGAAGGCGTATGGTATTTACCCCAAACATCACAATACAACAATTCAAAACAACTAGTAGTTTTAGTGGTACTAACTGGAAATGGCGATCTTTTGTGTTTGGCCTTAGCACAAGAATCATAAACATTGTTTCTAGACTTGTGAGAAAATGGTTTAAGAAACATGATATGTGAGAGTTTATCATCTGAAGCATGTCCCAGTCTCTTATGCCACAAATCAACAGAACTAACAAAAGCCAACCTCCCATTATTCTCCATTCCCATCTCATAAAGGCCATCTTTGCGTCTACCCGTTCCGGTTAATGTCCTCGAGTTCAAATCCTACATGACAAAAAAATCTGGAAAAAATGTCACTGCACAATGAAGGTCTTCGATTAATTTGCCGACAAATAAGAGATCGCACTTGAATGTTGGAATATGTAAAACTTATTTTATTTCAGTTCCATTAGGTAAAACACAGCTCCCTCTCCATTCGATGGCTACATTGTCTCCCTTAGGGATAGTGACAGAGGGCTCATAATTTTTTTTCAATGTTATTTAAAAGAAAACTGTAACAATTTCAACCTCAATATATTCAACCAAAAGAGATGATTCGATATAGAAGACGATTCAGATTAACACAATCTGAAGTTACAACAAGAAAGAACTAATAAACTAGAAATAGATCTTCACCATAACTATTCAATAATCTCTCAATCTCAAGAACATAACTGAAGGATTTGATGAGAGAGCAGTAAGATGAGAACACAGAGACTTGTGGATAAGGTTGTAGGCAAGAAAGAAACTCTGGAAATATAACGTTAAGAAGAATGGGCCAGCCACTAACCAAGGTCCTAGGCTCTGAACAAAAACGGCCCAAGAAGCTCCAAGCCCAAACCGGAAAAAAACCGAACACAAAATAAGTAGACTAACATTAGATAAAAGAGAATATTGATTTGGGAAAATCTATATATTTTTAACACCCCCTCCCCACAAATCAATATTGAAAGACATCAAATAACCCCAAAGACTTGCATAAGCTGTTATGATGGGAGGAAACAAACCTTTTGTGAAGATGTCTGCTAGTTTCTCCCTAGAACCAGTTTTGTGAACCTTAATAACACCCTTAGCAACCTTCTCTCTTAAATAAAAGAGATCAACTTCAAAGTGCTTTGTCTGGTCATGAAAGACTGGATTAGCAGCAATTGAAATGGCGGCAGAATTATCACATAACATGTTTACAGGCAGCTTAACATCCACAGTTAGCTCTTTCAACATGTTAGCTAACCAAACAACTTCGCCAACAGCAGCACACATAGCTCGGTACTCAGCTGAAGCTGATGACCGAGAGACAGTGCTTTGTTTCTTACTTTTCCAAGTCACAAGAGACTTGCCAAGAAAAACACAATACCCCGTAACTGATCTCCTAGTGACTAAGCACTTTGCCCAGTCAGAATCAGAAAAAACAGAGATGCCCAAATTATCACTTTTATTGATTAAAACACCTTTTCCAGGAAACATTTTCAAGTATCTAAGCAATCTTATGGCAATTTTAGATGAACATTAGTGGGACTGTGCATAAATTGACTCAAATATTGCACCGTATAAGCAATATCAGGCCTTGTGTGAGTAAGGTAAATAAGTTTCCCAATTAATTTTTGAAAATTAGAAATATTTTTTAACAACGTTCCTTTTTCTTTATTCAGAACATAATTTTGTTCCAAAGGAACACTCACTGGTTTACAACCAGTTAAACCAAATTCTTTTAAAAGTTCAAGACAATACTTTCTTTGAGAGAGGCAATAACCTGACTCGGTTTTTAAAACTTCAATGCCAAGAAAGTATTTTAACAAACCCAAATCTTTGATAAGAAACTTGGTTTCAAGTAATTCTTTTATGGATTGAATACCATTGTTACTGTTTCCAGTAATGATAATATCATCCACATATACTAACAAAATTATAAACATATCAGGAGTATTTTTAATAAACAATGAGTAATCATTTTGGCTTTGAATAAAACCTATTTCTAACAAAACACCTACTAATTTTTGATTCCACATTCTAGGTGCTTGTTTAAGACCATATAAAGATTTATTTAACCTACATACCTTGTTTTTATTTTTAGAGTAATAGCCCTCAGGTAATTTCATATACACCTCCTCATTTAATTCACCATACAAAAAAGCATTGTTTATATCTAATTGAAAGAGAGACTAGTTATTAAACACGACAAGACTTATGACGCTTCTAACAGTTATCATTTTCACCACAGGTGAAAAAGTCTCATCAAAGTCAATCCCTTCTTTTTGGTTAAAGCCTTTTGCAACTAATCTTGCCTTATACCTCTCAACCTCACCTGTTGACATATACTTAATCTTATACACCCACTTACACTCAATGGGTTTTCTGCCAATTGGGAGATCAACCAAATCCCAAGTATGATTTCTATGTAAAACACCCATTTCCTCATTCATAGCCGACACCCAGTTACTATTAGTACTAGCTTCTTTAAAGGTTTTGGGCTCAAAACTTTTATTTAAAATAGATACCAAACAAAAATTTTCTTTTGAAAGTTTAGAGTAATTTACACCTTTTCTAGCCCGTATTTAAATTTTCCTTCAACAATAAAGTCATGTAATTTTTTGGTAAGACAATATTTCTGGAAGATCTCCTAACATGTATGGAACCTGGTTCCCGAGTACCCTCAGGATGGTCATTTTCACCAGGTTGGAAAGTAGGTTGAGCTACCTCACTGTTGCTATTCACATATTGACTAGGTTGCTGACAAGGTTCAGCCATCCTAGTCTCACTGGAACTACACTCAGGCGGCTGCTCAGATCTACTTTCTCTTGAAACATTTCCCTCCTCATCATCGGGATTTTGTCCATTTGAAACAGATTGGTTGTCTAAATCATCAAACTTATCAAAGAAATTCAAACTATTAATTGAACTATCAGGAAAATTATCAAAATCTTTTTGAAACTCGTTGTTTTTAAAAGGAAAAATGTTTTCATAGAATTTTACATCTCTTGAAAAAACAATCTGTCTTTTCTCAAGATTCCATAGTTTATAATCTTTTTTGTTAAAAGAGTATCCTATGAATACACATTTATCAGCACGTTTACTAAACTTATCAGAATTGTTTAAAACAGTGTGAAAACAAAAATAACCAAAAACTCTCAAATGTACCAAAGAGGGTTTAAATCCAAAAAGTTTTTCATAAGGGGATCTACCATTCAACACCGAAGAGGGAGTCCTGTTGATTAAGTATGTAGCGGTTAGAACAGATTCAGGCCAAAAACTAAGAGGAACACCTCCTTCAAACAATAAAGTCCTAGCAACATTTAACAAATGTCGATGTTTTCTTTCAACAATACCATTTTGTTGAGGAGTGTGGGTGCAAGATGTTTGATGAAGAATGACATTATTTCTACAAAAATTTTGCATTTGATTATTTATAAACTCGGTACCATTATCACTTCTAAAGACTTTAATAGTTGTATTAAACTGGTTTTTAATCATTAGAAAAAAAACTTTCAATGTTTAAAAAAACTTGTGACTTATCATCTAAAAGATACACCCGCACTGCTCTAGAAAAATCATCAACAATTGTTAGGAAGTACATAAAACCTTTCTTACTTTTAATCCAATAAGGACCCCAAACATCAAGATGAACCAATTCACCAACACTATGTGACACATGATCACTAAGAGGAAATGGTTCACGATGTTGTTTGGCTTGATGACAGACATCACAAGGAATAGACTCATTAAAGCTTTTACTTTTTAAATAATCTTTTAACATATTTAAGACCTGACTAGCAGGATGACCTAATATAGCATGCCAACGATTCACTTGATCAAAACTATTGAAACACACCTTTAAAGATTTAGAATCTTCACCACATAGATATAACCCATCTATTTGGTTACCGGTCACTAGGGTTCTTTTTGTGAGTGAGTCCTGAATGAAACAGTTTGACTCATTAAAAGTAACAGACATTCTATTATCTTTTGATAGTTTATAAACTGAAAGAAGATACATAGTATTCTGGTACAATAAACACATCGCTTAGGATCACATCATTATTAAGTTTTAGATTTCCAATTTTAGTTACCAAAGCATTTGATCTGTTTGGATGTTTAATACTTATGTTAAATTCAGAAACATCAATTGGATCTATAATATTTTTATCAGTTTTGACCATGTGTTGATTTGCACTAGAATCAATGACCCAACCAGTTTCAGTTGACAAACTTTTAGAACTATTAAAGCTTAAAAATATTTTCATAATATTTGAATTTGAGAAGCAACTAATACCTCCTACATTACCACCTTGTTGTTCCTCATAAGATTTCTTATTTAGTAAACTAACAGTTTAGACACTTGATCAGAAGTAAGTGAATTAGGTAAAGCATTAGCTGAAGAATCACTTTTAAGAGAACTACCACTTGGTTTGTATACCCCCTTAGGTCTAGAATCTTATGGGTATCCAACAATTTCAAAACACCTTTTTATGGTATGCCATATTTTATCACAGTGTGTGCACTTCAAATTAGGGTTGGGCCCTCTCACAAACTTTTTCTTATTATCATAAGGTTGACTTGTTTTAGATACAAAACCAACATTTTGAGTTTGAATTTTAGAAGAACGATTGCTATTTCTATGTGATTCTTCCCTAGACACAATCGAAAAGGCAACTTTGTTCCCTTGTCAACAAGTTACTTCTAATAGGCTGATAGATGTCATCTAATCCCACAAGAAATTGCATCAGTTTGATTAAATGATTGAAATCATTAAAGCTTTTAGAAGCTTGACACGAACAAGAAGGAAGTTGAACCATAGAATCAAACTGCTTCCACATGGTGTTGAGTTTGTGATAGTAATCTGCTACAGAAGAACCATTTTGGGAAAGCCTATTGATCTTCTGATATAGATCAAAAATCACAGACCCATCCACCTTGTCATAAGTTTCCTTCAAGTCTTCCCAAACCTCAATGTGACAACCTGTTATATCCGTACAATCCCTAAATAAAAATTAAACGTAATGACATTTCATAAATGCAATTGAATGGTTACGTATGCATTCGATCATCAAGCGACTAGTACAAATAAATAAATAAATAAAAATCATTCATGCACATCATACACGTTAGGTAATTAAAGGATTACCTAGTCACACACGAAACAACTCAACATACATGAACGCTGGAGAAAAATTATACTACCGCACACAATGATAAATACGTAGATTAATATTTGCATGTTCATTTAGGAGATCTAATATGATAATTATGTTCGAGCATACATATTCATATTAGAACGAAAGTATGTCTCTTATATAGTTAATTAACTATGCATTACAATGTGTGTGTGTGCATGTGTGTATATATAAACATACTAGTATATAATATTACTCGTAGAGTACGTACGGGTTTGTTTCCTAGACACCCGGTTAATTAAATATATAAACCACAATAAACATCTAAATTTAATAATCTTATCCAAACTACTCCACCTTTACGGATTGAGACCTAACCACAAAAACCGGCTTCCATTCTACAACTTACATAAAATATTTATGTGTTTAAAAAGGAAAAGAGAGAGAGAGAGAGAGAGAGGATCAAGCATGCAATATTAAACTAATATCTAGTGTAACAAAAGTCATGAGTTGTAATTTGTAAGTGATAACCAACCGTTTCTCACCTCACCTCCCTCCTAATCGTACAACATACATATCCATAACCCTTTTCATATAATATAAACACCATAACCTCATAACATAATATTATAAGTACACTTGCACCACCTTTCTTTTCTTTTCTTGTTGTTTCTCGTCTGGAACCTGCAGCAAAAGCTGCCCACAGCTCACATGGAGGTCCAAAACACAATATGACAAAACCTCATATGGTAAGTGTGATTGTAGCAAACCCCCTATGATATTAGACACAATATGACAAGACCTCACCACTCTTTCTGCTATGTTATGACAAGTTAAACCACACCCTCACTCAACCATAGGTTTGTGAGGAGAAACAAACACAAACACAACCCAATGTTGCAGCTATAATCCACCACCCCTAGATCATAAACACATCACATGAATCATCACCTTATATATATTCAACCCTTATGTTTTTTTTACTTAACATGAATAAGCATCCCAACACCCCTAAAACGAAATCAAGCAGGCCTCAGCTGTTCTCCTTAAATTGGTGCATGAATAAGCAAGCAAGAAGCAAACAACTCATAATCAGCTTATGTCCAAACCAATCAGTCTGCGTAGGACGCCCATAACTCTCTCCCCACACCTCCAAATCACGATTTTCTACTTGGGGATGAAACTTCTATGTCTTCCTTAAACTTTCCAACTGGTTTAATTTCGTCTGGCCAAGAATTCGACCTCCAAAGCAACCCCAAAGCAAAACAGCGCTGGATTTGTAACTACACGTCTACCTTCTGATGATTTCTTAATTTAAGGTATCAAATAAACTCCAAATTAATTGAATCTTTTTCCTAATATCTTGGGACTAATTGAAGTATAACATATCCAAAATTTATAGGCACTGGAGCTGATTTGCACCCTCAAATTGTCCTTACCCGATACACCTTTCTACATACGTTTAGCCACTCCATTTCAAGATTGAGGGCAAGCTAGAAGTCTAGGACGATAGAAGATTCAAGATCTCCTCTTTTCTTCATATTTATATTATTATCTCCTATAACTTTGCTTAGGTAAGTTCCTACCAACTTGGTCTTTCGCATTCTTTACTAAACATACAAGTTTTGAAGACTTGTATAAGGAACCACCCCTAAGATGTAGGCTAAAAGATGAAGGAGTATGGACCAACACTAAAACAAGAGTTTATTTTCAAACAAATCACTTCATGTAAAGATGAGCATGATTAATTTTGATGGTAATTACCACATTACTAAATCAGTGTTTGTTGGTTAAAACCATTGCACACCTAGGAAATATGCAAAAACAAGATAAAAGGTACACTTAGAGAGAGACTGTGAGCTGTTAGGACTTTAACCCAGATTCATAGGACCATAAGTCGACCAATGCTCAACAAAAACACGTGATTCTTGATTATAAAACTAAATTCAGGAAGTTAGGTTTCCAATCCAATTGGTCTCATTCAATTGGGACATGATTTGCTACCCCAAACAGTCTTTGTAAAAGTTTGTGTCAAAACTATACTTTCATTATCAGATTTTGGTCTCAACAAAGGACCCATAACTTACTCATAATAGGTCCAAATGTCATACCCCGCCTTCGGGCATAGGCGTGTGACTCACAGTTGGTACAACTTTTGTCAATTTATCAAAGTTTGCAGCGGAAAATGTTAATTTAAAATATTTAATTTCATAATAAAGGGATTTAAACACCCTTGATCGTTTTACAAAATTACTTGTTTAAGAACAAGTTTAATATATATATGCTTCATTACAAAATTTGCTGAGCCACCAGCTGTAAACTATGCCTAGTGTTCTTTTATCTCCAATGGCATATCCATCACTATTCCTTACTCATGGTTACCTGAAAACAGTTTCAAAATACGTCAGCTATTATATGCTGGAGAATACGCTGACTCAATAAAAAATTTTCACAATTCGTAATGACACAACACCAATAGTGTTCAACGACTCAGTGGGTCTCAATCCCATCTCATCGGAACTAAACATACGCACAAACCACATAATCGGACTTCACTCGCCCTAGAGACAGTCACTTGTCTCATGGTCAGTATGTCTGTAGTGTGCCCACTACAGTACATATATGTAAGGATCCAGAAATATGTGTATTTTAGCCTGAGTGTTTAGTACTACCTTGTATTAAAACGTTTTAGAGGATTTGAACCAACCCTCATGCAATTATTTCCATAACTCTTTTACATATGGATAACAGTCCATAGTTTCAAAGAGTAAATATCTTTTCAAAATATACAGTACACAGACATATTCACATCATAAAACATTTCACACTATAAAAAGGTTTGGACGTATTCACCTTTTGTTGATTTCAAGATTTCTCACCAACAGATGTCTGATCTTTATCTCGGACCTATAGTACGAGAATAACATTCTATAAATAACTAGATCTACAATCTAGCTATAGACCTTAAGTCTATTTGCATAACCTTTACCTTGATATTCATTTCATTTTATAAAACATTTATATACTACGTTTCTTCATCATGAAGAAACGTATATATCAAGTTTCTTCTTTCATAAGTAATATCTTTATAAAAATAAAGAGCAACATTTCATCAAAAATCTTATCTTATGAAAGCTTATATTTCACTTACTTGATCAATGTATAGACTATACCCTTGACTAGGGTCTAAGCTATATAAAATAATAATAAAATAATAACTTAAGCATAATCCTTACCTTAAGCGGGTATTTTGATTTGCCAAAGCCTTGTACAAGTAGCACTTCTACTTAAACCATCAGAACCTTATTTCAAACTCGCTTAACCACTCGACAGAGTGTTAGAACTTCAATTCATGCACGAATTACGAGAAATCGGAACTACGGAACCTCACACGAGTCGGCACGTCTCCCAAGGTTGTGTGTGTGAAAGTGAGTGTGAAAATGAGATGTAAATGCTTCAAACCCATAGCCCCCTTTTATAGGCAAAGTTTTGACCACCATCGCGTAGCGCGATGGGTTTTCCCCTGACCATTGCGTAGCGCGACGCCGCAATCCACCAGAGATTGCCACGTGTTGACACATGGTTGATCCGGTTACTTAACTGGGTCATCGTGTAGCGCGATACCCCCTTCCTTCTGGACCATCGCGTAGCGCGACGCCCCTTTTTCTAAACTCATGGGAAACTGCATCGTGTAGCGCGATGATCTAATCAGTATACCCGTCGTGCGAAATGCCAAGTGCGCCATCAAAACGCCACATTACGCCCATCGCCCGTGTCTGAGTCCGAGTCCGTGCGCGTGCGCGTCGGGTGCTTCGCACCCTCCGCTAGGACTAGAGAGTGGTTAACCCCATAAGAACATTACCATGGAAAACTCCTTCCTTATAAAGTGATTTTATTTCTTTCCCACCTTCCATGTGGATGGAGTTTCCTTACTTATTCCCTTAACATAATATGCTTTCTTTTCTTTATCATCCTTTTTCCCACTACCTTTCTCATAATTATTTTTGGTCCTTTATCTTTATAAACTTGTCAAATTTGGACCTAAATTTTGTGGGTGTTACATCCTCCCCACCTTGGAATGAATCTCATCTTCGAGATTCGCTAGAACAGATGTGGATACTTCTTTCTCATTTCCGATTCTAACTCCCAAGTAAATTCTGATCCTCTTCGAAGTTCCATATTATCTTGACTAATTTTAGCTTTCGTCGTTTAATTCTCTTTACTTGGAAATCTTCAATTTGTAGAGGTTGTTCTACAAATTTCAGATTCTCATTGATTTCAACATCCTTTAAAGGCATAGCTAAAGTTTCGTCAGCTAGACACTTTCGTAAGTTAGAAACATGAAATACATCATGTATTCCTTTCATCTCTTATGGCAGTCGTAAGCGATAAGCAACAGTACCGATTCGTTCTAACACTTCAAATGGTCCCACAAAACGCGGACTTAATTTTCCTTTCTTGCCGAATCGTACAACACCTTTCCAGGGTGAAACTTTTAATAAAACTTTATCGCCTACTTGAAATTCTAGCGGCTTACGGCGAACATCTGCATAATTCTTTTGTCGATATCTTGCCGTCTTAAGTCGTTCACAGATTTGTAATATCTTATCTGTTGTTTCTTGGACTATCTCAGGTCCAGACATTTGATTATCTCCAGTTTCAGACCAACACACCGGAGTTCTACATTTCCGTCCATACAATGCTTCAAAAGGTGTGGCTTGAATACTCTTGTGATAACTGTTATTATACGAGAATTCCATCAAAGGAAGATGATCATCCCAACTTCCTCCTAGATCAATTACACAAGCTCGGAGCATATCTTCAAGCGTTTGAATTGTTCTCTCACTCTGCCCATCAGTTTGAGGATGATAAGCAGTGCTAAGATTCAGTTGAGTTCCTAACGCTTGTTGTAACTTTTCCAAAAATGAGAAGTAAATCTACTATCCCGATCAGATATGATAGATAATGGTACACCATGTAATGATACTATGTTGTTCACGTATATTCGTGCCAATCTATTCATAGAGTAAGATTCATTGATTGGTATGAAATGAGCAGACTTAGTTAACCTATCAATAATGACCCAAATTGCGTTATGTTGTCGGGTAGTCTTAGGGAGTTTCGTAATAAAATCCATTGTTATCATTTCCCATTTCTAAACGGGTAGTTCAGGTTGTTGAAGCAAACCGGAAGGTTTCTGATGCTTAGCCTTAACTTGCAAACATGTTAAACATTTGGCTACGAACAGAGCAATATCCTTTTTCATCCCGTTCCACCAGTAGTTAGGTTTAAGGTTTTGATACATTTTATCACTACCGGGATGCATCATATACTTTGATCGATGAGCTTCACTCATAATCCTTTCACGTAAATCCTCAATCTTTGGTACCCAGATTCTGTTTCCAAGTCTGAGTATGTCATCATCTCCTTTAATTAAAGAATCGATTGTACCATTCCGTTTTTCTTCGGAGATTTGCTTTTCTTCTATTGCTTTCTTTTGAGTCTCCTTGATTTGTGCAATTAAATCTATTCGTAGTTCCAGTCTTAAGGCTCTAACCCTCTTGGGTTTTTCATGTTCATTGCGACTCAATACGTCAGCTACTACATTTGCTTTTCCTTCATGATAGATGATTTCACAGTCATAATCGTTTAGGGTTTCCATCCATCTTCTTTGACGCATATTAAGTTTCTTTTGATCAAAGATATGTTTTAAACTTTTATGATCAGTGTACACGATAAACTTTACTCCATATAGATAGTGTCTCCTTAACTTTAAAGCAAAAGTTATGGCACCCAACTCTAGATCATGAGTCGTGTAATTCTTTTCGCGTACTTTCAATTGTCGAGAAGCATAAGCTATTACTTTGTTTCGTTGCATTAGTACACAACCCATACCTGAATGAGATGCATCACTAAATACAACAAAATCTTCTGTACCTTCTGGCAAGGCCAGTATAGGTGCATTAGTGAGCTTTTGTTTGAGTAAGTCAAATGCTTCTTGTTGCTTGGTTCCCCATTCATACTTAACATTCTTTCGAGTTAAAGAAGTTAAGGGAACTGCTATACGGGAGAAATTCTAGATAAATCTTCTATAGTATCCAGCCAAACCTAGAAAACTTCGAACTTCGGTTGGCGATTTCGGAATTTCCCATTTAGCTATCGCTTCAATCTTGGCGGGATCTACTTGAATTCCATTTGCATTGATAACATGACCAAGAAATTGTACCTCATGTAGCCAAAATTCACACTTAGAAAACTTAGCATACAATTTCTCATTTCGAAGTAGTTCAAGCAAAATCATGAGATGATTCTTATGATCCTATTCCGATTTAGAATAAATAAGTATATCGTCGATGAGCACGATTACAAATTTATCTAAATAAGGTTTACAAATTCTGTTCATTATGTCCATGAATGCTGCGGGAACATTTGTAAGTCCAAATGGCATAACCGTGAATTCAAAATGTCCATATCTGGTTCTAAATGCAGTCTTTGGAATATCTTCTTCTTGGACTTTTAATTGATGATAACCTGAACGTAAATCGATTTTTGAAAAACAGCTTGCTCCTTGTAGTTGATCAAACAAATCGTCGATTCTTGGAAGTGGATATTTATTCTTGATGGTTACTTTGTTCAGTTCACGATAATCGATGCACATTCTCATTGAACCGTCTTTCTTTTTCACAAACAGAATCGGAGCTCCCAAGGTGAAAAACTTGGTCTTATAAATCCTTTCTCTAACAGTTCATCTAACTGTTTCTTTAATTCTTTCATTTCCGTTGGAGCTAGTCTATACGGGGATTTGGCTATTGGAGCGGTTCCGGGTACTAAATCGATTCTAAATTCAACATCATGCTCCGGTGGTATTCCCGGTAATTCTTCTGGGAAAACATGAGGAAATTCTGAGACAATTGATACATCTTCTAATTTCTTCTCTTTAGGTTCTTCCGTTACATACACCATGATGCTAAACATCCTTTACGTAGATATTTATTAGCTTTAATCATCGAGATTAAGCTAACATGACCTCCATCTTTGTCTCCGGCTATTTGAATTGTCTTCCCGTTTGCACGAATTTCAATTGCTTTCTTATCACATAAGATACAGGCTTGATTATCAGATAACCAGTTCATACCTAAAACAATATCAAAGCCTGCCAATGTCATGGGTAACAGCTGGACAGGTATGACATGTCCTGCTAATAGAATTTTACCCTTGTTCAATACTTCAGATATTCTAACTTGATTACCGTCGGCTGTTTCTACCATGAGGGATTTGTTTAATTTAACTAAGGGTTCGTTTAATAGACTACAAAATTTCTTATCTATAAAACTTTGGTTTGCACTCGAGTCAAACAAAACTCTAGCATAAACATTATTAACAAGAAACGTACCGGTTATGACTTCCGGCATTTCAACTGCCTTCTCAGTGTTGAGCACAAAAACACGTGCATTTCCTTTCCTACCTTCATTTTTCGTTCCACTACCATTTGCACTTTCTCCTCTAGTCTTCTTCTTCGGGCATTCATTCTGAAAATGTCCCATTTCTCCACAGCCATAGCAAGAAATCTTATTTTTCCAACAATCAGTTGTTGCATGACCCATTTGTTTACAATTGGTACAGGTAAGTGACTGATTGAACCTACACCTTCCAAGATGTCTTCGGTTACATATCTTACATAACGGGATTTGTGATTGAAAATTTTTCCTCTCCCCACGGTACTGTTTCTTGTTCTCTTTTTCATTCTTTCTAAACACAACTTCCTTCTTGAATACATTTTCTTTCTTTTCTTCTTCACGAGTCCTGATCAACCCGTTCATCATGTATCCAGCCAACTCCATGGCTGAATCGATAGTTTGAGGTAGAGACGATCTGACCATATCCCTAATCTCTTTTGGCAAACCCCAGATATACGAGTGACCTTGTTATTATTTGGCGTTACCAAGTGTGGTACGATCCTACAATACTCCAAGAACTTAGTATTGTAGTCCTTGAGGTTTGTCCCAACAACTCTATGATTTAAAAACTTGATTTGAATTTCATCTTTTTCATTCATCGGGCAAAACTTCCTGCTCCTTAAATTCTTCCCAACTCAACTTATACATGTTTAGTCTACCCTTAGCTTGTATAAGGGTATTCCACCATTGCAGAGCTTCACCTTTGAACGATTGGGAGGAATACTGAATTGCTTCTTCCTCAGAACACTTACTAATGACATTGATGGCTTCCATTTCTTCAAGCCATCCCAGTGCAGCAATAACACCATCGCTTCCATCAAAATTCTTGTGCTTAAACATCTGGTATGTCTTGTAACTACAATCTTTCTTAGTCTTCTGTTTCTTGGTTTTCTTCTCCTCATAATCGCTATCAGCGTTAGAGCTGACATGTTCTTCTTCTTCTACTTCTCTCTTAGACTTATTAGATTTCTCATTGCTCGATGTTTCTTTCTTTCTCATAGTCTCGAGCATAGCTGGAAAAGGTTCGGCAATTCCTCTTGCAATCAGTTCTTGCATATCTTCTTTTCTCACAAATTGATCATCAGCAGGAGGGGTAACATTCACTTCCTGATTTTCGACAACTTGGTTTTCGATATTTTTCTTCAGTATCCCTCTCGTATTCCTTGAGGGTACACTAGAATTTCCCTTTTTTGACATTCTATAGACGAGAAAATAGGAGGTAACTATTAGTCACTATCTCTAAGAATTCTTCAAAAGCATATATATCTTATCCGTACTTTCATACACCTAAATTGGTTAAAGCCTAAGTACTTTATTTAATACTTAATTCGCTAAAACCGATGGCTCTGATATCAACCTGTCACACCCCGCCTTCGGGCCTAGGCGTGTGACTCACAGTTGGTACCACTTTTGTCAATTTATCAAAGTTTGCAGCGGAAAATGTTAATTTAAAATATTTAATTTCATAATAAAGGGATTTAAACACCCTTGATCGTTTTACAAAATTACTTGTTTAAGAACAAGTTTAATATATTTATGCTTCATTACAAAATTTGCTGAGCCACCAGCTGTAAACTATGCCTAGTGTTCTTCTATCTCCACTGGCATATCCATCACTATTCCTTACTCCTGGTTACCTGAAAACAGTTTCAAAATACGTCAGCTATATGCTGGTGAATACGCTGACTCAATAAAACATTTTTACAATTCGTAATGACATAACACCAATAGTGTTCAACGACTCAATGGGTCTCAATCCCATCTCATCAGAACTAAACATATGCACAAACCACATAATCGGACTTCACTCGTCCTAGAGACAGTCACTTGTCTCATGGTCAGTATGTCTGTGGTGTGCCCACTACAGTACATATATGTAAGGATCCAGACACATGTGTATTTTAGCCTGAGTGTTTAGTACTACCTTGTATCAAAACGTTTTAGAGGATTTGAACCAACCCTCGTCACCCCTCGTGATTCCGCCAAGGCGGGGTGTGACGCTCAACAGCAAGTTGAGAATAGACTTGTCCTACATATAGCTCCTTACTAATAGAATTTAAAATCCAAGTGAGTACTACAGAGTTACATCTATCCCACTGACTTGCTAAAACATTATTGTCATTTGGTTTGACACATAATCCAGTTACAAAACCATACTTATTTTTAACTTGTAAAGCAAGTTTCATAGAATTAGCCCCAATTGAATAGTTTTCAGTCCTTTTCAGTTTAAAGTTGATGATGGTTAGGGAAATACAATCACTTGGATGTAGATACAAGGGATTAGTGACATCTAGCTTACTTATTAGTGTATCATTGTTAACCACAACTGAATCAGAATCACCCATTTAAAAAAACAACTAAACACAGATAAACCTAATGCACACAAGAACCAGTGTACATCTGGTATTAACAAATGCCTAATGCAAAAAGAAACCAAAAAAAAAATACAAAATTAAACAGTAACAAAGAGAAAGGAACAATCTCACCAAACGAGCGCAGTAGAAAAGGGACAGCCGTAACCTTCACTTAGGGTTACGAACTGTCAGAATAATCCCACGAACACCTTCTTCAATAGTCGTAGCCTTCACTTGGGTTTCAGATCTGGAAAACTCTCAACACCACCGATCAGAGAAAAACGAAACGAGGAAGAGCGATGGATCAGAGCCGTCCGTATCTGCTCTGGTACCATGTAACAATTTCAACCTCAATATATTCAACCAAAAGAGATGATTTGATACAGAAGACGATTCAGATTAACACGATCTGAAGTTACAACAAGAAAGAACTAATAAACTAGAAATAGATCTTCACTATAACTATTCAATAATCTCTCAATCTCAAGAACATGACTAAGAACATAACTGAAGGATTTGATGAGAGAGCAGTAAGATGAGAACACAGAGACTTGTGGATAAGGTTGTAGACAAGAAAGAAACTCTGGAAATATAACGTTGAGAAGAATAGGCCAGCCACTGAACCAAGGTCCTAGGCTCCAAGCCATTGAACAAAAAAGGCCCAAGAAGCTTCAACCCATACCGGAAAAAAACCGAACACAAAACAAGCAAACTAACATTAGATAAAAGAGAATATTGATTTGGGAAATTCTATATATTTTTAACAAAAACCTTTGTTGGTGATGTGATCGATAGCTCCAGAATCAAACAATCCAGTGGGCGTCACAATCATTACTACCTGTCATCTTAGCGCATGGTCCATCACCATTGTTTGCTGCAGCATTTCCTCCCGTGAACAACTTCAAAAATTGTCGGTATTGATCCGGTGTTAGCCCCAGTGGACTCGTTTTAGTATCAACACCCTCTGCCTTTGGTTTAGTTTTTTTCTTACCGAGCCACCATTCCGGATATCCAATCCACTTGAAGCATCCGTCTCGATTGTATCCGTTTTTTTTACAAAACGTGCAATGTTCGACTTGATCTTCATCACTCCGTTTGCTAATTTCTGTTTCTTTGTCAGACATGGTGGCGGCTTATTAGGGTTTTGGCTGCTGCTCTGATGCCATGAAGAAGGCAAAGGTTTTTGTTTTATTTCAATAATAATTTGATTGAGGTACAGAAACCAAATTAAATACAAACTCACATGATTATAGTGAGTCAAAAAGGATACAATGAGAAATAAAGGAAAACTAAACAAAAGGGAAAATATAACAAATCTTATATGTTTATGTACATGTGTAGGTAGATTCACTTGACTATGCAAGTTAGGTTAAATTATAGTTGGGCTAAGCTGCTGATTTGTGTTTAAATGCTTGATTTGAACTAATTTGTGCCGATTTGCTCAATTTGAAGTGATTTGCTTGATGTCATGGTGATTTATGTGTTAGCTCGTTTATTAAATGAGCCGAACCTGATCTGTGGTGTGAATTGGGGTTGAATTTGCTGATTGTAGTTGAGCCATGGGCTGATTTGTGTGTTTATATTCACTAGATTTTGGGTGGATTTGCTCTATTTGAAGTGATTTGTGTGAATTTGCTTGTATTGATGGTGATTTGTGTGTTAGCTCATTTAATAAACAATCTCGATCCCGAGCCTAGTGTGCGTAAATAAAACAATATTGGTCTAAACGAGCTGAACCCGAGACATGGTCGGTTTGGCTCGTGAAATGGATCGGCTCATGACTCGATTTGTAGATTATGAGTTTTATGAACACAATTAGTTTATACAAGATGTTTTAGTTTTTGAGTTTTATGAACACAATTAGCCATGGATCGGCTCATGACTCAGTTTGTAGTTTATGAGTTTTCTTTAACACAATTATCCATGGTTGGTTCGGCTCGTGGCTCAGTTTGTGTATATAAATTAATGATGATAATAGTTATGAGTTCTGATTTCATGGTCAACCAGAATAAATGTAAACAAAAGTATTTTTAAACTTTGCTGCTTGAAACGGGTCATTTATTAGTACAGATCAAAACGGGCAGAGTGAGTTTCCCAGCAAAACGCTAATATCCATTCAAAAAGAAAACTATAAATAACTAATGTGTTAATTACTATTGTAAAAACAATCTAATAATAAAAATAACACAAGCCTATGAATAAACTGATTTAGGAGGTCATATGCATTGCAGATAAACTTTTTGAATTGACACATTTTACTGCTTTGAGAGAATACTCAGCCCTAATGTTAAACAAGTAGTCTAAACGAGCTGACCCACACTCAGCTCATTTATAATTTAGTTGAACCTGAGCTCGAGTCGAAGGAGAGTCTGATTAAAAGAATAGTTTGTTGCAATAGATAACTTGAATCATATTATATTTTTGTATTGTATATCTTATAACTTTTCATATCATGGCGGAAGTCATGCCTCGAAGACATGGCGGAAGTCATGCCTCGAGGACATGGTTGCGATGGTGTTGAGGATCCGCCACCTCTAGGCGGTTTTGGGCGGGGTATTCACGAGGAGGACCGTAAGTGTTATTAAATTTATATATTTACTGTATTTTATTCATTTATTATAAATATATATTGTGACCAATAATTTTTAATTATGTTTGTAGTTGTCCCTGCTCCTTCTTGACGTAAGGTACAAGGTGTAGCCAAAAATAAAAAATTGGCAATGGCGTTGAACATGTAGTCTCAAAGCTATACAGAGACCGAAAAAACAAAGCAAAAGATCATTATAACGCTATGGGCGGAAATGTTGATCTAGAGTTAATAAAGAGTAAACCACCCAAGGATATGGGCGAAGAAAATTGGAAGAAAGCTGTTGACTTATTCAACACTGAAACACATGAAAATCGGTCATCGGTTAACAAAGCAAATCATAAAAAGCAACGATACACAAACCGCGGGGGGGGGGGGGGGGGGGACGTCATCCTATAGTAGCTATGGCTACAAAAGTGTAATGCTTTATATATATAATACACACACACATTACATCTAAGCTTTTTTATTTATTGTATGATTTAATTTTTAATATTATACAGAGTATGAACGAGTTCCAAGTGTTTAAGAAAGCTCATTGTCGATGTGATGGAACTTTTGATTGTGAGGTGGCCCTGCAGCAATATGTAGTATTTATTAACGGAGTCTAATAGCGAATGCGAGTGTTGAAGAAAATACTGAGCTGATCCCAAATGTGGTTGGAGTATTTGAAAAGGTGATGGGTCCTCGGCACGGATATAGTAGAGGTATCGGGCCTAAACCTTCTATAGCCGCATCATTGAGTATCGCTGGTCAACGTGAGGAGGAGCAAACAAATCAGCCTTTCTTTACACCGGTAAAAATATTTTATTTTTATGTTGGTAATTTGGTTTATGTTGGAAAATGTATTAGATGAGGCAAAGTGGATGTGTTAGTGAATCAAAGTGGGTTTGGTAATTTTCAACCCATATTGGTAAATTGTTTACTTTTTAACTTAAGGCGTATATCTTATTTTGTAGGCTCAACTTGATAGAATTTTTAACAACCTGAATTTTCTAGCTCGCATTTCACAACATATGGATTCGGCCACATCAAACAAGGGATCAAAGAGAGGCAACCAAGATGACATGGACAAGAAAGAAGAATGATGTTTTGGACTTGCTACTCTTATGTTAAGTTTTAAACGGTTGTTTTGTATTTTGCCTTAACTAAACAAGTTATCCTATCTAGATGACAGTTATGTAAATTTATGATTATATCTATGAAAATCGTTGGAATGTGTATTTGGACTATGAGTTTTGTGTATTATATAAAATTAGAATATCTGCAAAAATTAAAACTGGTCTGAGACTTTTAGTGGCGACGGTTACTCAATAGCGACGACATATATTTGTCGCTAATAGTTGCACCTTAGCGGCAACAGCTATAGTCATTAGCAGCGACCTCGAAGTCATAGCGACGGCCTTTGCGGCGACGTATTAGCGGCGACAGTCGCCGCTAATAGAATAGCGGCGACAATATTGACTTTTAGCGGCGACTTTTGTCGCCACTATTGCCCAGTTTTTTTTGCAGTGGGTATAAAATTAGTTGGACCTGGTACACACAATGTTGCTGGATTGCACCCATATCTTCAATTTTTGGCAACCGACACCCTGCAGTATATAAGGTGCGGCACTTTGAGGCCCTACATCAACTGTTAAATTCACACGAAAAAATCATCATACCCTACTGCTTGCCACTATATGATTTGAAGTTATTTGCAAATTGTACTCTTTATTCTTTCTCTCACTACACAGCTCCCGGACACCACCACCCCTAGTATTTTATTTTCTTTACGTGAATTCGATTTAATCTTCCATTTAGGCATGCCTTAGATTTAATTTTCCATTTTCATCAATCTTTGGTTGATCTCTTTTTCATCATAGAATTAGGCATGAGCATTGAGTAATTAAAAATTTAAAAACTAGCTAGACAGAATGAAAGATAGAGACAAGAATCTGCTGCTACATGGCTTCTTAAAAATTTCGCCAATCCAAATGACCCATCCATCACATTATGTCTAATTCCATCACGAGAATCTGTTTGCCATGTCTTATACGTTATTTTGACTTCAAATTATGAATATTATCAAGTACTAAAATATATAGAATCCCATGACTTGGTGATTAATGAAAAAAATTAATCCACATTTTGGATGATTAAATACATACATACATATGAAGACAAATTTTACAACAGTGGTACTGGTGAACACTTAGGTCTAGAAATCATGCATCTACTATTAACTATTGGTACGCCTCGTTTTATATGATTAGTGTTTTGTATTGTTTTGGTTGTGTATTTGGGCCGATTGGTCATTTTGTACGTATTTGGGCCACGGTCCATTGTATATGAGCCCATTAGGCCTTAATGTAAATGAAATATGCTTCTCATGCATGCCTCCCTATAAATTGGGAGCATGCAATGAGAAACTAAGACTTTTGACAAAAACCAACTCCTTCACATACTATCTATCTCTCTCTCGGCTCTCCCTCTCTCTCCTTCTCTTCTATCAACCGAACATAAACTCTCAAGATCCGAGACCACTTAGGTGACTTAGTGTGATTTCCGCTAGCACTAAGTTTGGTTGATCCAAAGATGTTGTTAGATCCAGCCGACACGGGACCTACAATTGGTATCAGAGCTTCGGCTCACTAGTTGAGGGTTTTTGGATCACAACATTGGGTTTTGATCTTGAGAAGAAGAAAACAAAGTGTTCAAGTGTTCTTGACAAGAAAAAAAACTTAACAACAAAAACAAGAAAAATATCAAAAATACAAAAAGATTCGGCTTTAGTTCTTCATAAAAATGTCTTAGAAAGTATTCTTGGTGAAAGTTGCAAGTGTTCAAGATCTAGA
Source organism: Bidens hawaiensis (assembly GCF_021521415.1). Taxonomy (NCBI): domain Eukaryota; kingdom Viridiplantae; phylum Streptophyta; class Magnoliopsida; order Asterales; family Asteraceae; genus Bidens; species Bidens hawaiensis. Next base: position 47,783 of record NW_027492645.1, read on the forward strand.
TCCGAAAAAATTTTAGGTTTAAAGGTGTTAAAGTGGTTGATTCGGGTTTCAAAAGGTTAACAAAGTATTTCGCTTCTCATGGCATAGAAGTCTGTGCAACTACTTTTGACCGGATCTAATAAGGTTTGGTGAAAACAAATCCCGAGGAAGATTTCTTATAGAAAGTTGATCTCTTTTGCTTCGCTTGAAATCTACTTCGCTTCGCTTGGAATTCCTTCACTTCGCTTGGGATCTTTCGCTTCGCATAAGATCCTTTCGCTTCGCTTGAGATCCTTTCTCTTCGCTTTGGATCCTTTCGCTTCGCATTTGACTGTTTCGCTTCTCATTTGGCTGTTTCGCTTTGCTTGAGGCAGTTTCATGAGAAAAAGGTTAATTTCTTTGAAATTTGAACTGTTTTAAAGGTTGATACTTCTGAAGTCATGACGAGCACTGATTCTGAGTTGCTTAAGGGTTACTTGCTGTTGGAAAATCAAGTGGGAACACCTCAAAAGCCTCCTAAGTTTATGACCTTAGATGATAATTTTATTGATTTTAAATGGAGGTTCATGAACTTTATCTCATTAACTGAAACTGATTTGATGAGATTTTTTGAAGAGGGTCCTCATGTTCCAGTAACTCGCACTGATGCTGGGGAACAACCAAAGGCACCTGAAAATTATGATCAAGATGATATAGATAAGTTAGCACAAGACAAGAAAGCGTTTCTGCTGTTGACAGTTTGTCTTTCAAATGAGATCACTGAGACTCTACGTGAACACAGAAGTGCCAAGGGATTATGGGAAGCTCTTGTTGAGATGGTTGAAGGAAATTTTGAAATTAGAGAAAACAAGAAAGCACTGTTGAAGGAAGAATTCAACATGTTCAACCATCGTCAAGGTGAAGCTGTGTTAGACTTGGTGAAGAGGTTTGAAAAGCTCATGGTTAAAGTAAGAGCTGTAGGTGTTAACATCCCCAACTCTAAGGTCAATCACAAGTTGATGAACTCTTTGCCTTATAGCTGGAGTGTAAACACAATAACGATCAAGAGGACCACCAATCTGAATGGCATGACAAACAGTGAATTGATATCAATTATCAAATCATTTGAAATGGACGAACATATGAGAATGAACAATCACATGAGTTCTCTGAATCAAGCTGGAGTAAGTACTGCACCTTCAAGTGTGCCAACTACTTTTGTCAGCAAAACCCAACAGAATGTGTATCCTGTGACCAATCCTAAGTACTCCCCAAGTGTTCCTTCACAATCAACAGCGTTCATCTCTACCAGCAACCCATCAGTTCCATCCAGTACAAGTTCGTTTCGAAAGGCAGTTGACAGTGCAGTTGCTCAAGCTCTGAAGGCACATGGAATTTCTGCAACAAAACCTCAAGCAAATAAGCCCTCCAGCTATTGTGAAGCTATTCCCATGCTGAATGATTCAAATGTGACACTTATTAAAGCTTTTCTGTCTTGTCATGAAGAGCTATTGCAAGGGCAACTGCTACCGGCTCAGTTTGAGATAGGTGATTTGAAAGACATCAATCAGAAGGATCTTGAGAAAATGGACATCAAGTACCAGATGGCCATGGCTGTGCAAAGGGCCACCAACTTCATCAAAACGTATGGGAAAGACAGCTTCAATGATTCTGATCGAAAGCGAATTGGTTTTGAAAAGAGCAAGCTTTGATGCTACAATTGTGCAGAAATGGGTCACTTTGCCAGGGAGTGCACAAATCCTCCCAAACCAGCAAACGATATTCGTATGACAGAGGTAACTAATGAAGAAAATGCGAAAGCTGCTGGAAAGAAGCCTGAGGAACATAAGCCAAACAACTCAGCTCCAAGAATCGGGAATCGTCCACACAAGGGCAGCTCAAGCTCAAACACAAGAGCCCTTGTCTCTCAAACAGAGGTCCACACTGCTATGGATTGGGATGATCAATTTCAAGAGCTGCATAATCCTCTAAACATGGCTGGCATGGCTTTCACATCCAACAATGAAGCCTCTTCATCTTCTGCTACTGGTTCAAATGCATCACACCTTGATGAGGTAAAACGAAATCTTTGCACGGAAGCTTGTGTTAATAAGGTTACATATTATAGATACTTACAAGACGAAGTTTTGAAAGAAAATGCAAAACTTCGTCAATTGAACACTGAATATGTAAAAGTTGACAAGATCTACATTGAAAAGATCAAAACTCATCACGATGATGTAGCAAATCTTAGACTTAAAATTTTTAGAGAAAAGCATAATGTCATTTATTATAAAGACATAATTAATGATTTAAAAGAAGAAATTAAGATATTAAAACTCGAAGTTTCTGATAAGAAAGAAAAAGAAAAACAAGTTGAAAGATTTGAGGCATCATCTGAAAAATTAGATGATCTTATTTGAGCCCAGAGAAGCGCTAAAGTTAAAGCGGGGTTGGGGTATGATTACACTGCTGTACCACCACCATTCAATGATAACTGCACCAGTTTGCCCCACTTTAGCTATAATACTTCTCCTGATGAAGAAATGGCATACGGGGTTGGTATAATACCAAAACATGTGACATTTGTTCATGCAGTATCTCAAACTGTTGCTCCAGTACAATCATTTGATAAATCTAACGTCAATGTGTCTTGTGGAGCAGATGATGTAATCAATGGTGATTGTGGGAAGGTTAATCAGGGTAGTGAGCAAAATGGAGGGTTAGAACCACGTTTTGAGTCTTGTGTGGGTCTAACAAAAACGATTAACAACCTGGTCTGTAATAAAGTTTGTGAATTCATGTTAGGATGTTTGATGTCAGGATCAAAAACTGTATTTTGTGAAACCACTAGTGAAGACAGTTGTAATGATGTATGTAATGAAAGTGAATGTTCCTCGTCTAATTCTGAGTGTGAAACAGTTTTTGATGAAACAAAAGAAGCTAAAGTTGATGTACAGACAAGTCCTAGTTGCTTGTCAACTGATCGTAATATTGAGAACTTGAGAAAACAAGAAACTGTCTTTGAAAATGAAAAACCAAGCACTTCTTGTAAATATATGCCTTCAAAGAAAACTTCATTTTCACAAAATACTAATTATAATAATAGTTCTCAATTTTATGATCAATTTGATAGTGCCTATTACTACTCTAGTCAGAAACCTAGACAATCAAATTATTTTGCATCTAATCATTCAAATGTGTTTAACTATCACTCAGATAGAGGTTATCAATATGTTAACCCTACAACATCACCTTATCCCACATATTTCAGTGATCAACCTGTCTATGATTGTAACAAAAGAAAATGTTGTTTTGTGTGTGGTAATCCGTCTCATCTTGCAAGACATAGTAAGAACTGACATAAGCAACAAAGAGACGTTAACAGTAAGTTTGGTCAGACATTTACTAAGTTTAATGTTCAACCTAAGAAAATGTCTTATCAAACTTGCACCTCAGCTAGTAAGACGGATTCAAGAATTTTAAAAGAAACGACAAACCCAAGAAACCCTTCTGGCTAACCCAAAGAGAAAGGAAGCAGTTAGCCAAGGGGTTAGAAGCTGAAAACCCTAAAAACCCCTCTAAACCGTTCACCAAGGCAAACAAAGAAGATTTGATAGTTAAACCCAAATCAAAACAAAGGTAATCAAGAAAACCTTTTCAAAACCGAGGAAATCTTAACTCAAGTTCCTCGAGTGATTGCACTTCAGATTCAGATTCTTCAAAAGATCATATTTTTAAGAATCATAAAATAAAATTGGGTGATTTTATGTTTGCTTTTCCCGAGACAAGTACTTCTCGGGGCCTTCTACTAACTAGCTGCTCATGTAAGTAGGGTCAGCCTAGAATGCCTGTCAATAGTATTTGGTACTTGGACAGTGGCTGTACCCAACATATAACAGGAGATGAGTCCCTGTTTTTTGACATCAAACCATTCGATGGTGGACATGTTTCCTTTGCTGGTGACATAGGAGGAGAAATCACGAAACAAGGCAAGGTCTCAAATGGTACATTGACCTTTGATGAAGTCAATCTTGTGGAACAGCTCAACCACAACCTGCTCAGTGTCTCTCAAATCTACGATAAGAAAATTTCAACTCTTTTCACTGAAAATGAATGTCTTATTCTTAAACCAGGTTTTAAAGTCCCTGAAGAGTGGATTATGTTGCGTACTCCGAGGCACAATGACGCTTATATTCTGGACATGAGAAGCAATTATTCCATGCGGTCTGCTTCTTGTTTGATGTCCAAGGCCTCGGAGAACGACTCATCCTTATGGCATCGACGTCTAGGGCATGTCAACGTTAAGAACTTGAATAAGTTGGTTAAAGGTGACCATGTGAGAGGCTAGCCTCTAAAATCTTTTCATTGTGCTGAAAAATGTTTATCTTGTTCTAAATGCAAACAGCACAAACTCCCTCACCGCCCTAAGACTGTCAATTCCATAAACTCCACTCTTCAACTGTTGCATCTGGATCTTTTTGGTCCCTTCCAACCAATGGCAATAGGTCGAAAAGCCTATTGTCTGGTTATCACTGATGATTACTTGTGCTTCAGTTGGACTTTTCTGCTAGGACACAAGGATGAGGCTTCTCAGTTTCTTATCAGATTTATTGTGTTGGTTGAGAATCAGACGGACAAAAGAGTCAAGTGCATTAGAAGTGAAAATGGAACGGAATTCTGCAACAAAGTAATCAATGATTTCTGTCACAATAAGGGGATTCTTCATCAATTCAGTGCACCTTACACTCCTGAACAAAATGGGGTGACTGAACGACGAAATCGTACACTGGTTGAAGCCGCAAGAACCATGCTGTCATTCTCCAAATTTCCTTTGTTCTTCTGGGGGGGGGGGGGGCTATTAATACTGCTTGCTTCACTTAAAATCGTGTGTTGCTGAACAAAAGACTGAATAAGACACCTTATGAAGTCTTTTATGGAAACAAGCCAAGGGTTAACTTCTTCAGGACATTCGCATGTCCTTGCACAGTGCTTCAGTCAAATGTTGCTACAACTTCAAAGTTTGTTGAAAAGGCGGTTGAGTGCTATTTTGTTGATTATTCTGTTAACAAAAGTGCTTATCGTGTGTTCAACAAGATATCCAGAGTGATTTTGGAGTCCTACAACATTGATTGGCAAGAACTGAACCCCACCGACGCACACAATGGTCATGACTGGATGTTTGATTATGAAAGTTTGTTCAAGCTGTTTCGTGGGATGTATGTTCCACCAGCTGTATCGCAAGTCTCTCCTGTTGTTTCTACACCAACTCAATCTGTAAATGATCAGTCTGTCCTAATGCATGCTGTAATGAGAGGTCTGGCAGATGTACAAGTAGCTGCTCTCGCACCTGTGCTGAATGTACCTCCCGTGGCTAATCAACCAGCCCCCGCAATTGATTTACAACCCTCTGCTGACTCTACCGAGATGCCCATTGTTGAGTATGCCTCTGACTCAGACACAGACTCGTATGTATCTGCCGACAACGTGGAAGTTCAGGCAGATGGTGTCCCGTTTCAACAAGAAATAACCCCTCCAGCTGAAGATCCAAGTGTAGTTGAATCAGTTCCTACACCTCCCTCTAATGAAGAAATACATGGATCTGCTGAGGAGACTGTTCAGGCAGAGATGCAGATTGATCCAGTTTAGACTGGAGTTTCTGGCAGCACCGACTCCACTACAGTTCCTGCCATTGTTGTTCCATTTTATGACAACCTATGGGAAGTTCCTATTGCACAGGAACATATGGTTGATCACAATGAAGATCCTTCTGACCTTCAACCAAATGCTCCTGTAAATGTGGATGATGTCTTTCATCCCATAGAGAGCTTGACCATTCAGCTTGAGGCAACACCAGTCGAACATGTCGAACAAATTCCTCAGTTGCCAATTCATCTCCAACATCCGACTGAGAACATCATTAGAGATCTATCCGCCAGCATTCAGACACGAAGCACTTCCGGTAACATTAACAGACATCTTTTTGCTTGTTTTATTTCACAGGTAGAACCCAATGATTACAGAGTAGCACAAAAGGAAAACTCTTGGGTAGAAGCAATGCAAGAAGAGCTGTTACAGTTTAAGAAGCTGAACGTCTGGAGGTTGGTAAAGAAGCCAGAAAACAAGAAGCCAATCGGAACGAAATGGGTGTTCCGTAATAAGAAAGATGACAAGGGGGAGATCATCAGAAATAAAGCCCGGTTAGTTGTACACGGTTTCTGGCAGCGTGAAGGACTTGATTACGATGAAGTGTATGCACCGGTTGCCAGATTGGAAGCAATTCGAATCTTTCTGGCATATGCCTCGTACATGAGCTTTAAAGTATATCAGATGGATGTGAAGACTGCCTTCTTGTACGGGAAAGTCAAAGAAGAAATCTATGTTTTTCAACCACCAGGTTTTGAAGATCCAAATTATCCTGACCACGTTTGTCAACTTGACAAAGCACTTTATGGTCTTCACCAAGCACCTCGTGCCTGGTATGCCACACTGGCTGATCATTTAGTGAAAAACATATACAAGAGAGGCATTGTTGATCAAAATCTCTTCGTCAAGAAAGTGAAGGATGATTTGATTCTCGTTCAAGTTTATGTTGATGATATTATCTTCGGGTCCGCAAATGAGAATCTGTGCAAGGAGTTCTCTGAGATCATGCAAAAGCGGTTTGAAATGAGTTCCTTAGGGGAGATGACTTTCTTCCTGGGCTTACAAGTTAAGCAAAAGAAGGATGTGACTTTAATTCACCAAGAAAAGTACGTCCGTGACATTGTTCATAAATTTGGATTCAAGGACTCAATAGCTTTCATGACACCAATAGTTACGCGTCCTATTCTCGCTCCTGATCCATCAGGAAAACCAGTTGATCAACACCTTTATAGGTCAATGATTGGTTCCTTGATGTATCTCACTGCAAGCAGACCGGACATCATGTTCCCTGTTTGTCAGTGTGCCAGATATCAGTCTGACCCAAGAGAATCCCACATGACTGCTGTCAAGCGTATCTTCAGATACTTGAAAGGGAGACCACGTTTGGGTCTTTGGTATCCAAAAGATTCTCCTTTGGAACTTCATGCTTACACCGACAGTGATTATGGGGGTGCAACTTGGACATAAAATCCACATCTGGTGGATGTCAATTCCTGGGAGATCGGTTGATCTCATGGCAGTGCAAGAAACAAGTCACCGTGTCCACCTCCACAGCCGAGGCCGAATACATCGCCGCATCCAGCTGCTGCTCTCAAGTTATATGGATCCAGCATCAGCTGCTGGATTACGGTTTGAATTTTTATGGATCAACAATTAAATATGATAATGAGGCGGCCGTTGCTATTGTTAAAAACCCAGTCCAGCACTCAAAGACTAAGCACATCGACATACGAACACACTTTATTCGTGATTGTTATGATCGTAAGCTTGTCGACATAAAAAGGGTCCATACTGATTTTAACTTTGCAGATCTCTTTACCAAAGCTTTTAGTCGTGCCCGGTTTCTATTTCTCGTTGAGTCTATGGGCATGATTTCTTTTCAGTAAATTTTATCTTTCATTTTAAAATTGTAAATATTTTTAAAATATGTCACAATTTTAGAGGGAGAAAATGAGTTTAGTTTAACTCACCAACAAGATTTTCAATTTAATTTAAAGAAAAGCCAAAATCAAGTCACTTGACTTACCAAAAATATTTTATTATTGCATATAATATTAATTACATCTTTACTCCCATTTAAGAAAAACTTAAGAAAATTCAAAAAGTAGTATCCCGCTTAGAGGGAGCTCCTTCATAAAGGGAGTCGGTTATTTTTAAAATTTTCAATTAAGAATTAGATCCGACCCTTTGGAAAATGATAGTACATTGGTTTGTAATGATTCTAGCGCGTTAAAAGAGTAGAACAAAAGGCTACAAGGTCATTCATAGATGTGTAGGTAGGCTTGACAAACAAGTAAGTGTCGGATGATATAAACCTAAACTCCTGCCGGTACTAGTGGATATACGATTATGAAGCGGTTGCATGATTCCGTAAAGTCATATTCATGAAGGCAAAAATGTAACTATACATGTCATACCCAAGCTTCTCTTTACCTAATCACAGTAATCTTATGAAAGACAATGTCAGTCGTTTATTTTATTGAGTCAAGAAAATAGTCAAGTAAAGCGTCAAGAAAAGCAAGAAAAAGAAAAACAAAAGAGTCAGAAAAACAAAAGAAAAGGAGTCAGAAAAGGAGTCATGATGTGGTCTAAATTATATAAAATTAATAAGTATTTCCTACACTTTTGAATAACTTTAGGGTCCTTTTCATTATAATCTACTCATTCATGGGTCACATTTGAGTTTTAATGGTTTGGAGAGACAATGAGCTAGAATGAAATAATTTTACTAAACTTAAGGCCGACAAATGAAGGGTCAAGCATATGCTATGTATTACTAATTTTTATTATTATTATAAGTAACTATTATATGTTAAAAAGAAAAAAAAAGAAAAAGAAATAAATAACGTATGCTATAATAATAATAATAATAATAATAATAATAATATTTGGTGTTAAACCAATTAATGAAGTAACATGAATTATTCATGTTTTGTATTTAGGATTATCAAATCGTTTAAAAGCCCACATGAATGTATAGGCTCTTTTGGAGGTTATTGGAATTGAAAAATAATAAAAGGGAAAGGGGTCTGCTAAGAAGAGAGAACCCTACGAAGTCAGAGGGCACTATTATTATTATTATTATTATTATTATTATTATTATTATTATTCGGTGGTTTAAAGGGGAGTAGGGCAAGGCTGCCATCAAAGGGAAAAACAAGGCAGGCAAACTAGAGAGGTAATTGACTGCTCCTGTTCAGAGTCAACAAAGCTTTAAAGTTGAATTGGGGTTAACAGAGAGACGCAAGTCCAAGGGGGAGCCAGCCACGGCGCAAAGGAGAAAAGGAGAAGCAGGCTCGTAGCTCAACTATTTTAATTCTCTTTTCCTATGAACCGTTTTATTTGTCGTATCTGTTTTGGTTTATGATTACTGGCTAAAACCTTTTTAGTTTCCTAGGTTTTGAATGAATATTTGTTGATTTTTGGTTTGCTTTTCGATATTGGGTTATTTGTGTTGGACTAATATTATTGTAACCAACTTATTGGTATTTATTAAGATGAATATGCATACTTGTTATTAATTTGCTTTTATTCAATAGTTCTATATGTGTCTTTGTGAAAGTCTTTCATGTGTAGACGCTTATTAGGTTACCTACTGTGTGTTCGTAACTAGTTTATGGTTTATAGTTGACATAATCCATAGGAACTATTTTTTGAGGGTTTAGAGATTTTAAGTGTTCTACCTATCTTGAGATTGGGAGGTAATAGATAGTTAGGGTTGTCTTATTTATTAGGCGGTTTGGGTATAGATTACATGAGAGTGGATTTCCCCCTTATTGTCTTTTGGTTTTTGCTATCCTAAGTCTTTTTGAGCATCTTTAGGTTACTCCTTACGTCTCTTACACTCCCGGATGTATTGTGATTAGTGAGATTGAGAGGTGATATAGTCATTAGAGTACTTTAATATTGTTGGAGAGACTGAGAGGCAATCCAACCAACCGGTTTGCGTCATACGTCCCTTAGGTAATCCTTTTAGATGACACCCAGAGAATGATTAGGGATCCACTGGGATGTCTAGGGCGTCGTATCTTTAGATCCCGGTTCCATCACAGTTTCCATAGCCGATAAGCATCCAAGATTCATAAATAGGATTTCAAGCCTAGGTAACGCCTTTCTCATTATTGTCTTTGTCTAAGTCTAAGAATTTTAAGTTTAAATTAGTTTAATTTAGTTAAATTGATTTAGTTTAATTAATTGTTAGTTTTAAGATTAAGATAAAAAAAATCCAAAAATAATCTTTTTCCCAATTATTAGTTTAATTAGTTAATTGTTAAATAAGTAAAATCATTAAGTTTTAAGTTAGAGTCTAGTTTTATGTGTCGCTAGTGTCCTTTGGGTTCGATATTCGGACTTCATTAGGCTTTACTACAGTTGATAGGTACACTTGCCTGTCTAGTGGTCTAACATTAGGATAGTCTAGATTTATAAATTTAAAACTAGAGTGTCTAGATTAGGTTAGGTTTTTATTGACCGCTTTCAGCACATCAAGTCAGTCCTAGGAATTTTAACTTCTGCTTTATTTCTTCATTTGTTTTCGACTCAAGCCTTGGACTTTCTACATTTGTAGTCATACAAGATCTGATTGTTAAGGCCCTGAGTCTTCTGCTTTGTTTTATTTTCTTTCTTTTGTTCAAGCCTTGGACTTTCTCTGCGCGATAATATGGCATTATCCGACCTGATTGTTATGGCCTGAACTTCTGCTTTATTTTAATCTTTCTAGATCGAGTCAAGTGTGCAAAGCACAAAGTGTCATGTGTACAGTGTACTATAAGTCAAGTTTGTTAATAAGATTACTGTGATCAACTAAGAAAGGTTTAAGTCAAGTTGAGGTGATATGTTAACACAAAGTAGGCCCGAGATATGATGGAATCAGTAACATGTCTGATTAAGTAGGGACCACATAAGCACCATGCCTAATTGTATTAAACGTATCATTTTTGGTATCAAAACACTTGTCAAGTTAAAAAGGAGGACAATATCTACAGTCAATGACGAACTTGTGTCACAATAAGTTCAAAATGGAAACGCGATCTAGGGCTTTGCAAATCAATATGATTCCATGTCGTGATTGTTCTCTGTAAATTAACTAAAGAAAAGAACTATGTAAATTAATTAAAGTTTAACTTAAACTATTTTATTCTATCTTATTTCACTTTATTTTGTTTTGTTTTTATTTTCAAAATATTATCAACTTAATAGTCTAATATTTTATTTTTTTTGTTTGTTTTGTTTTAATTTTTTTATGTTAAAGAGATCAATCGTGCAAACGTTAACAATTAATGACCGACAAAAGAAAAACCTTATAAATAATCAAGTGCTCGGATTCGGTGGGTAAATGTTTTTCGGGTTTGAAAATGCAAACATTTTGAAAGACCAAGGACCGAGAGTGTATTTTTAGGTGAATACTCGCGATGTTTTGACTTTATCGCGAGATAGGCTAACCCTATATAAAGGAGAACCTAATTTCTCTTTCACTATTCACACAAAAGCTTTTACTATTCACTCTCTGTTCTCTCTCATCTTCATCCATCAAACCCTAATATTTTTCAAAATTTTCAACAAATCCGACTCTCATTATCAATCATGCTGTTGAATCCAGACTATCCTCCAGCGGTATAACTTCACAAACACCTCGATTTCACCTTTGATCTTTGTTTCTGGGTTCACATGGATCAAGACGGCGGTTCATATGAACCGTCGGCTAGATCAATGAATGAATCTTCATAATATCGTTGTTTTCAAGATTACAAACTGATATTAGACCGTGTATCTCATGTTCATCATCATAGTTTGTAACTTCTAGGATTAGTTGTTGAAAAGTTTGTAGATCTAGGTTCATTCATAGGTTCTGAGGTTCAATTGATCAAGAAAATCAAAGGGGTTTGTCTTCAAAATTTCTAGAAATCCAATTCAGATCTGGGCGATACCCAAGAACAGAAAAGGGAGTCAAAAATTGGCTAAGGAACTTTTTTCGCCTGGAAGGTGGTTTCGCTTCGCATGATTCATGCGAAGCGAAGATATCTGTGTTTCGCTTCTCATTTTCATGCGAAGCGAAATGATCACAGTTTCGCTTCTCATTTACATGCGAAGCGAAATGATCACAGTTTCGCTTCTCATTTTCATGCGAAGCGAAGTGATATCTGTTTCGCTTCGCTTAACCTTGCGAAGTGAAAAAGTTATACTTAGCCAAATTTTGAAAATTTTCAATCTAAAGCCTATTGGACTGTTTTTACACTAAAAGACTGTTTTGGAAATATAAACTGTTTTGACTTATGGACTATCTTGGACTTGATCTTTGTATATTATGAACTTATTAACTTATTAAATCTAAAATGTACATAATGTTAGTATTAAATAATTATCTAATATGTAGATACTTAATGCTTATGTATATATCGTGCTTGGTTTGTTTATGTCTTAATGATGATTCTCATGATCTCTTGGCTTTTAATTTCAGGGTCATAACAACTTTTGTGCTCTCGGGTTGCCTAAGGCAAAGGCGGATAAGGTGTTCACGTCCATGGTCAAGGGGCTAAAGCAATCACCCCTTGCCTATGCTATTACAACCAATCAAGCCGTGTATTACAAGTGGATTTTAGATTTCTGGGCATTTGCAAAGATAGCTGATGATTCTCTGTCCTTCACAACAACGGTCGCAAGACAGGAATTGATCATCACAGAAGCAGATATTCGAAGAGTGTTGAAGATAAATGATGAGCCAGAATACAAGTATGAAAGAGGAAACAAGAAGAAGCTGGCAGACTTTGTCACACAGATGGGATATGACACAGAATGGAAAAGTTTGGAGAAGAGTCATCTGTCACCATACTGGAGATTCCTATTCCACATCATCACACACTGTTTTTCCGATATTCGTGGAGGGTTTGACAGCATGAGCTCTGACTGGGTGCGTATTATGTTTGCTTTGACTACCAAAGAGAAGTTCAACTACTCTCGAAGGATATTTCTGTGTATGTTGGGAAATATAAAGAGAGGGGCTACATGGCTTATGTACCCGAGATTTGTGCAGCTTCTGTTAGATGATATGTTACCAAATGCTCAAAGGCCGGGGTCCAAGAAAGCAAAGGACAAGAAGTCACATCCCGAGCCATATCATGTGAACGAGATAAAGGTGTCGGTGTTTGGTGCGTTGTTGGGCACCAAGGGCAGGGGTCATCAGTATACGGGACCACGACCTGGTCCTAAGTTTGGGTTGTTTGAAGAAACGTAGCCTGCTAGGGATGAGGCGTTAGTGGAAGGAGAAAAGGTTGATGAGACAGAGACTAAAACTGATCAAGATTCGTCCGACGAGCAATCAGAAAGACGAACAAAGACAAAGCATGATCTGAAGAGGAAAGCCGTAGAGGTTGAGGAGGAAGAGGAGGAAGAGCAGCCTCAGCTCAAACGCATTAGGAAAGTTGGAGACTCCTAGAAGTCATCCGAGCTTCTCGTCAAACTTTCCTCCAAAGGTAAAACTTCTCCTCCACCTGTAGTAACCCAAGAGACCATAGCCCAAGTGCTTAAAGACTTAGATGTTTCTAAGATTCAAGTATCAGCCTATAGGTAACCTAAATCCAGAAAGAAATCCATTGCCAAACCAACTAGAACCCTACTCCACGATTCACCTGACTCATCACCCGAACCCCTAGATATTAACCAACCTGTTTCAACTTTCTTGCCTAGGATACCAGAATCTCCACCTCACACACCACCAGACCTTAACCAAACCGAACCAGAGCCATCACTCTTAACCACACTACCAGAACAACCAACCCACACAGAAACCTCACCTTTCACACCACCACCCCCAACCTGAAACCTTACCTACCCAACCTGAACCAACCCAAACCATCACATCACCCATCCAAACTACCATTGAACCCACCTTCTCCCAAATATTCTCATCCTCTATGTTTAGCTCTCCCATCAAATCTACAAGCCATTGGAGCCAAACCATTATCACTTCACCACCAAGAACCCAACCCACAACAGTAATCACCACCACTTCACCAACCATCACTCAACCAATCATTTTGCCTATCCAAACAACCTCACCACCCACCATGTCTATCACTCCACCTTCCACCATCCTCTCACCCAAACCCATCTCCCAAGGAAAGTCTTCGACAACTCCAGTATACGCCGATCCTATCCTCGATAGGATTGTCGCACTGGAGGAATCTAATGCAAGGCGAGCTGAACGAGAAATCGGACTCCTCAAGCTTATAAAGGAGATGAAACAGAAAGAGGTACAGGATGAGAAGGAAAAGGATAAGCTGAAAGCAAGAATCAACGTTCTGGAGGACGAAAAGGTTGTATTTGAGGCTCGAAATGAAAATCAGGGATTGTTGATCAACACACTGCACACAAGAGTCCAAAATCAACAGGTGCTGATGCAACAAGAATCAATCAAGAATGCAAATCTAAGGGCAGATAAAATCAAGCATGATAAACGTTTGACAGCACTTGAAAAGAACTTACCAAGTGCAAGTGCTCTACGGATAAGCGTTAATAAGAAGATTGAAGATGCAACTAGAAAGTGGGTTCTTGAGGGTGAAGCTACAAATGCAAGGGTTACAAGCTTGGAGAATCAGCTGACATCCTCCACATCTATGGATTCACTTCTGGCTGAAAATCAACGCCTGGCGTCAGAGATTGAGAATCTACAGGCTAATCAGGCTCTCCAGGAACGATTGAACGAGCGCCAATCAAAGATCATTGATGAACTACTCAGCAAACAGCAAGCCTCGTCAGACGAGTTTCAAAGATTGGAGGCTCGACTTGATGTTGTGTTCTTAAGTTGGAGAGGATCTGAGGAGATCCTAAGGAATGGAGGGTCTCAGCCTACCGCAGGACCGAGTGCGTCCTTGTGAGAAGTACAAGGAGTGGACCCAAGTTTTGAGGAAATTGTTGGTAATGTTGCTCAACAGGGTGCCCAAGCAACAAGTGGGGTCGATACCAGCTTGGGTTCTGAACAGCAACCACCACCTTAGACTCAAGCTGGTGGTGAAAAAGAACCTGATGAGGAAGAAGATAAAAATGAAGGTGATGGTGAGGAAGAAAAAGAAGATGATGTGCATGACAGCTTTGATGACGATGATGGTGATGGTGGCAACGGTGGTGGTGGAGATGGAGGGGCCGGGGCAGCAGGAGGTGGAGGTGGAGATAAGACTCAATCACCTCCACACTCTCAACACGATGCTCAAGACCCTGCTAACCCCGGTTCAGCCAGCAAAGTCAGAGAGGATGACTCACTACTTGACAGCTTATATAAAGATGTCATCTCTCCGACTAACAATACAGGTGTTGTTGATGATTTTATTAATACAGGTATAAGCTTTGAAGAATTCACCGAGAGAATGGGAACGGAGGAGGCAGTAAATGAATAAGACGATGACATTAACTACTCGCCAAATCCAGATATTCCTCCCGCTCAAGCTTCAGAGGCTCCTGCAACCGATCCTGTCATTGACTAACCACCAAAGAAGAAGCAAAGACGCATATTGTCTCAAGCTGTGCGTCTGCCCATATGCTCAATTATCATTATCACGACGAGTCGCTGATCGTATATGCGAAGTATGATCAACGAAATAGCGTTTGGGCCATCAGACATTACAACGGGGACCTCATCTATCTCAATCATCACGAGTTGAAGACTCTACCTGAGCTTGATCTGAACTATCTGAAGAAAGCTCTAGGTTATGGTGCTGTTGGAAGTATGCTGGAAAGTTGGGTCCCGACTTATCTACAGTGTCAATCGAGAGTTGACTACAAGGATTTTGAGCCGAATAAGGGTCGCAAGTACAAGAATCCAAAGGAAATAGACCCAGCTACCGGAGAGCCCCGCACAATGTGGAGATATAAGGCGCCTAAAGACTGTCATGAGATCTATCACGTGGAGCCTTATCTTCCCAACACACTCCGAGACTTTATCGACTGGGAGTTTGATAATAAAACCGGTGAGGCCGTCATCCATTGCCGTGATCAGCACGAGATTAGAGTGTTTGACGAGCATGAGCTTATGGGTCTACACATTGAAGATGTGAAGAAGCTCTACAACAAGCCACTGGGAACCGTCGAGGACTTGGGACGTCAAAACACAGACCTGATAGTTGAAGCTTTCAACAAGTTCGTCCGCAGACTTGTTGAACTTCCACTAACAGAGGACGAATGTCTGGTTTACGACACCGACGGGTTTCAATACTAAAGACTAGAGGGAGATTGTTATTCCCCGTTTTGTATGATTAGTCTTTTGTATTGTTTTGGTTGTGTATTTGGGCTGATTGGTCATTTTGTACGTATTTGGGCCACGGTCCATTGTATATGAGCCCATTGGGCCTTAATGTAAATGAAATATGCTTCTCATGCATGCCATGAGAAACTAAGACTTTTGACAAAAACCAACTCCTTCACATACTATCTATCTCTCTCTCGGCTCTCCCTCTCTCTCCTTCTCTTCTATCAACCGAATATAAACTCTCAAGATCCGAGACCACTTAGGTGACTTAGTGTGATTTCCGCTAGCACTAAGTTTGGTTGATCCAAAGACGTTGTTAGATCCACCCGACACGGGACCTACAACTATAACTATTTATATCTGTTTCAGCAGAGTCCATCTTCATCATCGGAATAGTCTCAGCTCTAGTGGGCTACCGAGGGGATATCGTTCAGTAACAGTGGGCATCTCTAAGCTGATATGGGGCGTGGGTAAATCTTCATCATCGGATGAGAAATTATAACCGAAAATGAATAATCATCGCATTGAGAATGGATGGAGATGGTATGCAACTGAGTAACACCAGTCTCTGAGGGGATATGGGGTGTGGGCTCGGTAGCCGTTTTAACAACTAAATAACCATCCACCACATCACTTTCATATATCAAACGCAACCCACAACTCGAAAGCGATCCTTGAGGAAATTCGATTACCACAAATTCACCGGGTTCCACCAAAAGTGTGGTATCATCAAGGGGACACGACATAACAAGCATGCAATTATGAACCTCATCGCCTCTATTAACTTTGAAACTATGACTTGTGTTTTTCGTTTTATTATGCATTTTAGGATTACTGATTATGCTGATGTACCTTTCAGAGGGGGTTGCACATAAGATGATACCACATATGTTGTTATGCAAATGCAGTGGTGCTACAAAAGATAAAAAATATCCCCTGTTTTGATAAGTGCACCACTCAAGAAGCTCTTTCCGCCATGGAAGTTGGATCATCAACCTATTACTGAAGGGTGATTCCTGTTGTCGGGAACACTAAAGTGTGTTACAAGCAGGTAGGCAGGAAGCATAATACATGAAAATGGGGGAAAAAACAACAACCAGTGATTAATAATTAAATTAGTATGTGAGGCCGGGAGGGATCGAACATACCTTGTTCACTTTAGTAAGTAGAGAAGCAGATGACGTCACATCTAATGAGTCACACCAATGTGCATCTATATGTTTCAAGTTTGGTGGAAGAAGTGGAAGCATCCTTAATTGGTAACACCCCTCTATCTCGAGGTTAAGCAGTTGGGAAAGGTTGCTTAAGGTGTCATGAAGGCTACAGAATGGGTTGGATGAGAGGTGTAACTTCTTTAATGACACCAAATTCCCAATCTCGATGGATACTTGGGAGACACTGCACCTAATCATACTTAAACGAGTCAGGTTTGTTAGTCCAGTGACCTTCATGAGAAAATGAGGGCCTTCACTTCCAAGTTCGGGGCAGTAATAAAACTTAAGGATTGTTAGAGATTTTAACTCGGAAATGTTATAGGGAAGATTCACCAGACTTGAACATCCAATTACTTTGATGGATGTAACGTTTGCCGGAAGGTTTGGAATCGATTGTATGCTTCGACAATTTCTTAACTCTATTGTGCTCAATTGATGGAGTTGGAGAAGGCTATCACAATGGCTAGAGAATTTGGTTCTGTATAAGGACAAGTGTTTTAAGGATGCTAGGTTGCATCCAATAAGATCTGGTGGTGTAACGTGGCCTTCTTTGAAAGGGTACAGCGTAGGATCATCACCCTCATCACTAAATGATTCCACGTTGTCATCATAATTACGGGTACCAACAGAGAGTTTTTGTAGGGATGGTAGCTTGCCTATCATTTCCCAAGGGATCCTCTTTACCGGCATGGAGCGCCCTAAATCCAAGATAGCAAGTTTTTGAAGGTCACCAATGGAGCTGTGCAACTCTTTTAAGTTTTCACAACCATTGAAGTGCAGTTCCTCAAGATTCTCAAGACCAGAGAAATTGCCAGTCTTGGTTAATGAGAGTGAAGCACTCACATTGAGAATCCTTAGCTTCTTCAGACTCTGGAAACACAAATAAATACATATAATAGTGAATCATCAACTTTATATTATACAGTTTGGAATAAAATGAGACGCCACTTCTATACTCTATTTATCCACATGACCAGGAAAATGAATTGCCAGACATCAATCCCTCATGATGCAACCACAGCAAAATTCATTCATGATGTGTATGTCAATTTTCTAGAATTTAAAATTAAAGAAAAGTAAAAACATATTTTAAATTACAAACTCTCAACACCGACCGCTTGTTAAATAATGTCAATTCAACTTCGCTAATTCTTTAGACACCTCTTTTTTTAGGGACACTGGACACGCACCTATATATCTCATATAGTGCTATATGTGATATATTGATGGGTGTCTCTTCCAAAATGGGCATTTAATTAAATCTATATAACGTGTATATTGACATGTTTTATTTTTTTTAATTATTTTTTTGGTATTATTAACTAATATTTAAAAAAAAGTCATTATTTTGCTTTTTATTATTAACCTATTTTTTTAAAAATCACTTTTTAATTAAACGTGGTTATCAATGTCGGCTCAAATTCAATATAACAATGAAACAGACAAAAAATAAATTACAAATAATATAAATAAAATTGCATATATGCATATATATACACACACAACCTCTACAATAAGTTCGTACAAATAAAACAAATTTATCTAAGTGAGAGCAACGTTATCGTCACGCCAAGCGCCCGACTGCCCAACGCTATCGTCAAAATGTGGCACTCGATGGGTCAGCCTGATGTCAAAATTATCAATAAAAAATTAATTATTATTTTTAAATATTTATTTTAAAATTTATTTATTAATATATTAATAAAAGTATTGAAGCGGATGGCATGATCACATCCATTAATGAAGGACAACACGTGCATCTATGTTTGCCAAGTTTAATAGAAGTATTGGAAGCAACATTAATTGATTACAGATAAGTAGAGGTAAAGCATAGGGTTGCTCGCGAGCCAAGCCGAACCGAGTGAAGGCTTGCTTGTTGCTTGGCTTGTTGTTGGGTCGTATTTTTGGTTTATGCTTGTAGTTTTTGGGTTTTAGTTTTGGACTTTGTATGTAAACCGAGATCAGTTGATCTCGGTGGGCTTTTGGGTTGCATTAGGCCTAGTTGGTAGAATATATATAGAACATATGTTAACGGTTTAGGGTTGTTCGTTCATTGTAATTCAACCCGTGTAAGTGATTGAGGGCTTAAGCACCTGACGTATAATATACGTGTGTTTTGAAGCTTCTTTATTGTGTTTGGTGTGTTCTTATGTTCGGTTTTACTTAAGTTATTATGTGTTGCATAGAATCGGCTTGAGATTAGTTTCCGCCTAATCTTCAAGTATATTGATATCACATTGAAAGATCCGTCACGGGACTTACAATTGGTATCAGAGCCTATAGACCTATTCTAGGCTCGGTTATTGGTGATATCAAGGATTCTATTGTTGATTTACGGGGTGTTATACGGCTGAAGATTTATGGAGCTTGAAGAAGGTTGTTCTTCGGCTGAAGAAGGTTGAGTTCGGAATAGATTTTGGTATGTCTAGCATTTAATTTGAATCCCATCTTTCTCGGGATTTAGTTAAATATTCAAGATCTACCATATCTTTATCTATTCTTAGTTCTCGGGTTGATTTTGAAGTTCTCGGGAAAATCTCAAGGTTCACGGTCAACATTCAAGGTTTTCGGGAGTATTTTCAAGTTTTCTGGCTGAATTCGTAGTTCTCGGATTAAATTCATCGTTCTCGGGCAGATTTCATTGTTCTCGGTCAACTTTCTGAGTTCTCAGAAGAATTTTGTGGTTTTCGGTCATTGTATCAAGGTTGTGGTTAAGAACATTATGGATCAATCAGATGTTATTACGTCTTCCAATGCCACTCTTCATCAAGATCTTGACTCCATCATGGGGATCACCACTCGTGTACCCCGACTATTGAAATCTGAAGGGTTTGCTGAATGGAAATTTAAATTTGAGAAGTACTTGAAAGCGAAAGATGCAAAACTATGGAGGAGCATAGTTAGAGGTCCTCAAGTCATTACCTATCAAAGGGAAGGGTCTAAAGAAGTGGAAACAAAGCCAGTTGCAATGTATTTGGATGCTGATTATGATGCAGTCGAGCTGGATGAGAAGGCTTTGGCTACCTTGACTATGGCTCTTTCTCCTGAAATTGTATTGGGATTTAGATAATTGACCTCCGCCAAAGCACTCTGGGAGGCCCTCATTGAAATATTTGAGGGAAACGAGGACATGAGGAGAAGTAGGCAAGATCTCTTGAGACAACAATTCAACATGTTCAACCATGTTTTAGGAGAATCTCTTGAGAAATAGCTTCACCGTTTCATCTCGTTGATCATGGAGATTAGGTCTGCAAATATAAACCTCACATCTGTCGAGATCAACAACAAGCTGGTTAACTCACTGCCTCAGAGTTGGGATTTGAATGTGGCTGTCATTAAGAACAAGGATCTGTCCAGATTGACTCTCTCGGAGGTTATGACAATTGTCAAGGCTTGTGACATGGACGACAAGCAGCGTGCCATTAATCATGCTAGCACTTACAACACTACAGGTTATGGCATTCCGATTAATAATGCACTGGTTTCTCAAGAAAACTTCTCTTTATTCAAGAGTCAGCCAGCTCAACCACAGAAGCCTCAACAGACCTTCTCCATGTTTAGGTCATCACAAAGTTAAACCATTCCTCAACCTACACCAGCTACTCCTGTTTTCTTTCCACAACAAACGACTGCACCAAAATCACAAGCCTCCATGGCCACCTCCAGCCAGTCTCACACTCAAATTCCTATTATTTCCAAAGAGACTCAAGAGAACATAGCCCTAATGGCAGGTTTTATGAACTGCTATAATGCTTTTCTTGTTGGAGACTTGGTGCAACCTGTTGTAGCTGCTGAGCTGGATCAGATACATCCTAACAATGCGGAGGAGATGGATATTTCATGGCAAATAGCCATGGCTGTTTTCAAGGCCAAGAAATTCACCAAAAGGACAGGCAGGAACAATTGGAATGTCCCTGCAAATCAAAAAGTGGGTTTCATCAAGAGTTCTCTAAGGTGCTACTACTGTCATGAGCCGGGTCATTTTGCTTGTGAATGTACAGACCCAGCTAAAGAAGGAAATAAAGAGAGGGCAATGGTCCCGGTCAATGGTGGAAGAGAAGAGAATGTGACTAGTTTGAGTACGGGTGAGCGGGGTTTGGTGGTTCAGAACTTCTCCTGGGAGGATCAGATGGCAGCACTGAGTTTGAGTAATGAAGTTGCCAATTTTGCTGAGATGGATGCTGAGGAAGAGGAGAATGAAGCTGAGGAGCAGGTAAGGGATCTTCAGCATGCTTTCATGCCTTTCACCTCCACCAAACAAACTAACTGAGGTAAGTCCTGTACTCTGTTCTCAATCGTGCATTGATAAAGTAGGTATGTACAAAATACATAATAGTAACCTAATGAGAGAAATAGAGAATGCTAAATATGAAAACTCAACTCTAAAGAAACTAGAAAAGGCATTAAATGACAAAATAGAGGCACAAAAACAAGATTTCTCTAAACTTCAATAGGATTTTAGCATAAAGTGCTGTCACCATCTAGATGCTAAAAATAAAATAGCTGAACTAACTGTCGAGTTAGAAGCATCGAGATTGGAGATAATCAAACTGACAAATAAATTCGATAATGCTGAATTCAATTTTAGAAAATTTGATGTCTCTAGTTCCTTATTGAGTCAATGATAGAGAAACAGTTGAAATGGAAAGAGAATAAAGGTGTAGGTCTAGGATAGAACATGGTACCACCCCCTTATAATAATAACTACACAAGTCCTCCTCCTACCAAGGAAGAGGAAGAAAAGGAGAAGAGTATGTAGCATGGTAAGCCAACTGAAACTGGTAAGGTTGATACAGATTCGGCAGCTGAATCAACCTCAGGGGTGAACGATTCTAATGTGTCTAGTTCGTGTGCAGATGAAGTCATAATTGAGGACTGGACTGAGGAAGATGATGAATCACCCATTGACTCATCTGTTTCTTTAAATTTTCCTGTTTTGTCTATTTTAAATAACAATGCCACTGATGTGTGTTTGGCCTCTGTTTTCAAGAGCAAAAACAATCATTTGGTTTCTTTCTCTAAAACTTCAGAAGGCAGTGATCTGTCCTTGAATAAAAGTGGTGAACTTAAAAAACAAAATAAACATTTGTCACCTAAGTTTATGAAAGAAAAAGGCTCCTGTAATGTTAAATGTGAAGTTCTTAATGATGAATCCAGAAATGGAAAAACAAACTCACACAACAGAGCAAGACCGGGAATCGGCCATAATGATTTTTACGTTAAAAGGCAAACCTGTTTCAACTGTGGGATTCCCAGTCACATTGCAAGAAATTTTTCTCGTCTCCCGTACATTCCATATTATAAACGCAATCAGAGGACCATGTCTCATAATGCCTACAAAAGTTTTCATTCAAATAATTCAAGGCATTATAAAACAAGGCGCTCCGAAGGCAATTAGAGAAGAGTCAAGGCTGACAAGTCAAGTTTTCATTAGACCAAGCCTATTATGACCCAAAAGCGGAAAGAAACCACGGTCTCGGTTCCTAGACCAAAGTAGGTGTCTGAACCGAGAAAATTAAACATGATAAATTCAAACGTGTCTTCTATCCGCAGACCAGAGACCAAGTCAAACACCTGTATAAATCACAAAGTTTTAAAGCCAAAATACATGTGGTTGTCCAAGTCCCCGGTAACAAAGTCCTTATCATCGCCTAATTCCATTTTTGATAACAATGATGATATGACATGGCAGCCCGTAACACGCTTAACTAAGTCAGGCTTACCCAGAACTACTATGAACTGGGTACCGAAAAGTAACTAATCTCGCACATTGTGCAGGAACAACTATGGGAGAATATTATCAGACCATAGTTTGCTGATAGTGGTTGTTCCAGGCACATGACGGGAGACATATCTCAGCTGAGTGACATTCAAATTTTTAACGGCGGATATGTTTCTTTTGCGGGAGGAGAGAAAGGGAAAATTACTCGAAAGGGTACCGTGAGTAATGGGGTTCTGAAGTTCGAAAACATTAACTATGTTCCGGAGTTAAAGCACGGTCTGCTCAGTGTGTCACAGATTTGTGATAAGGGATTTTCCATTCACTTTACCAACAAGGAATGCTTAATTCTAAAGCCTGGTATTGTCATACCAGAGGAGTGGGTACTGGTCAGATCTCAGAGGAAAGATAATGCCTACCTGATTGATATGAACAAGAACGTTCAAGACGAAATTACATGCTTATTTTCTAAATTGTCGGAACATAATGCCATGTTGTGGCATCGTCGTCTTGGTCATGCAAATGTCAAAAACCTAAACTGTCTTGCAAAGAACAACATTGTGCGAGGGTTACCTGTTAAAGACTTCGTGACTATAGAGAAGTGTGTGGCTTGCGCGTTAGGCAAGCATCATCGGAAATCACACAAGCCAAAGTCGATAAACACCATTTCCAGTGTCTTTCAGTTGCTTCACATGGACTTGTTCGGTCCGGTTCATGTCTTGAGTCTATCTCGTAGTAATCATTGTCTGGTCATCACCGATGACTACTCCCGTTTCACTTGGGTATTCTTCTTATCAAATAAAGGTGAGACGGCTGACTTGATCAAGAAGTTCGTAGTACTTATGGAAAATCAATTGAACTTGAAGCTCAAGGGAATTCGTTGTGACAATGGCACGAAATTCAAGAATTCCACACTTAACTACTTTTGTGTCGAAAGGGGAATACTTCGTCAGTATAGTTTTGCTCGTACTCCTCAGCAAAATGGTGCTGCTGAAAGACGAAATCGCACTTTGATCGAAGCCGCAAGAACGATGTTATGTGATTCAAAGTTGCCACTCTTCTTAAGCGATCAATGCCGCCTGCTACGTTCAAAATCGGGTGTTGATCAACAAATCTCAAATGAAAACTCCCTATGAAATAGTTTATGGTCACAAGCCCACAGCCGCACACTTTCGAGCTTTTGGGTGTCCGTGTACTTTGCTGAATCTTGAATTGACTCCTAAGTTCGAAGAAAAAGCAGATGATTGTTACTTTGTTGGCTATGCTGGTCGGACTGCCTATAGAGTTTACAACAAGGCATCGAAACAAATTGTCGAGTCATATGATGTGCGTTGGTTAGAAGAAAATGAAACAGATGCCCGGGTGCGGCCTGACTGTTTATTTGACTATGACAAGCTCTTCAAGCCATTCAATTTGTTTCCTGTGATTGATTTAAATGACTCAAGGGAAGGAACTACTGCTATGATCGATGATGAAGAGGATTCTTCCTCTAATACCCAAGAGCTTCCTATGTTGAGTATGGACATGTCTGAACCCTCAGTATCCACTCAGCCGTCATCAGAAAATTTGGAAGAAAATGTCATCGAGACCGTGTCACCACAAGAACCCTCCACTGAAGAGACTTTACCAGTTGAGGGGGAGAGTGTTAATCGATAGATTTTTGATAGAACTTTATTCCCCAATGACATTCCAAACGAGTACATCGCCAGTACCTCGTACTCACACAACACCACAACATCGGGATGGAGAAACCCTCTCTCTGAGGTTCTCGAAGATCCAACTAATTTGCCAACAAACTGCTCTGTCCCTAATCATTCTGTTCCTTCAAGAATTCAACAGGATCACCCAATTGACAGTATCATTGGTCCCCTTGAAGCTGGCGTTTCAACCAGAAGTTAGACCGGAACGATCAACAATTGTTTGTATTCTTGCTTCATTTATCAAATTGAGCCTAAATCGATTGACATGGCTCAGCAAGAACCAAGCTAGGTTGAATCCATGCACGAGTAACTCAATCAATTTGAAAATCTCAAGGTGTGGAAGTTGGTTGAGCTACCTGACGGGAAGAAGTCACTAGACACTAGATGGGTCTATCGAAATAAACAGGATGACACTGGGGTTATTGTTAGAAACAAGGCAAGGCTTGTGATTCGTGGGTTTAAGCAGGTTGAGGGTTTGGATTATACTGAAGTGTATGCTCCAGTGGCTCGTCTTGAGGCCATTCGGATTTTCTTGGCATATGCATCGTACATGGGTTTCACAGTCTATCAGATGGATGTCAAGACTGCATTTTTATACGGGGAGGTCAAGGAAGAAATCTATGTGGATCAGCCACCGAGTTTTGTGGATCCAAAGCGTCTGTCGCATGTCTACAAGATGGACAAGGCTCTCTATGGTCTTCATCAGGCTCCTCGAGCTTGGTATGCGACGTTGACAGCACATCTTCTGGAGCACGGGTATAAGCGTGGAACCATTAATCAGACACTGTTCATAAAGACTGTTGGAAAAGATCTGATCATGGTTCAGATTTATGTGGATGAAATCATCTTCGGTTCTACGAGCATTGCTCTCTGTTCTGAGTTTGAGGATGTGATGAAGAAAAGGTTTGAGATGAGCTCGCTGGGGAAGATGACAATGTTTCTGGGTTTGCAGGTTCGTCAAAGCTCGACAGGCATTCTACTACATCAAGGGAAATACGTCGAGGATATGTTGGCAAAGTTTGAGTTTCAGGACTCCAAAAGTGCAGCGACTCCTATGGCTGAAAGACCTTTTCTTTCTTCAGATCCTGATGGGAAACCCGTAGATCAAACATACTATCGATCGATGATCGGTTCCCTAATGTATCTTACTGTCAGTCGCCCTGACATCATGTTCGCAGTTTGTCAGTGTGCTCGTTACCAGGCTAATCCTAAACTCTCTCATCTAATTGCCGTTAAATGAATTTTTAGATATTTGAAAGGGCAACCAAAGCTTGGTCTTTGGTATCCCAAGAATTCAGAATTTGATCTTTATACTTTTTCTGACAGCAATTATGGAGGTGATGACATTGACAGGAAATCGACGTCTGCTGGGTGTCAATTTTTGAGGGATCGACTCATTTCGTGGCAATACAAGAAACAACAAACGGTGTCCACAAGTACTGCTGAAGCTGAATATGTTGCTGTTTCTGCCTGCTGTTCTCAGGTCATATGGATGCAACATCAATTGCTGGACTACGGTTTGGATTTTCTTGATACTCCTATTTTTTGTGATAATGATGTTGCGATTGCCATTGTTAAAAACCCAGTCCAACATTCAAAAACCAAGCACATAGATATCAAAATTCATTTTATTCGTGACTGTTACGACCGAAAGTTAATTCATCTTGAATAGGTCCTCACTGATAATAATGTGGCGGACGTATTTACAAAACCGGTCGGAACAGCCAGATTCAATGTGCTTGTAGGGTTTCTTAAGATGTTACGTTTTGAAGATTAAGTATTTTTGAGGATTAAATTTGTACATAAATAACCTTTTTTTTTCTTATCTTAATTTCTGTACAAATTTAAGGGGAGAAAAACAAAAATACAAAAAGAGTGTGTGTGCGTTCTTAATTTAATTTAAAAAAAATTCTTTGTTCTGTTGCTTAAAATTACGTCAGTTACTCAAGTTCAACGGATATATATTATATGTTTGGTCCCGTAATCAACTCCTGATTCACGGGATAGCCATTAACCTTAGAACTGAAAGTAACTGGGGCGACTGAACTTAAAATTTTTTTATTGATTCTTTCGCTGAAAATTATGTCGATCACCTAGATTTGAGGGACATATAATCTTATGTGTTTGGTCCTATCGTCTACTTGTAGACACATGGGATAGCCATTTACCTGAAAACTGATGGAGACTGGGGTGATCGAATTTAAAATTGTCTTCAGGGTTACCATCTGGGAAGTGATATTATTATTCAGCAAATGCTCACTAGAAGCTTAAAAATATTTTCAAATGAAAATTGATCCAACCTTTGAGAAATGATAGATAAATTGGTTATGTGTGCCTAACCTGTGAAGTTATTAAGCTAAAAGGGCTTTTGATTAGTCATTGATGTGTATGGTAGCATTCCATGATAAGTAAAAGTTTAAGGTGATATAAACTAAATCTTCTAAACTTATTGTGGAGATTCATTTTGAAGATGTTTGCATGTCCCAGATACATCTCTCCTAATGATAGGCAGAAAAGCAATTACCCAGTCATACACGAGCCTATTAGTGTCTTGATCGCAAAAAAAAAAAATATATTAGAATTTGTATATATGTATATGAAAACTATTACAAAGTATTTTTATTTTTATTTTAAAAGCTTAAAGGGGAACCAGGGAACTACAGGGGTGGGGCATACAAGTAACTCCTAAACACCTTGAATGTAAGGCTTGTAAGTCCGGATGGCATGTAAGTCCAACGTTCAACCTTAAATCTTAAAATTTTTTGTATAAAGAAATTTCTTTTGATCAAGCACTAGGGGGTTGGAGTCAAATTGGGGTAATCTGGGGAAAGTCAAATAAGCTTTGAGAAAAGATAGGGGGCATCATAGGTCCATAAGTGATGTCCATTAAGCTTTATGCCTAATTGAACATAAGCATATCACTGGCGCAATAAAAGTCATGCTAAGTTCTAATTACCTGCTATCAACCTATTCACTATGTCATAATAATGCTGAAAATAAATCATTGTGAAAGTATCTTAATCAATATGATCTCATGTTCGGATCTTTTCTTAAAAAGAGCTGGTTGTTTTCAAATGGCTGAAATTTGATCCCAAATATATGCTAATTTTCTGAAGGCTAAATAGGTAACTTATTTTTGTTTCTCATTTTATTTTATTTGTTAATTTTATTTCATTTTTTACCTCATATTTACTTTTGTCGAAACTAATGTCTTCAGAAAATTAGAATTTTGATCGGAGTTATTTTTCAAAATGAGTGGATCAGTTCTTTGGTTCAACTGGTGTTTTGGTTCTCGGGATGGTTAGATAGGCCTAATGGATTTCTTGGTTCTCGGCCCGATCATATTGGCCCAGTGAACTCAGTCTATGTGAGTTCTCGGCTTTCAGTAAATTGTTCTCGGTAAGTAAATGTTTTCGGCCAAGCTTGATGTGACCAGGTAGCTTAAAAGGCACTCATTACCACTTGATCATTCTTGAAACTTGCAACTTCCATTATCTTCCAAAATCTTCTCTTATTATAACCATCTAGTCTTTCACCTACTCGCCACCATACATCTATTCATGTCTCCTTGTACTTTCAAGTAGATTTATTTAAAAGGTAAAGAAATCTAATATGGTTGAAGGGTTTTCGGTGATGATCGAATGATCATTAGATATAATTGATTCATCATTTGGTAGGCTTGTTTGTTTTCTATTGAAGTTACTGATTATTGGTTTAGTCATTGATTGTAGTTACAGGTTTGGTCATCAGTGACGATTGGTAGTGTGATGATGATGATGAATAGTGCTCTGAGGTTCTCAGCGTGGATTGACCAGATTCTTTTGATCAATCAGAGAGATCTTCAGTTTGAAGATGTTTTGAAGCATTCTCGGTCAAGCCTTGACCAAGGTCTCGTTGGTTCTACCAAAGATACATCGTGTTTGTCTTTTCTGAGTCAATCAAGCCTAATATTTGTTGCTGTTCATGATAACAAAGGTCATGTTCATCTCCTTATGGGAAGTAGCATGACCTGTGCTGGCCAGGTTTAATATTACCGGAATAAAGGCCCTAAATAAGACACTCAACTTCCAAGTGTCTATTTAGAAGCCACAGTATATACGCCAGAAGGCCTAAATGAAGGTATAGAAGCGTATTGGACGTCTACGGCTGAAATTTTTGTGATCAAGCAATAAACCAAGAGGGAGAATGTTGGGTCGTATTTTTGGTTTATGCTTGTAGTTTTTCGGTTTTAGTTTTGGGCTTTATATGTTAACCGAGATCAGTTAATCTCGATGGGCTTTTGGGTTGTATTGGGCCTAGTTGGTAGAATATATATAGAACATATGTTAACGGTTTAAGGTTGTTCGTTCATTGTAATGCAACCCGTGTAAGTGATTAAGGGCTTAAGCACCCGACGTATAATATACATGTGTTTTGAAGCTTCTTTATTGTGTTTGGTGTGTTCTTATGTTCGGTTTTACGTATGTTATTGTGTGTTGCATAGAATCAGCTGGAGATTAGTTTCCGCCTAATCTTCAAGTATATTGATATCACATTGAAAGATCCGTCATGGGACTTACACTTGTTTACAACCGAACCGAACGACTGAAATTCGAACCGACTGAAAAACGAAACGAGCCAAAATCGAACCAAACATTTTTCGATCGATCATCGAACGATTTTGAGCATTTTATATTTCTTTTTCACTTTAAAAATTTCAATAAAAAACAAGTTTGAAAGCTGTAAATAATATATTTTGTAACAAATTAGTAGTTTTTAGAAAAACGTATAATAGGTTGTAATTTTTTAAAAGAAAAGAGTTTGAAGAGAGATATAATGAACATGTAAATAAACTTTTAGTATTCTGAAAACTTAAATCGAACTAATAAAACTATAAAATTGACGGAATAGGGAAATTTTAGAAGGGTTTAAAAGATTGTATATTTATATTTATGTGTGGCGTCTATATATTTATATATTTGTTTATATATAATTATATATAAAATAAATTAAAAATATTTGAGCCGAACCGAACCGAGTAGACCTTTGCTCGTTGCTTGGCTCGTTTACAAATCGAACCGGGCAGAGCGGCTCGTTTACAATCGAGCGAAAAACGAGTGAGCATTTTCCAAGTAAATTCCAAGCGAGCGAGTTCGAGCGTCGAACGGTTTGGGCGTCCCTAGTAAAGCAGTTGGGAAAAGGTTGCTTAAGGTGTGAGGAAAGCTAGAGGTTAATGGGTTGGATGACCAAAGTTTTACATCTTTTAAGTTAGCCCCTCAAACTTTGGTTCCTTTTGAATTTTATTCATTGAAGTTTCTAACATTTATATGTTGGTTTCTTAACTTTGATAACATAAACTTTGGTCAAAAAACTTTTTGCCTCTTAACTTTGTCACAAAAAATTTATGTTTTACAATAAAACTTTTAGACTTTCAGCTTTGCCACAAATCTTTTAGATGTTTAACTTTGGGCACAAAATTCTACTGTAATGAACCGAACATATACCAACCAAGTTCCCGTCGCACCGTCGTTGCAATGCGCGCTAGCTTTTAAAAAAGGAATGCATTTAAAGTGCTAAAAGAAATATTTGTTTTATCCAAACACTAAAATATATAATGCGATAAATTAAACCAAAATTATAAATATTAAGCTTGTTTAGGTTCATGAGCTAGCTTAAGTTCGATAAACAAAGCTCGGGCTCGAACTCATTTTCAGTCACGAGCTCCTTAAAGCTTGGCTTAATTCGAGCTTAAAACTTAGCGACTTAACTTGTTTACATACTTATAGGATAAAGTACCCTTTTTAACTTTGTCTTTTCAAATATATTCAATATGTTTAAAATAATCATATAAGCACATACAAACTACTATTGAAAACTAAAATTTCAAATCAACCGTTTTTTTTTTAATTTCAAATCAACCAACTTCTTTTAAAATATAATATCTTAGCTACGTGTAAATTACATAGAATTATAAACCAATTTTCTCAGTTAAACGCCCACATTTCTATAAACTCAGATTTACTGTTTTAGTTTGTAGTAAATAAGAAAATGTTGAGGACATGCTACCTCTGTGTTATTTATTCTAATTCTTGTTGTGGATATTGGATAAGTGTGAGGCAATCATACCTTCATTCCTTCCCAAAGTGTTTCCAGTTTGCTACCTCGCAATTTTAGAACCGCAACATTGCACATCTCAATATTGTCCAAGCTTTTGAAAGGGATCCCATTCCAGTATATGTATTTCAACCTTTTGAAATATAAGTGCGTTTCACCATTAATCTTTAAATACCCACCAACATCATAAAACATAATCAGCCTCAGATTGCTCATCTTTCTAAATGCCTCTAAGGTTACTTTCGGCATGTTCTTGTTTAAATGAAATGCAATGCTTTCAACTGACTCTGTTCCCTGTTAAATACGAAGCGGAAAGAGAATTATTACTTACGTGCTAATAAGCTAATGTACATATACACAAAGATATCATACCGAACATTCTGTCAATACACGTATCACGTCCCTTTCATTCGACAATCTAGTACGGTGTCCAGGCTCATCTTCATTTTCTTGTCTGACAATTTCTAGTCCCATTTCCCTAATTGCATGATGCATCCACAATTTGTTGTCTGATGTTATTTCAACAAGACTTTTATCAACTAGATATTGAATTTCATTATTTGGGAAGAATCTTGAGTCTTCATCCTCTAATACTTTGACAACTTCCTTATCATTCGTTTCAGCATAAAATTCAAAGAAACAAGCAATATCCAGAAACAACTTCTTGAGACTTGGAGTAAGTGAATCATAGCTCAAATGGAGCTGCTTTTGAACATCACCATGCGGGATTCCTTTCAATGTCTCCAATATGCTTGGCCATCGTTCCCTTTCATACTATTTAAAATGGCTACTCAACACCTTAACAACCAAGGGAGTCCCTCCGGCACGACTCACAACTTCTTCTAAGAACATTGCGTTAACAGTGTCGTCTCTTACAAACATTAGACGAGTGAAGAGGTTGAGAGATTCCCTTCTGGTTAACAACCTTGTTGCGTATGGTGCATATGGTATATTAACCAAAAGAATTTTCCGACGACTTACCAGCCTCCTTATCTTTGTAACGCCTTCATTATGATTACTCATGATTGAAAACTTATTTTCATGAGTCAGACAAGATATAAGCGCCTTTTGCAACTCAACCTTCCAATTCGGAACCTGGCAGATGCAATGGATATCCGCAAGAAAACAACTAAGATCGAAACTTGGAGCAATTCTATTAAATGCCTCTTTGACAATAGTCGTCTTACCAATCCCACTAAATCCAACAACAGCGACAACCAAAACAAGATCTTTTTGGTCTAACCTTAATGTTGAGATGAGCTCTTCGGCTCGAGATCCTATCCCAACAGGGTGGCCTGTAACATGCAACTCTTGTGGTCTTTGAATCTTGCCAAGTTCTT
The DNA here is from genome assembly GCF_021521415.1 of Bidens hawaiensis. Lineage (NCBI taxonomy): Eukaryota > Viridiplantae > Streptophyta > Magnoliopsida > Asterales > Asteraceae > Bidens > Bidens hawaiensis. Next base: position 79,690 of record NW_027492645.1, read on the forward strand.
CAACAACTTTCAATACAAATTCTGCTTCGTTGATAGAATAACAAACTTTGTGTCCCTCGATCTCATTCAATCAATTAACATATATACAATACAAATGCCATAATTCTAGGGACTTAAGTATGGCAATGAGATCAAATATAATTTACATAATATATGCAATATAAGTTTATTCTAATATACCCCTCAGTTTAAGGAGGAGGATCTCGGATGCTTAGACTGGAGCGAAAATCATCAAATAGAGCCCGTGGTAAGCCTTTAGTAAAAATATCTGCAAACTGGTATCGAGACGGGACATGAAGCACCCGAATTTGACCCTGCTGAACTTTCTCTCTGACAAAGTGGATGTCTATCTCGATGTGTTTGGTGCGTTGGTGATGAACCGGGTTACCAGCAAGATAGATTGCCCTGACGTTATCACAATATACAATGGATGCGCGAGACGGATGATGATGTAATTCAAGCAGTAGATTCCGGATCCAGCAAAGTTCAGCAACAACATTAGCTACGCCGCGATATTCGGCTTCAGCACTAGAACAAGAGATGGTGGATTGTCGTTTAGACGACCAGGAAATCAAGTTATCTCCGAGGTATACACAATAGCCAGACGTGGAGCGTCGTGTGTCAGGGCATCCGGCCCGATCTGCATCCGTGTAAGAAATTAAAGAAGAGATTGGGCTGCGGCGCATATAGAGACCCTTGGATAATGTTCCTTTGACGTACTGAAGAATCTGACGGAGAGCATGCATGTGATCTGTACGTGGGGCATGCATGTGCATGCAGATTTGCTGTACAGCATAAGATATATCGGGGCGTGTGAACGTTAAATATTGAAGTGCCCCTGCCAAGCTTCGGTAGTGAGTCGGGTATTCTAGTAAAGTGCCGGTGTTAGAACTGAGTTTACCGGTGGTGTCAACTGGAGTATGTACCGGATTACATTGTGCCATATTGGCACGTTGCAGAATATCCGAGGCATATGTAGACTGAGATAGGAAAATGCCATTAGAATCCCGAGAGACGGACAATCCGAGAAAATAACTTAACGGCCCTAGCTCCTTCATAGCAAACTCACCAGATAAACACTTCAAGATACGGATTTTTAGGTGCACCGAAGAAGTGATGAGAAGAATATCATCAACATATAGAAGAATGTAGGCAGTATCCGGACCATGTGTGTAGATGAACAGCGAGTGGTCACATGAGCTATGGCGGAAACCTAATGTAGAAACATAGTCGGTGAATTGTTGGTACCATGCCCATGGAGCCTGTTTTAACCCATATAATGACTTCTTGAGTCGACACACATGATGTGGTAAGTGAGGGTGCCGAAAACCAATGGGTTGGTGCATAAAAACCGTTTCCGAGAGATTCCCATGTAAAAAGGCGTTTTTGACATCTAGTTGAGTGATGTCCCATCCATGATATAATGCGATACTTAATACCACACGAATGGTTGCCGGTTTTACTACGGGGCTAAACGTTTCCTGACAATCAACACCTACCTGTTGTGATCTTCCATCGCACACGAGACGAGCCTTATAACGCTCAAGTGACCCATCTGATTTAGTTTTATGTTTGAAGATCCACATACACCTGATTATATTCATATTCGGTTGACGGGGCACTAGCTCCCATGTCTCATTTTCAATAAGCGCATTAAACTCATCATGCATGGCACGGTTCCAAATAGGGTTGGAAAGGGCATCGGTCGGGTTTCGGGGAATTGGTTCAAATGTAGTATTAGTGTGTAGGTTGAAGATGTTCTTAGGTTTTGAGATGCCTGCCATGCTTCTAGTAGTCATGGTCCGTGGAGGTGGTGGTGGTGTATCGTTGGGAGATGGTGTGGGACCAGGTGTGGAAAGTGGTGAGGAGGGTGGTGAAGTGGGTAGTGGGTTTTGTGGTTGGGTCGTGGTCAGCTAGGGGGTGTTTTGGGCTGGCCTATTAATATTAGTAGTGGTGGGGGATTATTTGATAGTGTTTGGGTTTGCTCATTAGGCTGAAGGGTAGGTTCGGGGGTAGGTCTGGTGGTGGTGTGAGTAAGTGGTGTAGATTGAGAAGTGTGAATGTTAGGAGTTGAATCTGGTATGTTGGGTGGTGTAGGTATGGATGATGTGTAATGCCAGATAATAGGTGAGGGGTCCATGAAGTGTTGAGGTTGAAGAAATTGATAAGAGGGTGAGGGATTATTAAGGGTGGAAAAGGGAAAAATGGATTCGTCAAAAACAATGTGTCTAGAGACGATGAGTTTACGAGAAGAGAGGTCATAGCATTTGTACCCCCTATGATTTGCGGGGTAGCCGAGAAAGACACAAGGAGATGAGCGTTGTTGAAGCTTGTTTATAGAAGTGGAAGGAATTAGTGGATAACACAAACACCCGAAGGTTCGAATATGAGAATAGGTGGGGGGTTTGAGATATAGTAATGAGGTGGGTGTGTGATGTTGTTTCGTTTTACTTGGAAGAATATTGTGAATGTAAGTTGCAAGTTGGAGAGCATGATGCCAAAAATTGGTGGGGACGGAAGCGTGAGCGAGAAGAGTACGAATAGTATTATTTATAAAACGAATTTGGCGTTCGGCTTTGCCATTTTGAGCGGAAGTGTGGGGACAAGAAAAACGAAACGTCATGCCATTTGTAGCACAAAAATTGTGAAAAGATTTATTGTTGTATTCAGTGCCATTATCACATTGAAACGATTTAATGAGAATATTGAATTGAGTTTGTATGTATTTATGAAAGTTAAGAAAAACGGAGAATACATGTGATTTGTTTGTTAATGGGAAAGTCCATAAGTAATTAGTGAAATCATCTAGAAATAGGGCATAGTAGCGATGACCCCCTGTACTAAGTACTGGAGAGGTCCATAGGTCACTATGTAAAATGTCAAATGGCATATATGTGGTGGACAAAGAATCATAAAAAGGTAAGTTAACATGTTTTCAAACACACAAGATTGACATAAACGTTTAATAGAAGGTCTGTCAACAGAAATAAATTGTTTCTTATTTAAACATTGCAATAAAGAATTGCCAGGATGCCCTAGTCGTCTGTGCCAGAGGTCCTGTGAAAGAGCAGCAAAAATGGCCGGACTTATAAATTTGGTGTCAGTTGAGAGCGCTAGTGGATAGAGGTCGCCGGTACTATTGCTGCGGAGGATAGGAATCCGCGTGAGGTAGTTCTTCACAAGAAAACCAAATGGGTCAAATTCAATAGATATTAAATTATCAGTGGTAAGACGACGGACAGATAAAAGGTTTGTAATTAATTGTGGTGCATAAAGGACATTGTTGATGTGTAAGGGTTTATGGTTTGTGTTTAGTTTGGTGTACCCGGTACCGAGAATTGGAATTTGAAACCCGTTGCCAACAATGATATTGTTCGAAATGCGATTATTGAAATAAGAAGAGAGATTACCTGTCGTGTTGGTCATGTGATTGGTAGCCCCGGTGTTAAGATTCCATTGAAGATCAGGGTTTAAGGTCATGGTGTGTAATGCTTGCTCAAGGTTGGTCGGGACATACTGGTTGGAAGTTTGGTTCGGGTATTGAGAAGATGGATATGAGTACGGGTTTTGATTATTGTATTGAGTGTAGTGGGCTTGTGGATTTGGGCCAAGAATTCCTGGTGATGGGTTGGGCCGGCTAAAAGGTACTGTGGGATGGGGGTGGGTGGGATCTGCCAGGGAGTTGTTTGCCATTGTAGGTGTTGACCTTGTGTAGTTGTGGGCCCCCTAATTGATTACCCCATGATTTAGTATCCCATGCAGGAGATGATGTATTATGGTTTCCTGGATTGTAGTTTTGGTTTGTTGGAGAAAAGTAGGTGTGTTGATTTTGGTTTTGATTATTGTAGCCCCGACCTCGAGAGCGTCCTCTACCTTTACCGTGATAGCCGCCGCGACCTCTTCCGCGTTGATTCGAGTCTGAGTGCCCACATGTACCGTAAGAAGAGTCACTAGAGAAACGACCGGTTTGTGAGTTGGGCTGTTGTACGGTCGTGTAAAAAACGGTGGCGGCGGTGGATGACGAACCTGCTCTTCGACCTTCTTCCATGGTCAGTCTAGATCTTGCTTCAAAGAAATTGGGTAGCGGTTTTGTTTGACTAATAATCATTCCGATCGAATCGTATGGGCTATGTGCTAACCCATTAATAAGCTGCAATACCAAGTCCGGATCAGACACAGGTGCGTTCAGGTTTGCAAGTTGATCGGATAAGACCTTGAGTTCTTGACAATAAGCCGAGACGTTCGGGAAGGATTCAACTTTGGTGCTTAGAAACCGGTTCTTCAAGATAAGAGCACGTTGTGCTTGATTGTCTTGAAACAATTGGGCGATTGATTCCCAAGTTTCCATAGCCGTGGCGTTTCGTTTGATGACCGTCAAAAGTAGGTCGTTGGAAATAGTGCTATATAACCACTGTTTAACTATGGCATCTAAACGCTCCCATGAAACAAGAGATTCTGGTGCTTTTCCTTTGTCGGCTTCGGTAGCAGGTTTAGATGGTTGGGTAGTAGGTGGGATGATGTGATCTAAGACTTGGAACACGGTACATTGAATGGTAAATAATTCGACCCATGAGTTGTATTGGCCGTTTTCGAGTTCTAGAGTAATAGGGATAAAGTTTTTGATATTGCTAACTGTTAAGGCGGGGTGTGGGGCTGCCATGAAAGAGTATTGATGAAGAAGAAAGGAAAGAAGAAAAAAAAAATTGACGGCTGATTTAGGGTTTAGGAGGAGATGAGAATCGTCTGGATGATACCATGATAGAATAACAAACTTTGTGTCCCTCGATCATTCAATCAATTAACATATATACAATACAAATGCCATAATTCTAGGGACTTAAGTATGGCAATGAGATCAAATATAATTTACATAATATATGCAATGTAAGTTTATTCTAATATTCGTCCCTGCCAAATTCCACAGAGAACTTCATTAATATACACGAAGGAGTTCATTAATAACTTATTTGTAACAACCTAAAGACAAGGGTGAAAAAAATACCCATTTAATTGCATGGTAAGACCAGACAGTAGACCTACATCTTTTAGGGCTAGTCTCCATTTTAGAACTCTCTGTGGATCTAAATTGATGTTGGTCTGGTGAGCTTGGAAAGCATCCGTGAAAGGACCTTGTTGACTTCTAACATCAGATGGCTCCACCTTATAAAAAACCGGAACAACTTTTCTTTCATCAAGCTTGTGGAAGCTGTCCATAATATCAACCAGCTCATCGAGGCTTCTTACCGAAGAAGCATAATGAGGGGAGAATACAACAACATACATCTCAGATTCCTCTATGGCTTTCAACAGTCCTAAACGCATATCTTGACCAAGATGGAGCATGGTGTGGTCAGAGGTGGCAAAACTGTTGCGAATAAGCGCTGCTCGGAGGTGGCTTATGAAGGTTTTGCCAATATCTTCAAAGGAATAGTTGATGAAGACGTCATTCTTTGGCCTTTTAGATGATGATTCAGGTTCATCATCAAAAGAACTTGAATTCCTTTTCCTCTTAGATGACGAGGATGAATTCATTTTCTGGTTTAGCACAAAACAGAGCAATAATAGGCATTAGTGGATTACAGTCAATGTAACATTCTCGAGCAAGATAATAATAATAATAATAACCAACATGTGTTACCTGAGTGACTGATTAAAGCCAACCCGAATGTGCGAGTATGTTTGTTCGACAGGTGGAGTGAAGAACTTAAATAGCGATGTCAAGGTTGTGCGAGGGAGATTCGAAAATTTACGGTTGGTTTGTTCAAGAAAGGCACTTGACAATTTATTTGATGTTTAATTTAATGGTGGAAACAGTCAAATGAGGAAAAATTATACGCGTTTGGAACTTTGGTATGTTCAACACGTACTAGCTGGGCCATGGACACAGTCTAATGCAGACGATATAGATGTCTATTTAATAGTTTAGTTTAGTATGTGATATCTAAAAACAACTTATCTTGATCTCTTAATTGGTTAAATTCGGTCAAGGTTATTACCGATGAACATCAACCTATACACGCTTACAATGATTTTTCGCAAAACAAAACCAAGAAGACGGTAGATAAAGACATGGGATGTTGGGGGATTAAACTAACAATCTTGGTCTTTCTACGTATTTTTATCTAGAGTACTCTCACAAACTAACTATATTTTATTTGTAACAACTAAAGACAACTAGTTTTATATCCGTCCGTTGGACGGGAAATTTATTGTTATAAATTATAAACTCTTTTATTTATTTTAACAAACACACATAAAAAATAAAGAAAAATATCAAAGTAGAATATAGCATCTGCACTTACACAACCATACAATTATATGAAAATGTAGCTGTCTAAAAACTCAAACATACATTACTTGTTGAAGAATAATGTTCATTTATAGGACGGGTTCATGAATAGTAACTATGTTCCATTAGATTGTTCAAATATAATCATCAATTTAGCACCAAATAAATACAAATTGTTAACATAAACTCACATATTTCATTTCAACATAGCTAACTGCATTATGTTTACACTTTAAAATCAAAGAGAACAAAATATGGTGTTTGTAACTTGTTATTACCCCAATACCACACCACTGCTCAGTTCTTGTTAGTCAAAATGATTTTAAACGTACATCTAACTTGATAACCCATTCAAAAAGTAATATACTTGAAGATGGCCAATAGCCACGAAACAATTAATACAAAGATTGAACACCCAAAATCTATCATAAATACATTTACTTCCCCTTTTCATTATAATCCAACCCAATAAAATCTGTATACACTAAAAAATGACTCACAACCAAAACTACCACTGTCTTTCTTTTTCGGTAAAGGGAAAGAACCTGGAAAAATTATAATTTGAACATAAAAAACTACAAATAAAAGGGTTACTTAATCCTGTCGGGACATGTCCCCAAGTAAAATCGACAACCTTCGAACCACTAAAAAGGGATCCTAAACAAACATAAAATACCTTATCCATCTCATAAATACCCTAAATTCACACTCATTACGAATCATATTGGCAACTCTATTATGCCCAACTCCTAATATAACTCTTCACATTCTTTAGCCCAATATAGTATTAAGTTCTGCCTTCATGAATATTCTCCTTATTCATCATCTGACCTCATTTTGGACTTTGTGGTCAACAACATCCAAGGCTCAGACCAAAACTGATTTACTATTCTGAGCGTGACCCCAATTTATGCATCCAACATGATTCAAAAATACCCTGCACACAATAATTGAAAAATAACTTGTTTTAACCCAAACAGAATACATACATTTAAACAACCCGTTTTGACCTGTTACCCTGTCCAACCTCACCTGCTCGTTTTGCCAGGCATATATATGGCCATTGAGTACGGCAAGCAGGAAAAACTTTTTCGTTCTACAGTTACGAACAGAATTAGCAATAATTACTATATTCATTTAAAAAAACAGAAAAATCCCCTTATTTTAGAGAATTCGACTATAAATAGTGCTTGTGAATATGAACAATAGAACTGTCAATCTGTCATTCAGGCATAAATCCACCTGGTAATAGTGTACATAAAAGACTCTTTTTAGTCTTGAAACGTTAGAAAAAACTTAAGCATTTCAAAAACTCTATCACCATGGTCCATTTTGATACCTTAATTTTAAATCAACTAATTTTACCTTTTTAGCTTTAGAATTTGGCATAGAATACTTGACAGTTTAATTTGTTACAAATAACACATTTTAATAAATTAAAGTAAAAAAAAACAAATGGGTTAAACGGGTCAACCCGTGAGGTGATCAGGTTGACTCGACCCATTCAGCTAAATAGGGTCGCGAGTTTAACCCCAAAGATCCATCTATAGACTAACGGAAGTCGAAAAAAGGCCCGTATGAACTTACGAGATGATACTGTCTGTGATCGTTCCCTTTTATTACTTCTCCTACACGGGCCACCGATAGTCCCAAGTTCCCTGCATTTTCCTTCGGGGCTGGAATTGCAGCCCATAGGTGGGTTAAAGAGCTAAGGTACTTCAAATTGCTTAATGTCATTTCTGTATGCATATACAAAAATAAATCAATTAAGTTTTTTAATATAAGTTAATTAAAAAAATGCACCTCAGCATCAGCATTATTTCTAATCCCTCCAGAAGTTTTCACATACTCAGAGCCTAAATAACATAGATGAAAACAAATTATCCAAATTAGCATAGTAAATTATATCCTTATGTGGTTATGAATAAATTCAAAGAGTAGAAATTACACCAAATGAGAGAACTGATGAAGTCCATCATGCAGACAACTGTTGTGAATGGTGGAGAGCATTAGACTGCATCAGTTAAGATTTATAACTATCATCAAGCAAATCTTTCTTCGTTAAACATTCAGAATAATCTAATATAACATATGAGGCTAATACATTATAACCACCAAAACTGACAGAAGCATCTTGAGAGAAACAGCCAATGATGATGGAATTGAAGGAATCGGAGGTTCAGCTGGGGAAAAATTAATGATTGAAACAACACTACAAGTAATTATGAAATCCAAAATCAAACCAACAAAAGTAAGTTTTATACCGTGGTTGGTTTGTGTTGCTTTCCCAATTCCTCCGTTCACTAATATTCTCCTTATGCATTGCAATTGAACTCAAATCGGTAGCAAAATCAAATCGTCATCGGACGAATTGGAGCCGCAGACTAATTCAAACTTGATATGAAATCGATGACCGAGCTCAGAATCCCTAGAAAATATTTGGATCTGATCTATAGGGGATTATGAAGTCGCTTTGGTGATAGTGGGAGTTTATAATATAATGGGTGAGGAAATTAGGGGGAGGACATACGACGTGGGTTAGAAACATAATAACTGTATGTAGCGTGGTGGTAAGAGAGAGAGCGTAAAACTTCGGAAAATTTGGACTTTAGATGGCTAGGATTAAAAGTTGGATAGTTTTAAAGGTCAAGATTAACCCATTTTACAGTTACTTTTAGGGGGAACAATAATATATATAATAATAGTTTAAAAAAAAACCGTCGTTCAAAGAAAGAAAAAGAAAAAACCCAGCTTGAAGGTGTGACCAGACACTTGGATATTTAAGGCGTGAGATTGTAAATCTTCCACGAAAGAACCTTGGTGACTCCTAAGAAGGCTTCATTTTCATCCTATATAATCGAACAAATTTGTTGAATTTCGTTTCTTTTCCTGAAAGTTTCTTGCTTTGTCTTTTTTGAAAAATAAATGGACCGATACACACCTCTTTTCTTAAAATGTGTTTATTCATTAGTGTAAAGGATAAAATTTCCTACGCACCTACTTACGAATAGCAAGCCTCGTTGCATAAGCTTCTTCAAAGATTATTCATAATAATATTGAATTAACTTTCAATTTTCGTAGCCAGACCTCTTTTAAGGTTTATTAAAAATTACAAATTACAAATTATTCTTAGTCAACGAATTATCTATAGTAATAGTTTGGCAATTAATTGTATATATTATTGTTTATTCCCTTGCCTTGTATATCGATAAGTTAGTTAGGGATATCTCTTGTATATATTGTTGAATATTGACAAACAAATGGGCAAGGAAATTATTCTCATATACTTTCATGGTATCATTGGCCTGAGGTAAAACCTAATCGATCCTCTACCTTCATCATAGACTTCGGTCTTTATCATAACATAACAGACTTCGGTCTTCACTTCTGTTTTCATCTGTACAATCCGATCATGGCCATGCACACCAATGACCCATGGCACATGGACACGGGTGCCACATCTCATATCACTGGTGACCAAGGTAAACTATCTTCCCCTTTATTACCGAGTTCAATAAGTTCTATTCTTGTCGGTAATGGTCAGCGCGTTCCAATACTCGGATCGGGCAATAGCACCCTACCCACTTCTACCAAGCCCCTTCACCTTAATAATGTCCTTTACATGCCTCAAATAATTAAAAACTTAATATATGTTCGTCAATTCAATATTGATAATTGAACTTCTATTGAGTTTGACCCATTTGGCTTTTCTGTGAAGAATTTCACGAATGGGAAGATCCTAACGAGGCATGACAATGATAGTCACCTCTACCCGGTCACCAACACTACCGCTTCCGCATTTCATTTTTCCCATGATCAAGACTTTTGGCATAACCGTCTTGGACATCCGGGACTTGCTGTTTTCAATTCACTTATTTCAAATAATGCTATTTCTTGTAATAGACGTAGCTGTGAACTTGTTTGTCACTCTTGTCAGATTTCCAAGAGTAAACGTCTGTCGTTTTATAATTCTATGTCACAAACTTTATTACCTTTTGATATCATTCACTTTGATTTGTGGACCTCCCCGGTACCAAGCAAATCGGGCTACAAATACTATATGGTGTTGGTTGATGATAAAACACAATACACTTGGATTTTTCCTCTAAAATTTAAATCCGAAACGTTTGAAAATTTTACTAAATTTCACAAATACATTCTTACACAATTTCAAGTCCACATTAAATCCTTTCAATGTGATTTAGGGGGTGAATTTGATAATCACAATTTTAAAACCTTTGCCGCCTCTAAAGGGTTACAATTTCGTTTCTCGTGTCCACAAACGTCCCAACAAAACGGGAAATCCGAACGCATGATTCGGCGCTTAAATGAAATCATGTTAACCCTTCTCGCCCATGCCTCGTTACCTCAAAATTTTTGGGTCGAAGCACTTCATGTCGCGACCTATCTTCATAACATCTTACCCACTAAACTGTTGAACTATCATTCCCCTATGGCCGCTCTCTACCAACACCACCCCACGTATGACCATTTACGTGTTTTTGGGTGTGCATGCTATCCAAATGTCTCGGCTACTCGACAACACAAACTTAGCCCCCGTTCCACTTTATGTGTTTTCCTTGGTTACCCCGCTAACTTCCGTGGTTACCAATGCCTCGAATTATCCACCGGGAAAATAATTTTATCTCGTCACGTTATCTTTGATGAAACAAATTTCCCATTCAAATCAGGCAACACAACCACTACCATTAACTACTCCTTCCTGGATGTTGACCCATCACCAATCATTTATCAATTAGTACAATCACAATCTTTAAATTCAACACCTAGTACTCTTAACAAAACACCACCATCACTTAATGCTACTCATGCCTCAAACAATACATTCTGCCCACACAACCAATCAAGTGCAACCTTCACACCAAACCCAACAACTCCTCCACACCAAGCCCAAACTTCAACCCAACCTTCCACACCATTACCCGTACCCCCCTTCCAGCCCACACAATCCACGGCCACCACTAATCCCCCCTCATCACCAATTACACAACCACCAATCCCACCAGTTACTACCCACCCCATGACCACTCGTCTTAAAGCTGGTATTACCAAACTTAAAATCCCACTAAACCTCCACACCACCACTGTTTCTCCTCTACCAACATCCCACCTAACCGCCCTTACCGATCCACATTGGAATGCCGCCATGAACGACGAGTATAGTGCCTTGTTGCAAAATAACACGTGGGAACTAGTACCTAGACCATCGGATGCAAATGTCATCCGTTGTATATGGTTGTTTCGCCACAAATTTAATGCCACGGGTCAGCTACAACGGTACATAGCGCGACTTGTAGTTAATGGAAAATCTCAACGAGTTGGCATTGATTGTGATGAAACTTTTAGTCCGGTCGTTAAGCCAACAACTATACACACTGTTTTGAGCTTAGCAACATCACGTTCTTGGCCAATACATCAACCGGATGTCAAGAACGCATTCTTACACGGTGAACTTAAAGAAACCATTTATATGTTTCAACCACCGGGGTTTAAGGATCCTAACTATCCGGGACATGTCTGCAAATTGAAAAAATCATTGTATGGGTTAAAGCAAGCCCCACGGGCCTGGTTTCAACGGTTTGCCACATACCTACATGCTTGCGGTTTTAAGAGTGCCAAGTCCGATTCTTTATTATTTACGTATAAAAAGGGTGATCAAATGGTGTATCTTCTTCTTTATGTTGATGACATAATCTTAACGGCATCACACCCCAACTTGCTACAAAGTATTATTATCTCCCTTTCCAAGGAGTTCGCCATGTCCGATCTCGGTAAACTTCATCATTTTTTGGGCATCTCTGTTAAACATCAGAATGGTGGTTTATTTCTCTCTCAAGAATTGTACGCGAAAGATATTTTGGCATGGGCCAATATGACCACATGCAAACTGGCCGCCACTCTGGTTGATACTTCTTCCAAATTGAGTGCCAACACCGGCCCCCTTGTTTCTGACCCGACACTCTATCGAAGCCTTGCAGGTGCTCTATAGTATCTTACCTTTACCCGACCCGATATAACGTATGCAGTTCAGCAGATATGCTTATTTATGCATGAGCCTCGGGAACCCCACCTTCATTTTCTTAAACGGGTTTTACGCTACCTTCGCGGTACAATATCACACGGGTTACATATAACCACATCCAGTTCCACATCTTTTACCGCTTACTCTGATGCGGTCATATTGATTTATGGCCTAGTTTTGACATTGATCATGTAGACCATAACATTCATTTAATCAGTATTGCATGTAGGAATCCGTTCGCGTATAAAAATAAAATACTTTTAATAAAATGATTACAATACAAGGAATCAAATCTATCTAGGAAAGCAGGTAAATTACAATACGAATTACACCAGAAAAAATCAAAATTACAATACAATTGAAATAAAATAATGCAAGAAAAGTGTAGAAGAAGAATGGTGCCGTGATTTTTCTGGCCGAGGATCATGTTTTACACGGGACCCTTAAAATAAATTCTGGGTCTCTCCTCGTTTTGTTTCCCAGGGTACAATGGCCTAAGCAGTATGTACTGCCGGGGAGGGCTCTAGCACCCAAATAATACCTTAAAGAAAATGATTAAGATGATCAAGAATGTTGGAATTCTTTAGGGAGAAAGTTGAAGAAAACACAAGAGAGAATGTGTTATTTTGTGTGTTTGTGTTTTTGTGTCTACAACCAAGGAGCTCCCTTGGTATTTATACTAGTAGAAAGTTGAAACCATTCAACCATCATTAATGAAAAAATTGAAACACTCCAATCAATATTAACCAATGCATTTAAGTTTTGACCAAAACTTAATGACATGTTAGAATGGTCTTGACTAAATCAAAGGTGTTTCAACTAATCATATAACATAAAAGAATTCAAAATTAAAAATATTTTATTTACACAAAAAATTTTCCAACAATCCCCCACATGTGAAAATAAAACTTATTCATTTCCACACATTTTCCAACAATCCCCCACATGTGAAAACAAAACTTATTCATTTTCACATTGAGATCAATCCAACATGCAAGTTTCTTAGATTCAATTCAACGGTTGAGCATTGTAGGATAGATAGGTGTTACCCTTTGAACCTTTCTTTGTGAACCATAATTAGTCTCCTATCAATGTGTAGACACGATGTCTTTGAACATACCCCCATTTATGTAGACGACAATACACTTCACACAACACTCTCCCTGGTCTGGCCAACCCCTCACTGTCATGTCCTATTATGGTCCTGGAACACTAGCCTGGTTCTGCGAGAGCTCTAGGATTTTTTCCCCAAAAATCCATTCGAACCGACCCTAGTTCTCTCCCACATAGGTGATTCTAGCTTGAATCATTAAAAGCAATAGGTTTGTTGATTTCCACAAATCATTAGCCTTTATTGTGCTTATCCTTACAACATGTGTCACTGATTGGAATGGACTAGGACGCGCACACACGCAACGCCCTTTAGTTTGGTTTGGGGGTACTCCCCCACAGTTTAAGCATATATGCCTTAGTGTGAGCTTCCCACATTTACTAGCGTATGAGTTCTCCTTATGATCTAGTTATCCCGTTTTGACTTAATGAAGTTATACTTATGGTTTAGCCCATATAAAAATTCCTTCTTGTGTGTACCCATATTATGAATGCTTTCTAAGTTAATTTAATCTCCGCAGAGCATATAAATTAACAAGTACTAGTCTAGTGTCACACCCCAACCAAAGGCGGAAATGCCGAGGGGTGATCCGATTGCTCACAGCTCGAAGATACTATCATAAATATAAATAACAATATCTAATTAATTATTTTGTTCAAATAATACACACAACAATCAAATACAACAAAACAATTCAGATAAACAAATACAATCATTTAAATTCAAGTTTGTCTTCAATATAACCCTAAGGTCTTTCTAAGTGTCCATCCTTCAACTCAGGCAACCTGCATATGCGTAGAAAATGGAGTTTTGTCAACAAACATGTTGAGTGAGTTTACCACCAATTTATGACACCAAGAATAATGTTAATATAATAAATAAGCAAAACATAATAAATGCGGTAATGAAATCAAACCATAAGCAACTAGATTGTCGACTAAACCATTGCCAAGCGAATCGGGCGCCGGTAAATCAACCATGAGCAAAGAAATAGAATAAGACCGTTGCCAAGCGAATCGGACGATGGTCAATAGAATGAGAACCCTCTCCAAGGGAATATGTCAAACGATTGCATACAAAGACAAATAAGCACATAACAAGTAGATTTGATTAATCACACACAATTACACGTTTGCTATCTTTGATATGTACGTATATATAGATATGTATGTATAGTATGATATACGCATATGTCCCCAAAACGTTTGTGAAAATTGAGTAAAATAAGGGAATGATAAAACTCACCTGATCGAATAAGCCAAACGAGAATGAACACGACAAGAACGATAATCACACTCCTCAAGAATTACCGACAAGAAATCTAATTAAATAATGTTATGAATGAATTATAAATGATATAATACGTATAACGAATTTAGGATTTCGATGTGGATTGAGTTACAATTATGATTGGTATGTTATGGATTGAACGATTGATCTCAACGGAATTATTGTTATCGTTTAATTATAAAAATCGTTGTTTATCGTATAATCGAACTTACAAATAATTAGTCTGAATAAATATAAGTTGAGACCTATTATAATAACGGTTTAAATACATAATTATCATAAAATTTATATCTTAAAATCTTTAACGAACCCGATGGTAAAAATATAATTAACACATTTTAACATGTTAAATAAGTTTTTTATGATTTTGTTTAAAACCAAATATATATATATATATATATATATATATATATATATATATTAAATACATTAATATGAGTAAATTTATAAAGATGTTCTAACTACAAAAACTTCAATATTGGTGTCGAGCTTTAATAAAATAATATTGGTTTATTATTAATAAGATATATTTATATATATATATATACACATGTATATATATACAAAAACTCACAATGAGATTAATTGACAAGAAATGTTCAACTTTGTGGTGTCGGTTAAATAAAATATTATTTATTTAGCATTTAATATTAATTATTATATATGCTAAACCATTTAAACTTATTAAAACAATGAAATAAGAAAATTATCAAAAAAGTGGGTTGGCTGGGACTCGAACTCGGGTGGGAAGCCGGCCAGAGTTCTAACACACACACACACCAGCCAACTGTGCCGGTGTATCAGTTGAGTTATGTTTGTAAATAGTTTGTTATATACAGAAACAGATAAAGACAGTTTTGAATATAAACCCTAGAATACACAATCGATCAGTCCGTTCATTGTTTATCGAATTAAAGTTAGGGTTAATGTTAAACGCATCTAGACGAATTCAACCATATAACTAATTACCTAAATTGATGTTTAAACACGGGTTAATCGCGAGTACATAGTCCGGCGGACAAAGACGAAGAACAGGTACATGCAGCCTTCAAAAACCCAATAAACCATAGGGGTTCGGGTCGCCGGATCATATAGGAGGTTCAGACACGAGGAATTGAATTGTTATGAACCCTAGATTATACAATCAAATCCTAGGTTAGGCCGGTTTAGTTAATATATCAATTCGCTTCGTATCAGATCTTGTTTCTTAATTAGTTATGTTAGTTAGGCCGATTAGGATACGGGAAATCATAAGCAAGATTAAATTATGAGTTTAGAATGAAAATTATGCATCAAGCAAGCCAAACGGGTTCATGGTTTGGGTTAAACGAGTCTTTATCCATGGGTTACGGGTTTGGGTAAACGGTTTATGAAGATAATATGTAACAATTGCAGTTTAGTCCCTGAAGAGTTGATGTGGATACAATAAAAGATTAAACTTTAGTTTTGGGCTAAAAACGTACATTTTTTAAAGTTAAAAATATATTAAATAAATATAATAAATAAATATAATTCGTATAGAACTTCCTCGATAAACATGCCATTTTTAGTGATAAATTTCCCAAACGGGTTGGGTCATGAGTACCAAATACATGTTTGGAAAATTCGGGATGTTACATTCTCCCATACTTTAGGGAATTTCGTCCCGAAATTAAGGAAAACCACAATATCATTGTCTTGAAAATAATTAAGCTTTTTAAAGAAAATATCATAACATAGAACTTATAATAACCGAAGCAACGCTTTAAATGACAATCCGATAAGGGCACTTATATATAGGATGTACCAACGGCGTATCCACCATGTCCTTATCATCTCATCATTCGTATCGTTACCCTAGCTACCTTCAATTCTAAATCGTGACACACAATTGTACGTATTATGATTTCCATGTGAGGACTTGGGTAATTATGTATGCATCCATAATTACTCTTATCGTCGGATGATCCGCATAATTCGTTCCATCATGTGAGTTATAAAACATTGAAAATAAAATTTTAAGAGAAAACAATTGTTTTCGATAATTTCTAAATATAATTTCAATTATAATTAATAAAATGTTCTAGTTGAATTAATAAAACCGTGATATTTCGAAAACGTCGTTTTGTTTTTAAAAGTAAACTTTTGAGAATTGAAAGAAAATATATTTGGTGATTTAGATGTTTATTGTGATAATCGAGATTTAGGAAATGAGATGGAGATACAAAATCCTAATAGATTAACTTCGATAAAGGAAACTTTATTCATGAAATGAAATGCTTAATTAGTTCAAATTAAAATCATCCAATGTCGAGAATAACTAAATAGTCGATACAATGCAATAACAAAAAGATAAGATAACTTAAGATAGGAAAGCAACAAAAATCTTCAGAGTCTTCGAGCATCTTCAGTGACGGTAGATGTGATTCACTTGACTTGGAGCGCCTGAGGTTGTTGGATCCATAATAACTCGAGTAGTCAATGCAGGTGGATTTGGAATGGGTTGGGCAGGTTGAGCTTGAAATGATGATACTAGTGAAGTTTGGGTGGTGTAGGCTTGGTAAACTTGAACTTGCGGGTACGGGTTTTGATAAGGTGGAGCTAAGTAGGAGGGACCTTGGTTGACAGGAAGAACTTTGAGAGTGTAGGGTTTAAGGGTTTGGACTTGATAAGCATTGGTGGTGTAGTAGGGTGCAGTTCTATCTTGAGATTGCTGAACACGGGTTTGGTGAGGGCACGTATTACAAAAGTGACTAGGATCTCCACAATGGTAGCAAGCACGGGTAGTAGGGGGTTTAGGAGTAAACGGTGTACGACAAACATTAGCAAGATGACTGTAACAATTGCATTGGGTGCAAAGACGGCACAGGGATTGGGTCGGATGATGATAGTTACAAATAGAGCATAACGGGAAAGGTCCGGTATAGGGTTTCTTGTTAGGAGCATTTTGGTTGGAGGGTGGAGGGTTGGTTTGGTTAGCAGAGTTGGATTTACGTTTGTGACGAGAAGAGTTGTCATTGCGCGAAGTGGGTTTGGGTTCAGCCTTAGCATCAGTTGAGGATTTGGTCTTGGAATTTTCAGAGGTAGGGTTAGAGTCCGTGTGAGGTAGGGTTCCATTTTCAACAGGGTCATCGGGACGTGAGGCAACAAGAGCAATAGCTTCCTTGAATTCCTCCCATGGCATACTCATAGCAATCCCAAGCATAGCAGCAGCAATCTCCTTAGTGATCCTAGCAGTCAAACGGTGATCACGGGAAGTCGACGGACGACATTGATTACGACTATGATTTCCTAAGGAAGACATTCTATGAGGACCAAGGATGAAAATGTGTAAGATGACAGTTGAGTTGTAGGAATGAGTTGATATGAAATAATGGGGATGCGTACGTATATGTATATGTATGTATATGAATTAGTACTAGTGAAGACTCGAGGACGAGTCAGAATTTAAAATAATATGTATGAGTTTGAAGCATTTGAGTAAATAAACAATGTTTTTATAAGATTTTCTAATAATAACATAATCAAGCATATCAAACTAGTTGACTTCCCATGAGCTTTCCAAGGCAATTTGAATGGCCCAACTAGATAAAGCAAAATAAAGTTTGTGAATTAGCCTCCCATAAGCATTCCATGGAATTTTGTTGGCCCAATTCAAATAACGAATAATAAATAATTGAGTTCGTGTACATGTCATTTAACTGACCCAACTAATTAACGAATTATCAAATCAATGGAGTTGTTCGGACCATGAGCGTTACATGGCATTTAACCTACCCAACTAAATATCGAATCAACGAATCAAATATAAGTAGTTGGTGTATATCGGGAACCACCCCGGACGATACGTTCCAACCCAAAAAATCAAATCGAAAATGATTTAAGAAATGAATAGTTGGAGTGCCCATGGAATTCCATGGATTTTTCACCCAGATAAGCATTTAAAATAATTTAAAAACATAATTTGGAAGTATAACCGTTTAGCCGGTTATGTTTACCATGCAACCGTTTAGCCGATTTCGGGTACCACTTGAAGTTATGGTTGTACGAGATTTGTCATACTCCCACGCTTCAAGGTGAAAGAGCAAAACACAACATGGAAATTCTTAAGGAATTTCCCACAATAAAAGGCAATCTACTCAAATTAAGAGGATTTAAAAATATTTTGAAAGTTGAGGCATAACCTCGGAATTTGGGTGTGTGCAATAAGTAAACAAGATAAATACAATTTAAATAATTAATCTAACCAAGCTGTAAATAATTTAAATAGCACATAAGGAAATTTAGATAAGCACGTATAGGGTTCCTAACATATGTCTAGGAAAATTTCTAATGACCTATCTTATAACCTTAGGCTTTGATACCAATCTGTCACACCCCAACCTAAGGCGGAAATGCCGGGGCGTGATCCGATTGCTCACAGCTCGAAGATACTATCATAAATATAAATGACAATATCTAATTAACTATTTTGTTCAAATAATACACACAACAATCAAATACAACAAAACAATTCAAATAAATAAATACAATCATTTAAATTCAAGTTTGTCTTCCCTAAGGTCTTTCTAAGTGTCCATCCTTCAACTCAGACAACCTGCATATACGTAGAAAATGGAGTTTTGTCAACAAACATGTTGAGTGAGTTTACCACCAATTTATGACACCAAGAATAATGTTAATATAATAACTAAGCAAAACGTAATAAATGCGGTAATGAAATCAAACCATAAGCAAATAGATTGTCGACTAAACCATTGCCAAGTGAATCGGGCGCCGGTAAATCAACCATGAACAAATAAATAGAATAAGACCGTTGCCAAGCGAATCAGCCGGTGGTCAATAGAATGAGAACCCTCTCCAAGGGGATATGTCAAACGATTGCATACAAAGACAAATAAGCACATAACAAGTAGATTTGATTAATCACACACGATTACACGTTTGCAATCTTTGATATGTATGTATATATAGATATGTATGTATAGTATGATATACGCATATGTCCCCAAAACGTTTGTGAAAATTGAGTAAAATAAGGGAATGATAAAACTCACCTGATCGAAGAAGCCAAACGAGAATGAACACGACAAGAACGATAATCACACTCCTCGAGAATTACCGACAAGAATCCTAATTAAATAATGTTATGAATGAATTATAAATGATATAATACGTATAACAAATTTTAGGATTTCGATGTGGATTGAGTTACAATTATGATTGGTATGTTATGGATTGAACGATTGATCTCAACGGAATTATTGTTATTGTTTAATTATAAAAATCGTTGTTTATCGTATAATCGAACTTACAAATAATTAGTCTGAATAAATATAAGTTGAGACCTATTATAATAACCGTTTAAATATAAAATTATCGTAAAATTTATATCTTAAAATCTTTAACGAACCCAATGGTAAAAATATAATTAACACATTTTAACATGTTAAATACGTTTATTATGATTTTATTTAAAATCAATAATATATATATATATGATTTGGTTCATTTCAGAAGTGTTTCTTAGAGCGAGAAGTGCGAGAAGCGATTATAACCAATCACATGATTTCTTTTTTTAATTTCTTATTATTTAAATAAAAGGGTATGTTAGTAAAATATAAAATGTTTTGTTTTGTAACTCATACTCATTAATGGTTTAATTAATGTTAAGTTACTAACAAATGATAAGTTATTATTATTATGATTTATTTCATCTAAAATTTGAACAATTAAAATGCATTTGATCTAAAATCATTTTATTCTAACACATGGCTAATTAATTTTTTTTATTTGATATCTAATGTGAAGTGTTTTTTTTTTACTTTTTGTTTGATTTTAATCAACTAATGCAGCGTAGGCTTATCTTATGTAATGTAGATAAAGTTAAGTAATCTAGTGTATGCATACTTTTCAAATTTTGTATAGTCATAACTAATGTAGTGTAGACATATTATATATAGTCTTGGAAAAACTAATGTAACGTAGGCTTACTTTCAAATGTTGTGTAGTCATAACTAATGTTGTGTAGATATATCAAATGTAGTGTAGGCAAAACTAATATTAGGTAGGAACACTTTCAATTGTTATATAGTCATAACTAATGTGGTGTAGAAATATCATATGCAGTGTAGGAAAAACTGATGTAGCGTAGGCTCGCTTTCAAATGTAGTGTAGGCACACTTTCAAGTGTCGTACAGTCATAACTAATGTAGTGTAGATATATATAGTGTTGTGTAGGCAAAACTAATGTAGTGTAGTGTATGCACACTTTCAAGTGTTATGTAGTCATATTTAATTTGGTGTAGCTAAAACTAATGTCGTGCAGTCACTTGAAACAAGGTGGAGTATGTTTTTATGTATCAGGTATATGTATTAAACTAGTATTAATCATTTTATGAGCATTAATTATGCTAGAAAAAATAACCAACGAATTCATTAATGCCTGGTATAATTAGGCCAACACCATAAAACACATGCATGCTCTTTTTAATTAAAAATATGTCATAAATATGTGTCTTTATTTACGATAATGTCATTTCTATTGTTGACCATTGATTAAACACAATCAATGGTACAGATTCATTTCTCGCACTTCTCACTATAATATCACTTCTCGCATGATCCACCCCATATATATATATATATATATATATATGTATATATATATTTAATACATAAATATTAGTAAATTTATAAAGAATAATGTTCTAACGACAAAAACTTCAATATTGGTGTCGAACTTTAATAAAATAATATTAATTTATTATTAATAAGATATATATATATATATATGTATATATACAAAAACTCACAAAGAGATTAACTGACAAGAAACGTTCAAATTTGTGGTGTCGGTTAAATAAAATATTATTTATTTAGCATTTAATATTAATTATTATATATGATAAACCATTTAAACTTATTAAAACAATGAAATAAGAAAATTATCAAAAAAGTGGGTTGGCCGGGACTCGAACTCGGGTGGGAAGCCTGCCAGAGTTCTAACACACACACACTAGCCAACTGTGCTGGTGTGTCAGTTGAGTTATGTTTGTAAATAGTTTGTTATATACAGAAACAGATCAAGACAGTTTTGAATATAAACCCTAGAATACACAATCGATCAATCCGTTCATTGTTTATCGAATTAAAGTTAGGGTTAATGTTAAACGCATCTAGACGAATGCAACCATATAACTAATTACCTGAATTGATGTTTAAACACGGGTTAATCGCGAGTACATAGTCCGGCGGACAAAGACGAAGAACAGGTACATGCAGCCTTTAAAAACCCATTTAACCATAGGGGTTCGAGTCGCCGGATCATATAGGAGGTTCAGACGCGAGGAATTGAATTGTTATGAGCCCTAGATTATATAATCAAATCCTAGGTTAGGCCGGTTTAGTTAATATATCAATTCGCTTCGTATCAGATCTTGTTTCTTAATTAGTTATGTTAGTTAGGCCGATTAGGATACGGGAAATCATAAGCAAGACTAAATTATGAGTTTAGAACGAAAATTATGCATCAAGCAAGCTAAACGGGTTCATGGTTTGGGTTAAACGAGTCTTTATCCATGGGTTACGGGTTTGGGTAAACGGTTTATGAAGATAATATGTAACAATTGCAGTTTAGTCCCTGAAGAGTTGACGTGGATACAATAAAAGATAAACTTTAGTTTTGGGCTAAAAACATACATTTTTGAAAGTTAATATATAATAAATAAATATAATTCGTATAGAACTTCCTCGATAAACGTGCCATTTTTAGTGATAAATTTCCCGAACGGGTCAGGTCATGAGTACCAAATACAGGTTTGGAAAATCCAGGATGTTACATCTAGCATGCTTTAGACTACAATACTTTAGCATGTGAACAAAAGATGCACTTTGATCCAGTTTAGGCAAATATGCCTTAGTGTGAGCTTTCCACATTTACTAGCGTATGAGTTCTCCTCATGATCAAGTTATCCCGTTTTGACTTAATGAAGTTATACTTATGGTTTAGCCCATATAAAAATTCCTTCTTGTGGGTACCCATATTATGAATGCTTTCTAAGTTAATTTAATCTCCGCAGAGCATATAAATTAACAAGTATTAGTCTAACAGGCTTTAGACTACAATACTTTAGCATATGAACAAAAGATGTATCATTCTAATTCTAAAAGGCCCCGACCCCAGGAACCCCACAGTTGGTTTTCATTCAAAACACTCGTAAAAATATTTAAACTTAAAAACAATTCATTTAATTAAAATAACCATCCCAGAGTATATTTCAGTGGAAAACATAAATAATAAAATAAGTTCCCAAAATTCCGGGAATATTGCCCAAAACCAATTCAATTATATTTATAAAACTTTTTAAATTAAAATGTTCAAAAATAAAATATTCCATCCACGTATGCCCTTCACCGTCCAAGTAGCTTCGTGCACGTCCAAGCAATAAGGCATCCCCTTCCTAACCTGAAACTCACACTAACATGCACACAAAGTCAGCTTGAGCTGAGTGAGTTCAAGTTTTAAATAAGTAACATCAATAAGTAATAATCATGATAGTCATTCCAAAAGTTTTAAAGTAAAAAAGAATACATCAGTTAAGCCATCGTCATTGATAAATAATCATTCTCATACATATATATATACATACATATATATATAAACATCCTTATAAGTACATCCCTATATATATAAATATATATATATAACATCCAAGTAATAACATCAGGGTCGAGCAAACGTACAACCCAAACACGTAACATCTCATCAACGCATGCAAACACAAAGTAGGCATACGTAACATCAGTAGTCGATACGACTACAACATCGCCAAATATAGGCCATACAATAATTTATATATATATATACATACTATAACATCCCAAGGCCAACTATATACTAGCAAGCCTATATAAAATAGTTTAAACGTTTCATCAGGTAAAATCACTTAGGTGTGCATGCTAGCCCAAAATCTTAAAAGAGTAAAAAGGGGCATCATGAACTCACCTGACACAAGACACGTATTCACCCCGAGCTAGGAAATCCCTAAGTGATCCCAAAACTCAAACACATGTCGGTTTACATACAATCGTTACAATCGACATCGAAGGGACTCGTTTATCCGACGAGACGTTCTAACATGGTTCGAGTTACCTAAACCCTCGAACTCATAAAACTAAACCACAACAGCCCCCGAGGCCTCACATTCACCAAAACGACCCTTAGACACTCCCGGGAATAAAGATATTCCCAAATTACCCCCGGAAGCACTAGGTGATACCAATACGCGCGTTTAAGAGTCGTTTAGGCCATTAACATCCAAATCAGCCCCGTGTGGTCCTAACATGATAAAATCACAGCTACAAGTCCACACGACACTACACGAGTCAAATGGGTCGGTAATTCGCAAGTACAATGCACCAACTAAATAAACGCATTTGCGCGTTGTACCGACCCGTTGGAGTAACTAACAACCAATTCAGCCCCATAACTTATAAACATGATTTTGCAATAGCCCGTACATCAAACCAAGTGTCCCCGAGCTGAATTGACCGTTAATCACTTCAACACTCGCGTTAAACGCATCAAACTACAATTCTAGTCAACCGAACACTAACAATCTAACTACAACTAGTTGACCAATCTAACGAACACCAATGAACATGATTTTTATGTATGATATACGGGACATATCTAGGAAGATTGTGGTGCAAAAAATCACTTCAAACAGACTCGACAAGAACACAATTGAACATCCACCGGTTAAGCCTAAAACGAACCTATCGATCAATAACATGTAGAACATGCAGATTTTAGCATGCGAAGATGCATTTAATTACATAGGATAACCTTTGAAATAAATTATTAAATTTTTACCAGACTTTAATAAATGTCTTAGGTTTATAAAAATATTTTTATTATATTTTTCTAGTGGACACAAAAATTATAAAAATTCCTCCAACACAGCAAGATATGTGCAGCTATTTCAGTGCGCAACAAAATGGTTTTATTTTTATAAACTTCATTACCAAACCAAATAAAACGATTCCAATTGGGTTTGATTCATAACTCAAAATATTAAGTTCCAGAAGTGAAACCAACTAATTTGGACTTGTTGAAAAAGAGTTATGATGTCGGGAAGACAGACCAGAGTCCGTCATCCCGCATCAGCTTTGACACTCAATTTTATAAATTCATATAAACTATTCAAATCTCATCCAAAAATTACGTATTATACCTTTCTGGAAACAAGACTCAAAGTAGAACATAATGGAATCAAGAATCGATCAAAAACAATGGATTATCATCGCGTTATAGACCCTACAATAAACGTATATGAATCTGTTAGTAGACTGTTATCATCAAAACTCAACCTAACGTGTTCGATAACGGGTTTAATGGTGAAAAAGACTTGCATGGACGTTAGACTAACCTTTAATTGATGTTTTACGCTCACGAATTGGCCGGAAAAAGAAAAATCGCAGGGGGGGGGGGTCTTGGAAGCTGCCGATCGGAAGTGTGGAGTGGGTTAGGGTTAGATTGTTTATGATATAAACAATTTTCACATTCGGCCCTTCAAGTTTTAAAGTGTTAACATCTTGGTGGAAAAGTTACATATTTTAACGTACCGGGTTGATAAGAAGGCCGACGAAATATATAATAACCCAAACTTTTGTATTAGATAACAAACGAATAACCATAATTTTAATATAAATATTATTTTAAACTGTAAATGGTATAATTAATAATAATAATAATAACATCAACGGATGAGTGTTTTGAATAAAATATGAAATTTAAGAATTTGAGTTTGAGCAGGTTTACAACTTGTAACATTCCAGCGAAAACTTGAGCAACAAACAACTAACTTATTTAGGAATTTGATCACGCTTATAACTCGTTTAATATATATATACACAAACGCGATAAGACTCCAACATAAATTTCACAAAACCCTACCGCCATCATATTCGGTTCTGCCGTTACTTGAAAACCACCGCCGCCGCAACTGTTTTAAACCACTGGCCTCTCTCTCTCTACGTGACCCTACCTTGTTTCTGATTCAAGCGGTCGCCGGTGACTCCACTGCCGACGGACCGTCACGGACCTGTAGTAGTTCATCGCTGCTATCCTTGCAAATTTCATTGCTTCCGTGTCGCGAGACAAGTTCACTTCGTCACCACCGTCAAGTACCGTGCACCACCACCGTTCTGCAAACTTCCGGGAATACACCGCCACTGCCATCGATCTCCCCAATTTAGTAAGAGACAAGTACCAACCCGAGTCAGTTTCATTCTTTTGATATCATATTTACGTGACAAAGTGGCAACTCATTCGGTTAAATACGCAGCCACCGTCACGCGTCCGGTTACTTCCTCCGCCCTCGCTTTCTGATACGTTCGTTTTGGTCTGGCTTTTGAGGTAACTGTTAACAATCCGATTACGAATACTTGTACGGTTATAGTGTCTATAACCGTTTGTTTGTTCCGGCGACTAAAGCGAATTTCAAAACTTTGTTATAAAGAAAATACACAAACTAATAACATCGATAATCTGGTTCGTTTACTGTATTTACATGATTTAGAATGTGTAATTAAAGAATCAAAAGATAGTCATGTTTCTTGTATACGTAAGTGATATGCATGTGTTTATATAATAATAATAATAATAATAATAATAATAATAATAATAAAGTTATGAGTAGCTTTCAAACTAATTAAAAACCGGGAAATCTGTTTTGTTGAAGGAACATATGTTAAACCACAAATAATTTCATGTAAACAAAATAAATGGTATTTTGAGAATTCTAACTGAACGAAAAGAGAGATGTAAAAGTATAAAAGTCTCTATCGCCAGAACACAGGTCAACTAGTGAACTAAACAAGTTAACACATCTAAGCAAATCTTTTGAAATAAATAAAATGTAGGTATTAGTACAACGTAACGCGGCTCGGCTTTATTTGATTACTCATCGACTATTAAGGTACGGTTTCTGGTTTCTGTCACTCATAGTATAAATTATATTCCGTTACTTCATTACGGTTTCTGTTTTCGGTTACTTATAGTATTGAATCTATTCCGTTACTTTGTAGTACGGATTCTGTTTCTTGTTACTTCGTAGTACGGTTTCTGTTTTTGTTACTCTTAGTATTAATTATAGTCTGTTACTTTGTTGTACGGTTTCTGGTTTCTTTCTCTAATAGTATTAATTATATTCCGTTACTTCGTAGTGCGGCTTTTGTTCTCGTTTACTAATAGTATTGAATCTATTCCGTTACTTTGTAGTACGGATTTTCGTTACGCGTCGGTTATATTTTGAGTTCAGTTATTTTATATGATATAGTTTAGTTATATGTTTTAGTTTTAGTACTCTGTTACCCGAGCATTTTCTGACTTGTCGTTGGGGCGTCAACGACATGGCACTTATCGTGACAGTGCGTAATCAAAGTTCACGGCGTCTCTAACTAGTACTTTTGAAGTATTAGGGCCACTTAGAGGCGTATAGATCGATCTTAGCCCTGACTCCTGACTCCTGACTTCTGACATGGCACTTATCGTGACAGTGCGTAATCAAAGTTCACGGCGTCTCTGAAAGTACTCATGTAGTACCTTGGCCACTTAGAGGCGTATAGATCGATCTTAGCTCCGACTCCTGACTCCTGACTCCTGACTTCTGTTTGAGATGGAACAATGTGTGCACGCCACCCACACCGTCTCCTTGGTGCATGGACTAGCTAGCTGTGTACCCCTCTGTTTAGGCTCTGGGTGCTTCCGTATTACACGACCTATTTATTTTAACATCATCGTCGTGTATTTTAGTAATTATATTTTGTTTCGCTATATTTCTGGTCCGTTTTGATATGTGTATATGCATTTGATTAAATTTGAGTATATTCAGATTTCGTCCCGATCGTGTATCGGATTATGTTTCGCATTTAATTATAGTTCAGTTAAATGTTACAAGTTATATGTTACACGTCACACATTATATGTTACAAGTTATATGTTTCTGCTCTGGGTGTTTTTTTTGTTATAGTTCTGATATATTTCCGCATGCGTTTGACCATGTTCTGGCCAAGTGTCGGATCATACATCCGAATTTTATTAAGTATATGTTTAGGTAAAAAGGGTTGGTTTCGAGTTTGAATTGAAGTTCGTATATTTATTCTCTTACGTCTGTCCTTACCTATACTATTGTTCTTTCCTTTACTGGGCAATTTTTGGCTCAGCCGTGTTTTCTTGTTTTGTTTTTCTTATTTTGTTTTCAGGTAATCCGGGATTCTGGGAATTTAGTGATGAGAGATAAAAAATGAAGTTCAAGCTTCTAAAAGTTAATTCACTTTGTTTAATAATATGACGTAGGTTGCATTAATTTTTGTTGTATTTTGGATTGTGGCGTTGATTTGATATCTGTAATAGTAACACGTTAGCCTGTTCCGGGTTGGGGTGTTACAAAATATGCCGAATAACTCCCGAGAAACATACATACTTTACATGTTTTAATTCTTTAAACCGGAAATTAATGGGTGTTACAGATTCTTCACAGCCTCAAGAGATACCACACTATCTCTTGCCAACATTCATATCTTGGTTTAGAAAAATTAATGAGACTTTATTCATCATCCCAACACCTTGGTATTAGGAAAGTCTCAAAAGTTAAAGTACGTTACGCACACATACTTAACTTCATTAGTCAAATTAAGATATATACTTTTGTTCTCCAAAAGCTTTACCATTTACTCATAAGAACTTCAAACATGAGTCTTAAAACGAGTTAGTTTGGTAAACACATTCAACATAATGAATGTTACCAGTATAAGATCACTAAAGTTTGAATATATAGTCAAGTATATTGACAATCAAACAAGACAATTGCATGTGCCTAAAGTGATGTATACATTTCTGTTGTTTGTTTCGTTGAAACCATGTATTGGGATACTCTCCCAAAATGAAGGATAAATCCTCCACATAGTTCAAACAGCATTGATGGTGGTAGAAGCAACTACAAATCCATTGTTATTGTAAATCTCCTATAATAAATCACACACGGTTTATTAAAGTCATTTACAATAATAACATATATTTCTTTCATATGTTATAATTCACAAATGTGAATCTTCATAATGTTGATACTCTCAACATATCTTGTATCCATGTTAATACACTTATCACATGGTGTGTGATGCCTCATCCTTGACATTTAATCATGGTGACAACTCACAAATTGTCTTTGTGCAAATATCTGCTTTCACTATTCGTTATACTATATTTGATTAATTTCTATGTATGGGTTATCCAAAGATATTGAAGCCAAACAATATTTGAAAGTAAATCAATAAACTGCTATAGTTCAACGAGTATCCATCTTTAGTAAGCTTACTAGAAAATGTTATACCCTTTTGAGACGTTTGGGAACATATAAATTAACTCTCAAAATTAGGATACTTAATGTAGATAACCCAGTTCTACATTTTCCTATTGATGTCCAACAACCATCAATAAGTATCATGCTTCTCTTAGCAAGAAGATAGTTCTTAATTTTGAATCATTTTTCATAACAGAATATATGCTTCAAACAATAAGAACTATCCACGAACACCCAATCCCACATGATTTCGTACATCTCCGAAATCGTTCCCATGATGTCTTCAAGTGATGCAATTAGGCTCCCCCGCACAAGAGCTCTATGCAATCACAACATCACTCATTTGAGGTTCTTCCTCAGTGGTATTCCCACATTGAACAACTATTAACTACACGCACGGTGTTACATTTGAACAATTTAATTTATTCACAACAACATCAAGTTGTTTAAAACCGTTCTAACGCCTTTGGGTTAATAAAAATATTATGTAACGCGCTCGTTATAATTTTTATGCAACTTCTAACCTACTCGTTAGAATATTAACCGATGTAACATTTCGGATTTTCTAAACCGTATTCGTTTGCTCATAGCCCGACCCGAAAACATTTTAGATCTTTAATATTAATCAAAAACAAATATTTATAAGTATTTAAGTTGTTAGATATTCATTTTAAGCCCTTCATGTT
This sequence comes from Bidens hawaiensis, assembly GCF_021521415.1. Lineage (NCBI taxonomy): Eukaryota > Viridiplantae > Streptophyta > Magnoliopsida > Asterales > Asteraceae > Bidens > Bidens hawaiensis. Next base: position 109,454 of record NW_027492645.1, read on the forward strand.
TCACGTATTCTTTAATCCTTAATTATAACATAAAAGATTCAATAAATGTCCAAATAACAAATCACAAGGACCTAAATTGCCAAATTTCAAACTTCTCCTACCCCACCCCGGAGCGCCGCATGTTGGGCTGCCCTTGGCTGGCCGCGCAGCACGGGGAACCACCTGCACCAGAATCGTAACTCGATTTCGTCTTATAACTCGTTTATGGTATGAAATCAATTATATTAGGCATGTTTGAGTGAATTAAGGACCAAGTAAACATCACACACCAAAATTACCATTCCCAATTCGTTTCTTACTGCCCAAGATCAGATCTTTATGAATCTTTCGTTGATTCTTTCCCTTAAACCATATTTACTTGCTTAAACGGGCCAAAAAGCCATAATTAGTTTGTTTTATGTTTTCCTATATAAACAAGTCATAAATATCTGTTGTAAACTTTAATATAACCCTAATCCACCTCCTCCAGCCGTCACTAGCCTCTGCCATCTCGTAAACCCTTCGGTTTTTGCATATTCGTTAAAGATACAAGACTTGTTCGTGACTTTGCTTGCTTTAGGACCTTTGACTTCCGTTTCTCATCAATCCTTTCACTTTACGGGTAAGTTGCAAACTGTAAAATCGTTCATACATATTCCCTAGCTAATAACCTTCAATCAATTTCGGTGATTGAAGGGTGTTGACCGGTCAATTCGCTTAAAACCCGTTAAAGGGCAAAACAGTCAACAACTTTGACTTATTATTTTCTCATACTTCTGGTAGGATTCAACGTTCGGTCTAGAAGACTTTTAATTTTAAGGCTACTGCCCAAAACCCGACTTCCGACTCACTGTTCGGATTCTGGTCAGTACCAGCTCGCTTAAACGTTTAATTCAACATAACTAGAGTTCTACTCATCCGTTTGGATTGATTCCAGCGGCATTAAGTTCGTTTTTATTTATAGTTTCATATCACAAAGTTTCAGGTTCTGATTCGTTATCTCTTTTGACGCGTATTGGACGACTCGCTTATTCGTTAACTCGATTATCGTATTTATTAATCACTTGCCTTCCATCTAAGGTGAGTTTGATCATTCCCCTTTGTATACACTGTTTTCAAATGTTTTGGGGACATATGCGTACCTACTTATATTTTCTATTCTATATATACTCAAAATCGCAAACATAATCATTGTGTGAATATCAGTTGAATGTTATTTGCTAATTGCTACATGTTTAATTGTTTACTTGATAACGTTTCGGAGAGGTCCAACATATCCCCTTGTAAAGGGTTCTCATTAGTATGATCATACGACCATCTTAGTAACTGGAGCCCGATTCGCTTAGCAAAGGTAAACCGACAATCTAGTCATTGTAATCAATGCTCGATTCGCTTGGCAACGATTCATTGACACACGAGTACAACTTGGTTTTGGTTTGTTAAGGTTCGATTGATTATTACCACATAGATTGGTTTGCGCATTTATCATTTATCATTTATCAAATATATATATGTGTGTGTGTGTGTGTGTGTGTTATTACTTAATGTTTCAAAATTGGTGATCATCTCACTCAACATGTGTTGTTGACAAACTCCATTTTCTACCCATATGCAGGTGGCTTAGATTGAAGTGTGGATACTTAGAAAGACCATAGGGTTATATTAAAAACAAACTTAAATTTAATTGATTGTATTTATTTATTTGAATTGTTTTGTAATGTTAAACGTGTGTGAATATTTGAATTAAAATAATTAATTAGATATTGTCATTTATAATTATGATAGTATCTTCGAGCTGTGAGCAATCGGATCAGTCCCCGGCATTTCCGCCTTAGGTTGGGGTGTGACAGATTGGTATCTGAGCCGAAGGTTATAAGATAGGTCATTAGAAATGGTCCTATACATATGATAGGAACCCTATACGTGCTTATCTGAACTGCCTTATGTGCTATTTAATAAATTGTTTACAGCTTGCTTAGATTAATTATTTAAATTGTATTTATCTTGGTTATTTATTGCACACACACACAAATTCCGAGGTTATACCTCAACTTTCAAAATATTTTTAAATCCTCTTAATTTTTGGTAGATTATCTTTATTATGGGAAATTCCTTAAGAATTCCCGTGTTTTGTTTTGTTTCTTCACCTTGAAGCGTGGGGTATAACAAATCTCGTACAACCATAACTTCAAGTGGTACCCGTAATCGGCTAAGCGGTTGCGTGGTAAACATAACCGGCTAAACGGTTATACTTCCAAATTATGTTTTTAAATTATTTCAAATGATTTGTTGGGTGAAAAATCCAAGGAAATCCATGGGCACTCCAATTATTCATTTCTTAAATCATTATCAATTTAATTTTTGGTTGGAATGTATCATCCAGGGTGGTTCCCGAGATACACCAACTGCTTATATTTGATTCGTTGATTCGATATTTAGTTGAGTCGGTTAAATGCCATGTAACGCTCATGGTTCGAACAACTCCATTGATTCGATAATTCGTTAAAAGAATTCAAAATAAAAAATATTTTATTTGCACAAAAAATTTTACAACATTGCATACTTTAGTCATTTTAGGAATATAAAATTAGATGCATATATATTGTGTATAAATTATTGTATTAAAAAATAATCCTTATCATTATTGCAGGATGAGTTCATTGCAAGCTTCATTTTCATCCTATATAACGGGACGAATTTGGTGAATTTGGACTCTTTTTCGAGAAAGTTTACTCCTTTAATTTCTTTTCCTCCATGCATCTTTTCTTGAAAATTTTGAGGGAAAATTCTTAAATTGTCCAAGAGATTCAATTTTTGTTCTCATAAATAAAAGTTTTCAGAAATGTCTCATATAAACGCGTCTTTGACGACATGTTTGGTCTCAACGCGTCTTTCACGACATATCTGGCCTCAACCCGTCTTTCAGGACCTATTTGGCAACCAAGCGCGTCTTTCACGATGTGTTTGGCCTCGTTTGTTTTTGTTTTTTATTAATATTACATTATTATAACTAGTTTTACTCATATTTGGCTTTTCTTTTATAACTTTTAACATATAAAGTTATATATAATTTTAAATATGCCGTTGAGACGTGTTTATTTTTATCTAATTGTTGTCATAAATTTACTCAAAACCGAGCCATGCCAGATTTATATCGAAGTGCTCAATAAATGTTTAATAAAATTTGACCAAGCTCGGCTTTAAGTAAAGTTTATGTCAACACGTAGATAAAAATAAGCACGTCTCAACAGTATATTTGAAACTTTATAAAACTTTATACATTAAGAATTATTAAAAAAATATTTAAGTAAAATTAATTATAATAATGTAATATTAAAAAAACAATTAAGAGGCCAAACATATCGTGAAAGATGCATTGGAGGCTAACAGATCGAGAAAGACATCTTGGTTAGCTACTAGTGATTCCCGCTAGCTAGTAGCACTAGTAGAAAACTGAGTTGTTTGGGCGGTTTAGGAAAAAGGTTTTGGGCGGTCCATGGTATAAACCGCTCAAATTATAACAAAATAATATAACAATTCGCCCAAAAAATACTTGACCGCTTAAAACATAAATATATCCTAACTTAATCTAAATTTTTTAAATTTTTGGGCGGTGCCTAACCAAATGTTTGTTCCTATTTTTTTGGTATTTTTTAGATCCCATAAAAACTAGAATATCTTCTTTTAGATAAGCTAATAACTAATAATTTTCATATCCGCATCTTAATATTGTTCTTCCAGATTTATTCTTTGATCCACTAATTTTTTCTTCATTGATTTCATTCTTCATTTGCAGGTACCAAATTATAAATTATTGTGATTATATTTATTATTTATTTATTTTAGTATTGTTTGATTTTTTTAGGTCTAAATTGATTATATATTGTTATTTGCAGATAATAATTGAATAGTTACAGCCTTTTCTTTTTCTTTATTCAATCTCAAAAGACGTTGAAGGTACGAAACTATTAGTTTCATTACGTTTACATTTGATCTCTGTGTGTGTATGTATATATATATATATATATATATATATATATATATATATGAATGCATATTCATTTAACTTTAATTAGAGTATACCCGTCCAAAATTTATCTAATAGAGATAAATTTTGGATTGTCCCTGTTGGGACTGCTTTTTGAATTTTCTATCTCATCAGGGTATGTATACATTTTAACTAGTTGTCCATCTAAGAAAAATTCGACAGTTGTTTCCCCTACTCCTTCGGGTTTGCGATTTATCCGCATACTTGGGGAGTTAAAGGGAAATGCTGCCGAATTTTTCTTAAATGGTTGAACTGTTAAAATGGATAAATATGAGATAGAATATTCAAAGAGTGGGTTAGGATCCACCGTCTTATGGTACCTATTAACAACATGTACATAACTTGCTTCACTTATTTGGATTATTTTAATTTTCAGATGGAATATAGAGAATATTGGATGTACAAAAGTGGGCGTCCTTCTGAAATATATACGAAAGGCGTTTATAGTTTTCTTAAGGCAGCCGAATCTAATCGGAGGAATGTTGGCTCTAAAATGATTTGGTGTCCTTGTGTGATTTGCAAAACTTTGCGGAGATATGAAAATATTAACCATATAGAGTATCATTTAATTGTAAATGGTTTTATGCCAAATTACACTTGTTGGTATAAGCATGGGGAATCACGGATTGATGGTGCCACGACATCGGTTAATTTAAACGATGAGGAATATGAAAATAATTTAAATAATGAAAATTTGAATGAAGGCAATTCACATGATGACAATTTGGATGATATGTTTAAGGGTTTAGAGAATGAAAATGATGACAACTTAGATGACATGTTTAAAGATTTAGAGACGGTGATAAAGTAAAATTACAACATCTGATAAAGTAAAATTACAACATCTATTTGAAGATGTAGAAAAACCATTATATAACGATTCTGAGGATTCAAAACTTGAAGCCGTTTTGAAGTTGTTTAACGTGAAAGCGAAAAACAGATGGAGTGATACAAGTTTCACAGATTTATTAGTTGTTTTGCATCGCATGCTTCCGAAAGGTAACAAGTTGTCGATTTCGTTCTACCAAGCAAAAAAAATGATGAATCCGATGGGATTGGAAGTTGAAAGAATACATGCATGTCCGAATGATTGCATGTTGTATAGAAATGAGTATTAGAACAGTCATGAATGTGTTAGTTGTGGTAAATCTAGGTACAAGAGAAAAAGTAATAGCGGTGAATATGAAATGATGTGAAGAAAAACAAACCACCGGCTAAATTATTGTGGTATTTTCCCGTTATACCAAGACTAAAACGATTATTTTCAAACGAGAAAGAAGCAAAGTTATTACGATGGCATTCAGATGAGCGTATAAATGATGGAAATTTGAGACATGTGGCAGATTCACCTCAATGGAAAATATTAATAGCAAATATCCAGAATTTGGCAACGAAGTTAGAAACATAAGGTTTGGGCTTAGTTCTGACGGAATCAATCCTTTTGGACAGATTAGTAGTCAACACAGTACGTGGCCAGTTCTTCTTTGTATCTACAATCTTCTACCATGGTTATGCATGAGACAAAAATACATAATGATGTCATTGTTGATTCCGGGTCCGTTTCAAACCTGGTAATAACATTGATGTTTATTGTCCCCTTCAATTGATGACCTTAAAACTCTATGGAGTTCTAGTGTAAATGTTTATGATGCTTATAGGAAGGAATATTTTGATTTGCGTGCCATGATTTTTTGCAATATGATTTCCCAGCGTACGGTAATTTGTCTGGATATACTACGAAAGGTGGGAAAGCTTGTCCTGTTTGTGAAGATGAGACAAGTTCGGTGTGGTTAAAAAATTGTAGAAAAACGGTATACATGGGACATTGAAGATTCCTTCCGACTGATCACAGTTATCGGAAGAACACGATAGACTTTAACGGAAAGACTAAGACCGGAAGAAGCCCGAAGAAAGTTGATGCATTTTCAAGAGTTAAAAATCTAGATACCGTTTTGGGAAAACGAAAACGAACTAGTTTTAAGAAAGGAACCATTTGGAAAAAAAGGTCAATCTTTTGGGACTTACCATATTGGAGAGATTTAGAGGTTAGACATTGCCTAGACGTTATGCATATTGAAAAAAATGTATGTGATAGCTTGCTTGGGTTATTGTTAGACATTCCCGGTAAAACAAAAGATAGCATCTATGCTCATAAGGACATGGAAGAAATGGGAATACGTAAAGAGCTAGCCCCTGTTGATATGGGTAATCGCTTTTATCTGCCACCCGCATGTTATACAATGTCAAAGGCAGAGAAAACAATGTTTTGTAAATGTTTACACGATATTAAAGTTCCATCATGCAATTCTGCAAACATTAAAAGGTTGGTGTCTATGAAAGACAATAAACTGCTTGGTATGAAGTCTCATGATTATCATGTGTTGATGACACATATAATTCCTATTGCAATCCATGGATTACTACCAGAGAACACACGACATACCATCACAAAACTTTGTTGGTTTTTTAACATGATTCACTCAAAATGTATTGATCCCAAGGAATTGGATGCATGGTAAAATGAAATTATCATCACGCTTTATGAACTAGAGAAGTACTTCCCGCCGTTCTTTTTTGATGTGATGGTTCACTTGGCGATTCATATTGTTGGAGAAATCAAGGCTTGTGGTCCTGTATTTTTGCGTTACATGTACCGTTTTGAAAGATACATGGGTGTCTTAAAATCCTATGTAAGAAATTGTAATCGGCCTGAGGGTAGTATTGTTACAGGATATGCTTCCGATGAGGTGATTGAGTTCTGTACAAGTTATTTGGAAGGCGTAAAAAGTATTGGTATGCCACAATCTCGTCACTCTGGTAAACTTCAAGGGAAAGGAGGTGTCGGTATGAAAATGTTCAACCCACGTAAGGAGAATTTAGAACTTACACATTTTTATGTCCTAAAACACATGACTTGTCTTGCTTCGTATGTCAATGAACACTTGAAGTTATTACAATCAACATAACCGAATAAGAACAAAATGTGGCATGAAATTAAGCATAACAAAGAGTTTTCTTCATGGTTGAAAAAAAAAGTAACTGATGGTCAGTTAGTTGTTGATGCAATTATGAAAACATTGGGGAAAGGTCCAGAGCTTAGAGTAAAATCTTACCAAGGGTACGACATTAACGGGTATACATTTTACACAAAAGATCAAGATGAGAAAAGCATAATGTAGAATAGTGGAGTTACAGTAATAGCATCAAAAACCAGTTTCAACAGGACGAATCATGATATACGGTTAGAAATCGCCAAAGACTCTTATTATGGTGTCATCCAAGAAATTTGGGAGCTGAATTACAGAACTTTCACTGTCCCTATGTTCAAATGTAAGTGGGTGAATAACAAAATGGGTGTTCAAGTTGACAAATATGGTTTTACACTTGTTAACCTTACAACAGATATAAATTAATATAAATTAATATTTAACCTTTTAGCTATTAAGAAAATGACAACAGCATTTAAAAAGATAAACTAAAAAGAATTTATTAAAACAAATTCAATTATAATAACATATTTAAGATAAACATATATGCATTCCACTCCATCCCCACTAACCTCTCAATTTCTCAAAACCACCGCCAAAATTATCATCCTTGCGCCAACGGGAACAAAAAACTATAGATTTTGCGGTTACACTCTTTCTACTCTCCTCCATCGCAATTGAACAGGTAAGAACCCTAACTTTTCCTCTTCAATTTCCCCTAATTTTGTGCAAAATTTTGACAGACATTCAACATTGTTTTAGGAATTTAGGTTGTGGATTCGTGTAGGAGCTTATAGTGAGAAGATTTGGTCAATTTTTAGCTTTGAAAAGTTATGGTTTATCGTTTATTTTGGTCGATTTTGATTCCGTGTGGACCCTTGATATCGGGGTATACTATGTTCTTGAGTGTCTCATGTGGTCCATGTATGCTTTTAGTGCATGTAGAAACCAGTGTTGTTAATTTATGAATTTGTGGACCCTTGAAACCAATATTTGTCAGTGTTGAATTTCCTATTTTAAGTGTTTAGTCTAATAATCTAGCTAGTTAGCTTTTAAGTATGTATAATTTGTTTTGCTAATTTGGGTTTTTTTGCCTTTTAGTGTGTAATATTTCGGGATGTAGGAAACGTAAGGCTGCTACCTTTTCAAAGAAAGACTGTGATTACACAATTGAATTAAACAAGGACATGCAAGCAATAGGTAAGAACACCAACGATTTCACTACATGGTTCGGAGTGTATTTAAAGGCCAACTTTTCTTACCATATTCCGACCGATGAGTTTGAAAATCATAAATGGGAAGAGCTGTGCATGGATATTAAGGTATTGTATTATTTTTTTATAATTTATTAGAAACATGAATTATATTATGTTTGCTTTTTTGTTTTATAAATGTTTAGACAACATGGAATATTAAAATTGAAGCTCCTGCACATATGATGCTTCAAAAAGCAAGAAAAGCTCATACGGATTGGCGAAGTTATCTTACGACACAGTATGTAAGGAATCAAGAAGAACCTTTTACATACCCGGACCTCGAAAAAGAACATTGGGAAGACTTCGTTATCAAAAGGAGTAGCCTGGAATTTTTGGTACATGTGAATTAATTATTATTATTATTTATTATTATTATTGTATGTGCTTATGTTATATATTTATAACATTTAATAACTATTTGTTTATTTATGCGAAGAAAAAAAGTGAAAAGGCAACAACAAGTGCGAACGCGAACACAAATACTAATTGCTTAGGGCGCCATGGGTTTGCGAATTTGGACTTTGAATCAATATGGTCTCACCTTTTTCACAGTATTCATGGCTTCAAAATATTCAAGACAGGCGCTCCAAAAAGTGGATCACGAGTAAAGCAAGCAAAGACAAATTAACTAACAAGTATGAACTTAAAGAAGATACGAAGGCATCATCTGTTTCTCTAGTAAGTATATATATATATTATAGTAAGGTTTAAACGGTTGTATATATTCTATAGGCTGAATTTGAAAAAGAAATGATTGAAGATGGCAGTTATTTTTCTGGGAAGGAGGATCCACTGACTAGGTTATTAGGACCTGAGCATGAGGGCGTTCACGTACGAATTCTCATATAATAGGTAATATATTACACACACGCACGCACACACACACACACACACACATATATATATATATAATTAAGAACCGGTGCACTAATAATCTGTTTTTTAATTAATGTAGTTCGTTTCGGGTGCATCTTTTTCCACCCAACATGATGATGATGCTTCAAAAGAACTAGATATGATGGTAATCAACAACTAATATGTTATATGATATCTATATTTTAGTACCATAGTTATGAAAATCCTTTGTTAATAATGTAGTTTATGTTTGTTAATAATGTAGTTCTACAATGAAGTTCTTGTTAGACAACCTCCCGCTCCAAAGTTGTCAAAACTCCAACAAGCTGTGCAAACTACCATGCGTAAGATCTTGACAGAGCGACCTGCTAAAATTAAATCATTGGCTTCACGATTAACACATCACTTTGCTGACGAGATGAGCTTTGAGGTTAATGTGCCTAAGGGGATGTACCCCGAGACTGACTTCAGAACACTAAATGACCACGTTGAATATGAGTCGATGTTGCAATTTTTAGCTAACGGGTGGCTTGATGCTAGCATGCTACATTGGTGCCAAATGTAAGTTTTGATTATTATTTTTATCTTCTACAATTATATATATTTGTAAATACCGCTGAATTTTTAACCTTGTACTATTTATTTTTCTTGATATTAGGTATTTGTATACTTCACAAAATCAAGATACTCGAGATACTCGAGATACTCAAGTCGCCTTTTTCAGTGCCCAAAAAATAACTGGGGAAGAGTGCAACAAAAATTTTGCAAGTGTTAAAGAGCATTTAGTTCAGGTCTACAAACTTCATCACAACAAAAAGTATTTTATTGCACCATTTTTCCATATGTAATATATGTTTTACTATCTTTAGTATAATCTACTTAATTTTCTTTGTTTTATCATCAAACTTTTTAAACTGACTCATGTGGAACATAAAGGTTGGATTTTTATAATGACTTTTGTCTTGCTTTTATGTAGCATGCACTGGGTGTTGTTCATCATTTCTCTCATGGAACATAAATGCTGGATTTTAGATTCAGTTTCAATTAGGGGGGGAAAGAACAAAAGTAATTATCCTCTTTCAAAAGCAATAGAAGCTTCTTTTGGAGGTGTATTTACTTGGAATATGATTAAGGTATGTTATGCATATTATATGGATTAACTATCTTGTATTATACATCTTTGAGTGATTATTTATTAATTAATTTTCTCTTTTAATTCTATGTAGTGTAAGCAACAAGAAGGATCATGGGAGTGCGGATACTTGGTAATAAGAAACATGTTTGAGTTCGTTATCAGCTTGCAATTTAGTTTTCCGAACAAGGTAAGTACTCTGTTATATATATACACACACACACACACACACACTTTGATTTAAGCGTTGTTTTAGTTAATCGGTTTTACGGTTGTATTATTCGACTTTCGTGTTTGTTATTTGCTTTTGGTTTATTTTTTTGATGATTTGAGCATGTTTTAAAGTTTCGAGTTACTTGGGTTTGGATGATATTAGGTTTGGGTTTAATTAATATATTGAGTTTGTTACAATTCTTACATCTTTTTCTTTTTTGTAATTTTTTTAGATTTGGAATGATACAACAACTCTAACACCAGAGGAAATCGACAAGTTGATTGAGAATATCATGACGCGGTTCGTTATTTCGGTATTTGATGATAAAGTGAGGGAGATAAAGCTTTGTTTAGAATCATGTATGAACAAGTAGGTTTTGTAAACGTGTTTGAACAAAGTAGGTTTTGTGATCGTGTTTGAACAAGCAGGTTTTGTATCGTGTTTGAACAAGTGGGCTTTCTGAATGATGTATTTTATAATGATATAAGGGTTTTGTTGAATTTGTTTGGTTTTGTTTTTCTTGCTGAATATTTATTCAATTTTAGAAATTATATAAATTATATGTTGGTTTTGGAGTGAATTTAAATAAAATTATTATTTTTCAATTTATCACTTTCTTTTGGGCGGTTCTCATTTCTCAGATTGGGCATCACAATTTGGGCGGTGGGCATCACATTTTGGGCGGTAAATATATCATTTGGGGCTTCTTCTTTTAAAGCAGTTATGTTGTATTTTGGGCGGTTTAAAATATCATTCTCATCTTTTCAGCGATGGTTGTTTCAGCGGTGGATAAACCGCCTGAAACAAGCAAATTACCGCCCAAAAGATAACCATTTTTGTACTAGTGTAGTCCAAATTAATTCAAGAGCTTAGTTGTTAGATCTGTTTCGGGACCTAGAAAGTGTTTAGGAAGGAGATTAGCATATGAATATCATACAACAAAGCTTTGACCACCTCTACTCCAACAAACAATTTGATCTATACTTTGATCATCCACCATATCATATATGTTGTCAAAATAAATTATTACACATTGTCTCTTATGCAATACACACTGATTTCACAGTACACAAAAAGATCAGCAATACAGAAGGTTTAAAGTAAGTAGAATCCCATGACTTTATGATTAATGAAAAACAGCAAATCAAAAGTCAAATTAATCCATAATTTAGATGATTGAATGCATATAAAAAAATTTTAGAACAATGGTGAATACTTAAGTTTGGGAATCACAGATCTACTACAACTATTTATATTTGTTTCATCGGAGTCCATCTTCATCATCGGGGTAGTCTCAATTCTAGTGGGCTACCGAGAGGATATATGTCGGTAACAGTGGGTATTTATAAGCTGATATGGGGTGTGGGTTCATCTTCATCACGATAAGAGAAATAAGAGAAATAATCATCGCATTGTGAATGGTTGGAGACGGCAAGGCAAGACACTGAGTAGGAGGGGTTATGGGGTGTGGGTTCAATAGCAGTATGAAGAATTAATTAGAATCCACCACATCACTCTCATATATCAAACGTAACCCATAACTCGAAACCGATCCTTGAGGAACTTTGAGTACCACTGCCACAGAGTCACCGGGTTCCACCAGAAGTGTTGTATTATCAAGTGGATAAGAGATGACATACATGCAATCTTGAAACGTGCATCGTCTTGGGGAAGCAATTGTATTAGCTTTGAAGTGATGACTTGTATTTTTTGTTTTGTTATACATTTTAGGAACCACGCTATTGTCACTGTGGAATTTATCTAGGTTGATGCACGCACATAAGATGATACCACATATGTTGTTGTGCATGTGCAGTGGTGCTACAAAAGATAAAACATCTCCCCTATTTCGATAAGTGCACCAGTCAGGAACCTCTTCTTGCCATGAGAGTCGCATCATAAACCTATTACTGAAGGGTAATTCCTGTTGTGGGGAAAACTAAAGTGTGTTAAAGGCAGGCAGCATAATATACATGAAAAGAAAAAAAGAAACATAAGTAACTACAAATTAAATTAATTTAAGAGGGAGGGGTTGCATACCTTGCACACTTCAGTACGTACAGAAGCAGATGACATCACATCTAATGAGAAACACCGACCTGCATCTATATATGTTAAGTTTGGTGAAAGAAGTGGAAGCAACCTTAATTGCTCGCATCTCTCTATGTTGAGGTAAAGCAGTTGGGAAAGGTTGCTTAAGGTGTCAGGAAGGCTACAGAATGGGTTCAATGAGAGGTCTAACTTCTTTAATGACACCAAATTCGCAATCTCGACGGGTACTTGGGAGACACTGCAATTTGCCATACTTAAATGAGTCAGGTTTGTTAGTCCGGTGACCTTCATGAGAAAATAAGGGTCTTCAGCTCCTAGTTTGGGGCAGGAATAAAACTTGAGGGTTGTCAGAAATTTTAACTCGGAAATGTTACAAGGAAGATTCAAAAGACTTGAACAAAGTTGTACTGAAATGGATGTCATGGTTCCAGGAAGGTTTGGAATCGATTGTATGAGGTCACAACAGTATAACTGTATTGTGTTTAATTGATGGAATTGGAGAAGGATATCAGGATGGCTAGAGAAAGTGACACCATTTAAGTACAAGTGTTTTAAGGATGCTAGGCTTACGAGTACTCCACCTAATGAAATCTTTGATAGGTTGCATCCAGAAAGGTTTAGTGTTGTTACGCGGGCTTCTTTAACTTCAAAAGAGTACAGCGTAGGATCATTACCCTCATCAGTAAATGATTCCATGTCGTCATCATCAATATTACCAAATGAGAGTTTTTGTAGGGATGGTAGCTTGACTATCATTTCCCAAGGGATCCTCTTTAACGAAATGCATGACCTTAAATCCAAGATAACAAGTTTTCGAAGGTCACCAATGGAGCTGTGCAACTCTTTTAAGTTTCTGCAACCACTCAAGTGAAATTGCTCAAGATTCTCAAGGCCAGATAAATTGCCAGTCTTGGTTAATGAGCATGAATCACTCACGTCCAGAATCCTTAACTTCTTCAGACTCTGGAAACACATAAATAAATACATATAATATACAATTTTAGCATTTATATATGCATACTTTGAAATAACTTTAAGATGTTGCTTCTATTCTTTATTTATTCACAGCGGGAGAATCATGAATTTCCAGACGTCATTCCCTCATGATGCTACCACGCCGACATTCAGGTGTCTGTCAATTTTAGAATTTAAAATCGAAAAACTAAAATTATATAAAATTATGAACTTTCAACATGCCACTTCAATTAAAAGTTAAAACCCATTAAAAGAGTGGCAAATACATTAAAAATATATGAACGCCGACACATGTTTGGAATTTGCTTACTCAAACTTAAATACATAAATAAATAGAGAACCTAAAATGCCCTTTTTTTTCTCCTTATTCTGTACTCTTTTACATGCTATAAAATACCTAGAGGATTATAAACTTTTGCCTGATAAATTGATTATTATTTAATCAAACACCTAATTTCAATTTTAATATTTAAATGAGACTAGTTATAAATTTGTTACCGGATATAAAAACTAATAAATAATAAAGAGAATATCCAATTCAACATATATCCTTTCTCGATTAAAGAATGTTCATCTTACTATTTTAGATCCACAATAACGACACTAATAAATTGTCAATTTAAATGAAATGTTAAACAATCAATTTCATAATAAATTAACTAATGAATTGAAGTAAGCCAACACAAATCAAGAGTTTTCATACACTATATCAATAATTTTAGTTAATCCTATAAATAATAAAAAACTGAGCCCAGGCTTATCTAGGCTTGAGCTAGAATCGTTCAAAATTTATGTCTAAAGCTCGAGTTTGACTCGATTCAAGCCCCATTTCTAAAACTCAAGTTTGGCTAATAAGTAATTTCAAGCTCGGCTTGTTTATTAATTAAACTGTTTACATTAATAATTATTTTATACGTATATTTTTAATCATAACTTTTATATATAACATGGGTATGCATTATTTACCTATTTTCTCATACATGCATATATACATACATACATACAGAGAAGGGGAGAGAGAGCGAGGTGGTTTAGTGTACAAAGTGAACAATTATGAGAAGCATACAAAGTGAAGAGAAAAAAGCGCAATGTCAGTTTTGTGATTTTAGTAATTACGCCACCACTTGTTTTTTCATTCGTTTCGCAGGATAACGATTTGTATTTTATCTAAATACATACATACATATATATATGTGATAAATAAAAACAAATTTTTGATAAATATTGGCCTGTTTAGGCTCATGAGCTAGCTTTAAGCTTGATAAACGAAGCTCTGACTCAAGCTCATTTTCAGGCTCGGGCACGTTTATGCTTGGATTGATTCAAGCTTTTTAACAAGCTGGTCTCAAATAGCTTATGAGCGACTTGGTTTATTTACACTATTAGGATAAATTACCCTTTTTAACTTTGTCTTTACAAAGATATTATCAGTATGTCTAAAATAATCATATAACCATATATATATATATATATATATATATATATATATATAAAAGTTTCAAATCAACCATCTCCTTTGTTTCAAAAAAAAATCTCAAAATATCCATGCTAAACAAGATGGTCAAAGTTATGACCCTCATAAATTCCCCTAATGTCCATAACTAATACAGTTGGTTATTTCTAACTTTGTTAGAGTTGCTTATTTTAAACAGTGACTACTTGACCTTTATAGTCTCATATATACCGTTTGTCTCGCTTATTTACTGTCGGAAGACACTATATAATGTTGGCCTCGCATATAACCCGTCAGATCTCGTATTTAATCTGATCATTTCTTTAATAAAAAAGACTAATTTTTAAAATAATTGTTTAGTTTTTTTTTAAATTAATATTTATTATTCTATTTCAGTTTTTTTTAAATTAATGTTTACTATTCTATTCTAATTTACTTTATTTTTAAGTTTATAAATTTTAATTTCTAAAAACATTAAGTCTTTAAACAATTTTCAGAACTGTAACATAATTCGTGAGTTCATACTCGGCTTAAATTTTAATACAAAATAATTTTACAGATGTCACTCATGTAATTTTAAAATGATGAAAATATTTCAAGTACTTCGCATTTAAAAACAAAAAATTGTATACCAAGAATATAATTAAATTAGATTACTAAACACTAATTTTTTAAAAGTCATAACTTTTTAATAAAAGAAATGATTTTAAAAATTAAATTATTTTGTAAAAGAAATTATTAAATTAAATATAAAATCCGACGGTATATATACGAAACCGACGATGGTATATATGAGAATATAAAAGACACGTGGCAAGTAGCCACTCGCTTAAATAAGTCAAACAAACTTAAAAGTGAGGAGCCGACAGTATTTGGTATGAACATTTAAGGAATTTGATCGTTTTAAACAAAACCTTGACCATCTTTTTTGAAATGGACATTTTGGTAATTTTTCCGACAAATCAACCGGCTTCTTTATTTCAAATCAACCGGTTACTTTTAAATTTATAAACAAAAAAAGGGCCTGTGTAAATAACAAAATATTCATATGGTACAAATTTTTCTTTTCTATATATATCATTTAAAGTTTTTATAACCATTAGATTTGCACAGGTCCAATTCTCTCTGTTAAACGTCCAATTTTCTCTCAACTCTGTTTTATTGTTCAAATAATTTGTAGTACAGTAGAAACTCTATAAAATAATACACTTGGGACCACTAAAATTTATTAAT
Organism: Bidens hawaiensis; assembly: GCF_021521415.1. NCBI lineage: Eukaryota > Viridiplantae > Streptophyta > Magnoliopsida > Asterales > Asteraceae > Bidens > Bidens hawaiensis. Next base: position 125,638 of record NW_027492645.1, read on the forward strand.
TAAAAGAGTTATTAATTAATCAATAAATTAATAATTATTAATTTATATATTAATTAATATTTTATTAATTTATAGTAGAATACTTAGTTTACAAAGAGTTGGGTTATCGCAATGCAATGGATGTCAAAGATGTTCTGACTCACCTAGAAGAAAATGTAGTTGTTGACTGATGAAGAAATTATTGAAAGCGTTATTGGAATTAATAAAGATGATATCGATGAAGAAGATGATGAAAGTTCTACAATGGAGCCCCCTTCGCGAAACGAAGCTATTAAAGCGGCAATCACATTGAACAATTTCTTGTTGAGCTATGAGAAAATAACACTAGAAGTTCTTACCATGCTAAGAAAAATTAGAGACGAGATTGGGGGAAATTGATTTCAACAAAAAACAAAAGACAATTAAGTCATTTTTCAAGAAACATTCATAAATCATTCATGTAATATGCTATATATAAGGAATTATTAATTTATATTTTATATAGGGTCTAAAGAAATTATCAAAAATGTATTATCTTATAATTTTAGCGAATTATTAATTTACCACCCTATCGCCGAATCGGGACCGGCAAAAGATATTATCTTAGAGAGTTTATTAAATAATCGAGTATTAATTTATCGAGTTTCTACTGTAAATAAGAAACTGTTGAGATAAGTATAAGTAAGGGCATGGGAAACAAACACGACAAGATTTCACGTTAAACCTGTTTTATTGTTCTAATTTGTAATAGATAAGTGTCATTTAATCATACCTTCATTCCTTCCAAAAATGTTTCCAATTTGCTCTTTCTCAGATCTAGAACCACCACATTGCACATCTCAATATTGTCCAAGCTTTTGAAAGGGAAAAGATCCCAGGACATGTATTTCAACTTTTTGAAACATAAGTGACTCATCTCATCATTAATCATAAATTCTTCAACACACCAATCATCTATCCTATCTTCATAAAACAAAACTTTAATCAGCCTCAGTTTGCTCATCTTTCTAAAAGCCTCCATAGTTACTTCCAGCATGTCCTCTTCGAAACAAAATGCAATGCTTTCAACCGAGTCTGTTCCCTGATAAAATATGAAGGGGCAAGAGAGCTATAGCTACTTCTTAAGTATTAAGCTGATGTACACATATATCATAAACACAAAGATATCATACCGAGCATTCTGTCAATACGCGCATCACGTCCCTTTCATCCCACAATCTAGTACGTTGTCCAGGCTCATCTTCGTTTTCTTGTCTGACAATTTCAAGTCCCATTTCTCTAATTGCATGACGCATCCACACTTCATTGTTTGATGTTATTTCAACAAGACTTTTATCAACTAGATATTGAATTTCATTATTTGGGAAGAATCTTAAGTCTTCATCCTGTAATACTTTCACAACTGTATCCTTCTTCATTCCATCAAAGAAGCAAGCAATATCCAGAAATAACTTTTTGAGTCTTGGAGTAAGTGAATCATAACTCAACTGGAGCTGCTTTTGAACATCACCATGCGGGATTCCTTTCAATGTCTCCAATATGCTTGGCCATTTTTCCTTTTCATACTGTTTAAAATGGCTACTCCACACCTTAAGAACCAAGGGAATCCCTCCGGCATGACCCACAACTTCTTCTATGAACGTTGTGTTAATAGGGTCGTCTCTTGCAAACATCAGCCGAATGAAGAGGTTGAGAGATTCCCTTCTGTTTAACAACATTGTTTGGTATGGCACGTACGGTATGCTACCAAGGGACCGTTTATCCCTTGTTGTCACAATTATTCTACTTCCTTCATAGAACCATTTAGGATAAATGCCTAATGATTCCAACTGCTGAAAGTTATCAACGTCATCCAGAACCAAAAGAACCTTCCGACGACTTACCAGCCTCCTTATCTTTGTAACGCCTTCATTATGATTACTCATGATTGAAAACCTTTTTTCATGAGTCAGACAAGATATGAGCGCCTTTGGCAACTTAACCTTCCAACTTGGAGCCTGGCAGATGTAATGGATATCCGCAAGAAAACAGCTAAGATCGAAACTTGGAGCAATTCTGTTAAACGCCTCTTTGACAACAGTCGTCTTACCGATCCCACCAAATCCAAAAACTGCAACAACCAAAACACGATCTTTTTGGTCTAACCTTAACGTTGAGATGAGCTCTTTTGCCCGAGATCCTATCCCAATAGGGTGGTCTGTAACATGCAACTCTTGTGGTCTTTGCATCTTCTCAAGTTCATCGACAATTTCTAATATGAACTTCGCTTCGTCCCTGCCAAATTTCATTAATACACAAACTTCAGGGCAGATTATCTTTTCTTATTTAAGGTACTTTAACAAAAGAACTGCACCTTATTTGCAACAACTAAAGACAAGGGCGGGAAAAGTTACCCGTTTTGCAAGGGAAGCCCAGACAGTTGACCTATTTCTTTTAGGGCTTGTCTCCATCTGTGAACTCTCTCTGGATCCAAGTTAGTGTTGGTGTGATGAGCTTGGAAAGGTTCCATGAAAGGACCTTTTTGACTCCTAACATCAGATGGTTCCACCTTATAAAATACCGGAAAAACTTTTCTTTCATCAAGCTTGTGGAAACTGTCCATAATATTGAGAAGCTCATCGAGGCATCTTACGGAAGACGCATAGTCAGAGGAGAATACCACAACATACATCTCAGATTCCTCAATAGCTTTCAACAGTTCTGAATGCATATCTTGGCCAAGAGGGAGCATGGTGTGGTCAGAGATGGCAAAACTGTTGCGAATAAGCGCAGCCCGAAGGTGGCTGATGAAGGTTTTGCCAATATCTTCAGACGAATAATTGATAAAAATGTCATTCTTTGGTCTTTTAGATGATGACTGGGGTTCATCATCATCATCAAAAGAACTTGAATCCCTTTTCCTCTTAGAACAATCAGATGATGATGATGAGAATGGATTCATTTTTGAGTTTCAAAAGCAAACAACACGTGCTGTGTCCACTTTCTGCCAAAACAAACAAACAAAGTGCATAGGCAGATGCTATCAAGATGCTAAATCTAGTTGAACATTGAACATTGAGCATAAGCATGTGTGTAGAATAATGCAAATAATATTATACCTTTTAGCTTTGAGTTTGTAGCTGCAGAATTATTAGAAAATGGAGACCTTAAGAGCAGAATTAGGATTTCTTTTTTTCTTTTTCTTTTCTTTGATTTATTTTCTATCATCATACCTCTTTCCTGGAAATTTCTTTCTTAATCTTTTTCTTTAAATAGCGGGCCCGGAATGCACAGCAAAGTCTCAAGATGTGCAGCCGCAATCAAATTCAACTTATTCAACTTTTTATTTTTTATTTCAAAATAAAAGCATATTTAGATAATAATTATGTTGTTATAAATGTTTGAGTTAAAGTTAAAAAATTAAGTAATAAAAAATGAGAAGTGTGAAAAATAATGTAGTTCATTTATCTTAGATTTGAATAGTTATGATTAATTTGAGGATAAAAAATGATGAAAAGAGCATATATGAAATTATATGGTGTATTGGCAACTTAACCATTATTCACAACTACTTTTTTTTTTCTTTTTTTTAGACGCATGCTTGGTTAATCATCTAACTAACATTTCTTTTCATTTTGAAGATATGCCTACAGAGATCTACGGCTTAGAGGATGCAATTAAGCATCAACGCTTCAGAAACCAATTCAAATCAGTCCACAAAGAGCTTTGTCTATTATGGTTTGTGAATCAAGAAGTTTGATATACTAAAACAATAACTTATTTTATTCTCTTGTTCATATCTATTAATTATTGTCTTATTCACCTTAGAGGTTAGTAATGCATAGCCCTTAACCTAAATGACTTTTATGTTTCAGTATACTGCATATTCCCGTTAATCATCATCCAAGTTTAGTTAACTCGTCATTTATTTATGCCAACTTAGATGTAGTCATAATGTTCTTGTCTTTGACCTCGTTAAAGCCACCTACCTAGTGCAAACTTCATTTTATGTGATCCGATCTTATTGGTTAGCAAGGTATTGGTGGTTTCTATTAGCTTATTTATGAACTTACGATTAGTTGGTTCCTGTCACAAATCAATTGGACCTTATGAAGTAATTTAGTTATATTTTAGCTATCTAAGACAACCTAAATAGCGTATTTTTACCCAGATTATGGTCTTTACACAACTTGATTGAATAAGAAAAGATTAAACAGAATTGAACTAACAAGAAATTTATTGATAATCTGATGATACAAACTTTATAACAATTTTGAATGTTTTGACTCTTGAACATTGACCCCTATTTATAGATTATCAGAACCAATCATAATCTAACATGTATCATGGAAGTTATAAACGTTTCATTTGACACTTCTAGACCCTATACTTACATGAATATTCTATATACAACATAAACATACTTTGACATAATTACACTATAACCCCTAAACTTTGACTCCCATGGATTAACTAAATTATTTGCCAACACGTATAGCTTGCTTTATGAATAATTTAGCTTGTTTTGTGTAATTATGTTTTCTTGTATTTATAAACTAAGTCCGGTTTCTTGTATAGTCATCGAGAGGGGTCATGCCAAATTTTGGGAGGTTGCACTACTTGGTAAGTAAGATACTATATATGAAAGGGTGTTTGTGTGTGTGCTTGCTGTTAAGGAAAAAGATGGACTCTAGTTTACCATTTGCACTGGTTTCTACAAAGATACAACAAATGATCATTAAGAAAATATAACTGAATTTGGTTTCTTGACTTACATATTTTTAATCAAACCTACATGTAAATTTTGATCATTGTAGAGAGTAAGACTACTATGTTATGTAAACTCTTGATTAAGTTTAGTTTTTTTTTTTCAATTTTTTGTAGTGTCGAATGTGAAGCAACTTCATAAGGACAAAGTGGAACACACATTAACTCTTGCGATACTCAAGATTATCTGTGAAGAAAATTTTTAAATCAAAGTCTAATCATGTTGAACAACTTTATCTTGCATCTCTTGTGGCACTACTAGAAAATGGGTACCATTGCTAGGAAAATTTGTGACACAATTTTTTGCGTCGGAATTTACCACACATTTCCGACACATTTTCGACAGAAAGTAAACCTGATTTTTTTACGACAAAAACTAAAATGTGTCATAATTGTGTCGGAATTTCCAACGCATTTCCGACACAAAATTTTAATTTTGTAATTTTAGCTTTTTTAATATTTTTATCTAAATCATAATACATATTGTTTCAGAAATGCGTCGGAATTTACGATGCAATTCCGACACAACAATTTATTTTTATATTTTTAGTTTTTTAATATGTTAATCCAAATAATAATATAAAAGGTGTCGCAAATGTGTCGAATTTTGTGACACCATTCCGACGCAACATTTCAAATTTGTATTTTGTTTTTATTTATACGATAAGTAAATGATAATTCAACACATTAATTAAATTAATAATGTAAATTCCAACGCATTTCCGACGCAACGTTTATTTTTTAGGAAATGCGTAGTAAATGTGTAACGACTTGCTACGCAATTCTGACAACTTGTATGTGTTTTTTTGTTTTTTGTCAATTCTGACAATTCTGACACATATAACTTTATCATATGTGGAATACTTTATTTTCCTAACGTATACATATACATACATACTATATATTTACGTGTATACATGCTTAACATTACACTTATACTTCTAGGATTATAAGAGGTAGTTCTAAGTTATAAGTTCTAACCCTACACGCATACGTATATGAATGTTAATATGCATAGGTTTGTGAACTAAAAGCATTCCATGTATAATGACATTGTGTAAAAGATGGCATAAGAAAAAAAAATGTATAAACCTTGGTTAAACATATGTTTAAAAACAAAATAACCAAACCGATTAATCGAAATGAGCCCGAGCTTCACTTATCAAGTTTGAGCCAGCTCGCACTCCTATCATATATAATTTTTAAAAATATATATTTAATAATTAGCGAGCTTGAGTCGAACTCGAGTTTAAAAATCTACTCACGAGATGAGTTCGAGCTCTGCATAAATTGAACGAGCGAAGCCTGAGCCAAACTCGAGTTTAAAAATCAACTAACGAGATGAGCTCGAGCTCTGCATAAATTACATGACGGACCTCAAGCCTAGTATAGCCCGGGCTCGGCTTGACTCGTTTACACCCCTATGCCCACCCAAACCAATTTGAGTAAGCTTGGGACCCACTATAATATATAAAAGTATTAGCCCATATTGAGGGTCCATTAGTTTTTATTTTGTTTGTAAGTATGGCCCATTGGTAATATAAAACAATTTGCCTTGGTATTTTTTGACCTAAAAACCTTAACAACCGTCATCCAAATACAACCGTTCAAAATCACAATCTATTCAATCCGATTCACTGGCGATCATTCCAGGTAATAACCAATCTGCTCGATCAAGTAATTTCGAATATTAGTGCTCACTATGTGCCTGTTGTTGAAATTTAGATTATTAGTTTAGTTAGGTTTCATTCTGGATCTCCACAGGGGCGAAGGATTGGGTTTTTGGGCTGCGTTTTCCATTTATAGCAAAATTGGATTTCTTTTATTTTTGTAATTAACCATTTAAAAGAGGCTGGATGCATAGGTGTGTGCATAATTCAAACTGGTGAAATTTGATCGGTCTTTGCTTGCTCAATTAAAGATTTATCATACTTCATATTTTAGAATAATGAATTACTGATTTTTGTTGTTTCATAATTAAGAACTATAAGTTGTGCAAGTATGCCAAATGTCTTTTTGAATCTTTTCTTGCAAACAAGACTGAAATGGTAAAGTTTTCTAAAAAATTATAGTAAAGCTAGGCCACTAAATGAACCGAATGAACAAGAACGGGTCTTTTTTGTGTTTGTTCGTTTAACTTTAACCGAACAAACGAACAAACACGAACACTTAAAATGAATTGATTTTCTTGTTCATGATTTGATGGCTTTGACTATGTTTCGTATGAATTCACTTTCATTGACTGGCTGAAAATATGATTAGTTTATCTCAATCTCAACCATATGCAGTTTCTCTAATTTTAACTAGAAACGAATAGGTGGTTGTATAGATGGATAATTGCTAGTTTTGTTGATCTAGATCTTTTGTTTTATAATAAATGCAGGGTGTCTTCATTATGTCTGGTGGTAGTGATAAGTGACATACTGGCGGTGGTCGTGGTATTAGTGGACGTGTCCCACATCCGAGTGGTAGATCACACAGACAACAGTTAGTTGACTCTAGTCCTATTAGTGATGATGCTAGTAGCTTATAGAAATACACCTCAGCAAGAGGTCGTATCGTATTTCGTGGGGTACATATTGGCCCTGGTAATAGTAGTTGTACGGATACCGCATGAAACCCGACAGTAGTGGCAAAGTTTCCGGCATACAGGTGGCTCAATTAGATACGATGACTATCGTGTTAGACTGGTAAGTTAATAATATTTTTCTCACTTTTAATAATTGTATATCATTTAACACTTACTGCAGTCTATATCCTATTATTTCTCTAGAGGAAGGTCCTTCGTAGAGAACCAACTTACAAGGAAATATTTCTTATTACCCACCTTAACAAAGAAGGTAAAAGAAAACTGTTGGCTGGAGAGCTGGACGTTAACAACTTGGACGAGATGGTGTTTTGTACTGAACGAGCCAGAGAAGCTTATGTAAGTTATATGTTTCATCTTAAAGTAATTATTGAATGAAGCTTAGTACACTAACAATCGTCTTGTTCGTGATGAATTGTAAGAGGACCACTTGTTTTTTATGGTAGAGAAGTGCGGACCTGATTTTTGTGAAGACGATCCTGTTGTGTGGTCACATGTTGCAAATGGTTGCACGAAATTGGTCTTTGGGATAGGATCTTCGGATCTGAATTACGTGGTAACTGGGAAACCAACATCTTACAAGATTACACGATCATCTACTGAGCAACAATTACAAGAAAAGGTTATTATTACTGTTATCATTATTTTTGTTATTATTATTGTTATAATTATGTGTTGTTTACTAAATTATTATATATTATTTAAAAATATGTAGATTCATAATATGGAAGTTTAAATGGAAGTTGATAGGAAAACACAGGAGGATATGGAAGAAAAATTGCGTCAAGAAATGCAACAAAAAATGGACGAAGCGATACAAAGAGGTGTAGTAGAGGCCATAAGAAACTTGCAACCTTCCAGTCCTCAGTAGTAGTTTTATATGTAGTGTAACATTTCAGTTTGTAGTGGATTTGTGGCCGTTTAAACTAGTTTTGTGGTTTTCTTATGGATGTTCATGACTTCGACTGTATTTTGTGTTTTAAAATGGTAAAAGTTGTTTTGCGTGTGAATTTGTGGTCATTTTGTAAGGCCCCGAACCCCGGGTATCCCACAGTTGGTAATCATTCAAAACACTCGTAAACATAATTAAACTTAAAAACAATTCTTTGCATTAAAAACGGCATTACAGAGTATAATTCGGCGGAAAACGTAAATAGATGGATAAGTTCCCAAAATCAAAATTTATTTATAACTTTTAAAAGTCTTTTGAAATAAAAAGGTTTATAAGTAATTCCTCATTTCAGTATGCCCTTCACCGTCTAAGTAGCTCCGTGCACGTTCAAGCGATAAGGCATCCTCTTCCTAACCTGAAACTCACATTAACATGCACACAAAGTCAGCTTAAGCTAAGTGAGTTCAAGTTTTAAATAAGTAACAAAATTCTTAAATATTCATTCCAACAGTTTTAAAACGGTAAATGGAAATACATCGGTTAGGTCACCACATTCGATAAATAGTCATTCTTACGTATAAGCATCTCTATACGTGCATTCCTATATATATATATATATATATATATATATATATATATATATATATTACATTCAATAAATAACATTCAGGGCTGAGAAAACGTACAACCCAAACACGTAACATTCAGCGCATGCAAACACAAAGTAGGCATACGCAACATTCAGTAGTCGAAACGACTACAAACATTCAGGGTTGAGCAAACGTACAACCCAAACACGTAACATTCGGCGCATACAAACACAAGGTAGGCATACGCAACATTCAGTAGTCGAGACGACTACAACATTCACCAAATATTGGCCATTCTAAATATATATAAATATATATATATATACATACACATTCTATAACATTCCAAGGCCTACCAATACTAGCAAGCCTATGTAAAACCATTCAAAACATTTCATCAAGTAAGAAAAACACTTAGGTGTGCATGCTAGCCCAAAACTTAAAAAGAGTTAAACGGGGCATCAAGAACTCACCTGAGATCGATCGAATACTTGCAACGAGCTAGGAAGTTCCTAAGGGCAAAATCACAAGCAAGGGCCTGTAAATTATACATAGCGCGTTACTAAACTAGACTGTAGGAACACTCTAGCCTAATGGGCCGTACAAGCCCAACACTTTGGCCCAAGGCCCAACAACTTGGCCCAAGGCCCAACACTTGGCCCAAGGCCCAACACCTTGGCCCAAGGCCCAAAACTTGGCCCAAGGCCCAACACTTGGCCAAGGCCCAACAACTTGGCCCAAGGCCCAACACTTGGCCAAATCGGGTCGAATGCGCATGCAATAAAACTTAAAACCATTTATTAACGAACCAGCCCCGAATGGACCAAATTCCATTTTAACTCTTTTAATTCATCATAATTATGTCACCCGAGTTAATAGGGTTGACGGTTCCTTTTTACAACACTTACTTTAACATTTAAACGAAAATTCGCGCACCACCGACTCAATTGACGAAGCATTAACCACGACAGCCCCGAGCACCAAAAAGATAATTTTTCCACAGCCCTTAAACTCCCCTAGGGCCATGCAAATTGATTCGGTTGGTCATCCAACCGATTAACGCATTAAACTCAACAATTCTAGACAACCGAACATAACAATCAAACTACAACTAGTTGATCAACTTAACGAACACCTAAGAACATGATCTTTGAGCATGATATACGGGACATACCTAGGAAGATTGTGGTGCAAAAACTCACTTCAAACAGCCCCGACAAGATCACAATTGAACATCCACCGGTTAAGCCTAAAACGAACTTATCGATCAATAACGAGTAAAACGTGTAGATTTTAGCATGCGAAGATGCATTTAATTACATAGGATAAACTTTGAAATAAATTATTAAATTTTTACCAGACTTTAATAAATGTCTTAGGTTTATAAAAATATTTTTCTTATATTTTTCTATTGGACACAAAAATTCTAAAAATTCCTCCAACACAGCAAGGTACGTGCAGCTATTTCAGTGCGCAACAAAATGGTTTTATTTTTATAAAATTCATTACCGAACCAAATTAAACGATTCCAATTGGGTTTGGTTCCTAACTCAAAATACTAACTTCCAGAAGTAGAACCAACCAATTTGGACCTGTAGAAAAAAGGTTATGACGTCGGGAAGACAGACCAGAATCCGTCATCCCGCATCTGCTTTGACACTCAATTTTATAAATTCATAAAAACCATTCAAATCTCGTCCAAAAATTACGTATTATACCTTTCTGGAAACTAGACTCGAAGTAGAACATCGTGGAATCAAGAATCGATCAAAAACAATGAATTATCATTGCGTTACAGACCCTACAATAAACGTATACGAATCTGTCAGCAAACTGTTATCATCAAAACTCAACCTTAACGACCAATAAGCGCGTTAATATGATCAATTAAGGTGTAAAAGACATGGGGAAACATAGACCTAACCTTGAATTGAAGTTTGGCACTTGGAATTGGCTTCCAAAAACGAAAATGGGAGCCCTATGGCAGCTGCAATGGTCCGATCGGCCAAGAGGAGGGCTAGGGTTTTAGTTTTTATGTTATAATATAAAATGTTACACTCTAGCCCCTCCAATTTGAAGGATATAGCAACTTGAAAGAAAGGTTTAATGAATTTAACGTACCGGGATGACGAGAAAGCCTCCGAGAAAAGTCAGATAAATCCCGAGAGATGTACATACTTTACATGCTTTAAATCACTTATCTGAAATTAATGAGTGTTACACATTTATACAGGTATTCTGGGTTTTATGTATTTTTAGCATAATAAATGGATTATACTGCAATTTATATGTGCCGGATTTCCATCTGAAAACAATTATGCACGTGTCAAAATTGCGTCGGAAAACATTTCATATTTGTGTCGGATTAGTGTCGGAGAATAATTTAAAGTAGCGTCGGAATTGCGTCGGAGAATAATTTAAGTCGTGTTGGAATTACGTCAGAAATCAGTATGTATATGTGTCAGAATTGCGTCGGAAAATTAAAAATTAATACTGTATTTATACGTATAAGATAATTATAATTATTAAAAGGTATTAAAAATACAATAATTATAATTATTAAAAGTTGTTAAAAAGTGTCGGGAAGGTGTCGGAAAATTGCGACACAATTATGCGTCGGAAATGTGTCTTAATTTGTGTCGGAAACGTGTCATAAAGGAATTTCCGACGAGGGTTTTTCTGACACGCAAATTGCGTCGTAAGTGCGTCGGAATCGGTCGTTTCTGACGCTTTTCCGACGCAATTCGGCGTCACAACCCAATTAGTTAGTGTGGGTATGCTAAACGATACACCAGAGGTGATAGATGTTGGCCTAGACGGATCAAACAATCAAATCAAACGAACTTATGAAACAAACATAACTTCACGAACATAGAAGGAGAAAAAGACTTCTCTTGACTCTCTCTCATAAAACTAATAATCTAGACTCTATTTATAAACCTACCAAACTTGCTCTCCAAGATAAACCTAACTTGAGAAACAAGGCAATCTTATTCTAGAATAATCCATACTAAAATATAACTTACAAAACAAACCCTCAACTTTATTGATAATTCAAGATTAATTCTTCATTCACCCCCTTAATCTTGAATTTGTTCCTCTTCTCGCTTTTATGCCTTCTTTTCAGCTGACCATAACATACTTGCTTCACCGATTCCTCAAACTTAGCATTCATTCCTTTTGTGCTTAACTTTGAATCCATACAGTTATTTTCCTTCTCAACTCGCTTCTTCTCATCAACTCGTTCTTGACTAATACATTCACGAACTCCAAACAAATCATTTGGAATCGTTCCAAACCGAATTTCCTTCACTTTCATAATCGGTTTCACATCATAGCATTCTTTCTTTTCAACTTCAAAGTTGTTAGGATTACAACATACCTGAAACTTGATGTTATACGTCCTATTCAGATTTCTCTGAACCTTCATCAACAATCTCTTTTTCTGATCATATAACCTTAACATCCCATTGGCTATTTCAATCTTACATCTTTCTTCATCCAACTGACCCAAGCTAAGAAGATTGGTCTTCAACTTAGGCATATAGAAAACATCACAAAATGTTTTCTTTTCACCTTTCTTACTTACCACAATCACATTACCCTTACCTTTGATTTCGATCTCGGATCCATCACCAAACTTCACTTGACCCGAAAATCGTTCATCCAAGGTAGTAAAAAACTCTTTCTTTCCTGACATATGATGACTTGCACTATTGTCTAAGTACCACGTTCCTTCATTCTTTTCATCCTTTTCAAACACACCAGTGATAACCCTCTCTTCATTCAAACTTACTCTCTTTATTGAGCAAACTGCCATGAACAAAGAAGGATCAACATCATCTTCTTTCTTTGTCAAATTCACTTCTTCTTTCCCTTTGCTTGGCTCTTCACATTCATTCGAGTAGTGCCCAATCTTATCACAGTTTTAGCATGTTACGTACTTCCTTCTATCTTGCCATTCTCCCGGGTTCCTTTTCCGGTATTCAACCCGTTCATCATTCTCACGTTCATCATTCCATCTTGGATTCCCTCTTCCTCGTCCATTACATCTTCCACGGCCTCTACCACGTCCTCGGTAGTTTTCAACTTTCTTTTCAGTTTGGGTGAACATGAGCTGACTTTGGGATGAACTTCCATTCACATTCTTGAACATGTTTCTTTCTTCATATGCCTTTAAACGCCCAACCACATCTTGAAACGCCATTGTTTCGATGTCTGCGAGTAGCTCCATCGAAGAAACAACAGGTAATTATTTATCTGGCATAGAGTTCAAGAATTTTCTTACCAAAACCTCTTCTTCAAGTACCGCTCCCAAGCTCTTGTACTTTGACTGTACTCCACCCAACTTCGTTGCATAATCATCAATACTTTCTGTCTCCCCCATCTTCAATCCATCTAACTCGGCCCTTAGCATTTGAACATGAGCTTTTTGAGTTCTTTCAGCGCCAAGATAACGAACTCTTAACGCTTCTCAAACATCTTTCGATTCTGAATACTTGGCCATCTAAAGCACCACGTCTTCAGTTGGGGTTTGGAAGATAACACCTATGTAACATTGCTATATTTTTAGATTATATATATATACTAGCAGGAAGCCCGCGCGATGCTGCGTCGATGATAATTTACAATGCGGTACTCGTTTTCTGTTAACTTATCAATCCTCTCATGATATATATAGTAGTTCTGTGTTAGAATTACTCGCAAGTTGCCGCGAGCATTCGGTCGATATTAGAAATGTTAACGTTAACTACGTATTTCATTTTTAAAAACTCTTACAACATGTAATTTAGTTTCGAAAATGGTAGGGATAATTACTTTTGTCATTTTAGGGATTTTAATAATGTAGTTAATGAAGTGTTTATTTCCCGCATTAGTATTCCAATTCAAGTTATAGTATTGAAAACTACCGTATTGAGTTATAAATTTAATTATAGCTTTAAACAACTAAATCATTTAAATTATATATTTAGTAAATTGCAATTTTTTTTCTAATGTGGTTTAAGCTTGATAGCCCTTTGATTCCAAAAAGTAGTTTTAGACAATCGAGCCCCCCACATTTAACTTTGGTTTCGGTTTTAGCACCTTAACAAATATTCCGTGTATTTGGTCCGTTAACTATTGCACACGCCCCTCACATGAGGGACAAAATAATCATCTGGCTTTTAACTTATTGCCCCCAGCTTATGGCGTTAATATGATCTGAATTTTGAAATTTTACTTGTTTGAGAACATATATGGTACAACATAATTATCAAGAGAACATATACAGACAAATTATATTAAATGTACTTCCAAATTGCCAGTGCCTCATATTTTCATTTAGTTTCAAATCATAATAACACTTTGACCTATGCGCATATAATCATGCATACACTTAGACATGCACCGATGCACGTATATGCATTTTGATTGCAAAAATTTCTCTTTTGCCCCTGTTGAGAAAATAACTTTGACCTTCACATTAATTATATTATGACCCACAGTAAGACCTTCCCATATATACACTGTAATATACATTTTGACTTACACAAATTACTACTTTGGCCCTACACAAAAAATATATAATTTTAACCTTCACACAAATTACCATTTTGACAAGAAGTTTGACATGCACATATGTACACTCCCGTATACATTCACTGCCATTATACATAAACTGCAGATAAATACTATTTTGACTACTTGTATATTCCAATCATCCATTCTTCCTTTCCATTCCTTGCCACGCTTGAGCTTGAAAAACTACTTGCATGATAAAAATAGAGCTAGAAACAAGACAAGCTCAAGCTCTCTAAATTAAACGAGCCGAGCTCGAGCCTAATCGAGCTCAAACTCATCTCGACTCGTTTGCACCCCTACAAATACACAAGAAATTAGTTATTAGTGGGAAAATCTTGTCAAAGTAATAATAAATTAATAACCTGTTGGCTTCACATAAAAACGTCATGCCTTTGGTTGACTCTAAGTTGACTTTCGATGTGTCCTCGTTCACTTGTACCAGCATTACTTTCAGTTTTGCCTGCAACATAGGATTGCAAAAGATATTAAAAAATATATATCATAAGTTGAAAATGTTGAATAGCAAGATTATATGAAATTTTACAAATGTAGTATTACCACTTATTAGACTGCTTTATCATATATTCAAGGCTGCCTCCTTTTTCTTTTTCCTTTTTTTATCCTAGATCTAAAGGCTTATAAAAACATGATCCTTGTTGCAAGTAAAACAAATACAAAAAGTGAATGGTGCTTATAATATCAATTTACTAACTCTTTAATTTAATGTTGTAAAACAATGACTTTCAAATTTTCTGAAATATATATAACCAATATGAAGACCTAAAATGATGAATGAGAACCGATGAAGAAATAACTATATGGGTCTTGACCCGGGTTATTAGATATCTTCTAATAATAAGAAAAAGATTTGTTTCCTGTGTAATTTAGGTGTGTGTAAAACTAAAAAGAACAAACCCAAACGAAAACCGACGGTTTGGTATTACGCTTTCGTACAAACCAAACTTTCATTTCGGTTTCAACTGGATCGAGTTCACACCATCATAAGTAAGTTTAGAATAGCATAATACCTCCATTGGATCCATATTTGCAGTATGTTTGTAAAATCTATCCAAGAATGATTTCTCAACTGTGAAAAAACACCAATTATATTGAATTATTGATGAGATATAACTTAGGGTATCAATAAAGTTTGAAATGAAATGATAATGACATACCAAGTTTTATCGTTGACTTAATATTGCATATAGCATGAAGCAGTCGAATTGTTCCACATGCGCTTCCCACTGCGTGTCACATGCTTTACCAACTCAAGAAACAATTAAGCAGCACAAATCAAAGATTAAAGATATAGTATATACCTAAACTTTGTGAGAATGACTGTGTGAAATTGCAGGTCTGCGAGAGGACTCAAAAGGTGTACAAAGAGAAACTACAAACGGGGACCTGTACCATGAAATATGTCAAGAAATACTAAATTGCAGCTAGTAAACACAAAACATAAAGCTTAAATTCAATTGAAATCACCAAACTAAACCCTACTTCAATTAAATCTCAATTCACATTTCATCACTAAACTAAACAAACACAAAATCGGATTAAAGATGAAGTTGAAGCACATACTTTGCTAAAATAACGTCTGTCTTATATGAAGCCGGTTTTCTTTAACCAGGTTAGTTGATAAAACCTACAAAATCATATAAAAAACTAAATTAGCAATAGAGACAATAAGATGATTAAACGTGCGTTGTCAACTGTCCTTTACCCCGAAAGTGTTAATCCTTCTCCAAACTTGGTAGCGTGCATTCTATACAGGGCTTCAATCTGTGAGTAAAAATAACATCATCAGCTTCTTGATTCCTATAAGGTTAGTCGATCCTTATAGGATATTTCAACTCCTTAATCTAGCATATTATTATTCAAAGACAGCATAGAAACTTAAAAAGGAATATGTTCGGATACTAAGAATTACAGAGTAATAAGTGTGTATCTTTGCAGTCTGAAGATTCACATTCCGAGCTGATAACTGTAGAGAAAAACAAAGATGACAACTCTCAGATTATTCAAAGAGTTCATAGAGACATTTTCAAGGAGTATGAGTAAAAGAAAGCAAACCTACATGTCCATTAAGTGCGGTTGATGAAAGGACCCTCTGATGTTATAAAAGGAAGAGTAGAAAGCTCGATGGCATTCAATCGAGTAGGAAGGGG
Organism: Bidens hawaiensis; assembly: GCF_021521415.1. Lineage (NCBI taxonomy): Eukaryota > Viridiplantae > Streptophyta > Magnoliopsida > Asterales > Asteraceae > Bidens > Bidens hawaiensis. The sequence continues at coordinate 142,162 of NW_027492645.1, forward strand.
AGAATGAAAGAGGAGATGTTATTAAAGCTACGAAAGCATAAGCCCAACCATCTCCTTTAAAATGTTCAGGGAGTATAAAAGGTTGTGTGCTTTGTTTGTCAGCGGCGAGGAAATGAATTTTGAATCAGAATGTACAAGGCGGTCGAATGTATATGGGGAGATTTGGATTTGTATAGGGGGGCATAGGTTATTGATACACCATCTAGGTTATTCACACAGCAAGAAGCCCTATACGACTCGTATAGAGTCTGTTTGGCTCGTATAGAGTTTTTTTTTTTTAATATTAAAAATAGCATCCGAGTTGTTTACAAAATAGAAACACGTAATTTAAAAGTAAATATTTTGTTATATACATACGAACAAATGAGTGTTTTTGGGTAACGACTTTTTATATGTGGCCATGCAATCCATTTTTGTTGACGCCCATGTGAATTATCTAAGCTTTTGAAATATAACTGCCATAAAAATAATTACATTTGTTAGTGTAGATGTTTTGATTCGTATTAACTCGTCTTTTGAAATTTAGCATTTATAAAATTATAGTAGTTCAATGCCCTATAGTTACATAACAAATGAAATAGTTGTTGGGTTACGAATTATTTAACGTATTTAAAGATTTTATCTTCAATTTTTACTATATTTAATGGCGCTTGTAAAGTAAAAACTTTTCAAACATAAATAGGGTAAGTTATAATAATCCATATACGATAATCAACTAAGCAACCAAACAAACATGTAATCATAAGGATCAATACGTTATATCAAAAGCATAAGGTGCCAAACATAAGATTCACACAAGGTCCAAAACATAAAGTTCAAAATACATTAACATCTAAACACCCGATAATAAAATAACGACTACTGCGGTGGCGGCTCATGTGCCTCTGGCGGCGGCGAACCAAGTATGCCCGACTGTGCTGGAACTGTACAGCCCTCCTCCCTCGCCCACGTAATCATCCACTCCATCATCTATGCGACCCTAGCATCTATAAGGCGAGTGGTAGCAACAAGCTCACGTAACGTATCATCAACATGTGCCGGGATCGGCGGCACCAGTCTAATCACATGATGGCGTGGCGCCGAGTGCTCGAGCTCTGGCTCTGGCTCTAGCTTTGGCTCTGACTCTGGCTCTAGATCTGGCTTTGGCTCTCGCACTGCAATGAAACGAATCTGGCTTTGGCTCTCGCTCTGGCTCTAGATCTTCATCAGCCCACATGTCTGCTTACCGATCAGATTCTGCTTGTATTTTTCTGTCATTGAACGCTTGATCGTATTCTGAAAACAATCGAGCCCCATAGCATGGGTCGTGACATAGGCGCTACACGCAATCGAGGACTCCTCCCTAAACTGGTGTCTGGTAGCAAAGTATAAGGCAATGCAATGCGTTAAGTTGCACCTAGCAGGTGCAAGCAGAGAATGCAATAAGAACAAATCAGTCTGTGTGACCCACTCTTGGCCACCCCCTCGTCCAGCAATCATATACGCAATAACCTTATGGAGATATCGGTGCACCAGGTCTCTCAAAGCACTAGCCCTAGCCTTATTTCCGAAAGCCTTTGAAACATATTTCCCATCGCCAATCTGAGGCCACCAACCTAACAACTCTGCTAGGGTAGCCTCTGTACGAGCATCCAAGAATAAATCAGTCGTCGTCTCCTCTTCGGTGTAAAACCCAAGTGCAACCGCAAACTTCGGTAGAGTAAGGTCAAACACCCAACCACACAACCGAAAGGATACAGCAACATCGGTATGAATCGACTCGATCGGCACTGGATTAAAATTGAAAGTGGAAAAGAACTCTGGTGTGATTTCTCGATACCCGATTGCATTACCGGCATCAAACATGCGCCTCCAAGGAGTGTCTACCCCGATAATAGCCTCAACATAGCCTCTTTGAGCTACTTTCTCCAAGAAAGGCCACTCAATAGTGCGCGGATAACAAAAGACATACGAAGAAACCTAAAAAGTCGATCATGTTCTTCGGTGTTACGGGGGAACTGAAGAAATACATGATCATCCAGAAAGTCAGGCAGATCCTCCGGGTCTTGAATGGGTGAACGCTCTCTTCGGGGTGGCATAATCTGCAAATAATGCAATTAATAATAAGTCAACATAAAGACAGTTCATACATTAATTGTAAATAGTTCACTCCCCAAAGAAATTCCTATATTGTGCTTCATTGTGTTTCAACTCTGCAAGTAGTTCACTCCGTATCCACTTCCACTTATCTTCATGATAATCGAGAGCAACAGCCGTTGCCCGATATCCACAGTTTCCGTCAGGAGCCACATCTTGTATATGTGTAACAAATGGACGAACAATAGGGTGAACTTGATCCAAATAACGGTGATAGTAATGACCCGAAACATGAGAATTTTGTCTACCTTGTTGGCTACCCACATACGAACTTTGTCTAATACCTTGTTGGCTACCCACAAATGAACTTTGTCTTGAAGGCTCTAACTGTGAGGGTAGAAAATCAACATCTTCATCTCTTAACGTTAAGGCTGTTGAATTACTACGTTTAAGAGGGGGCTCATGTTTGCTCTTCTTTTTCATATCCTTTGATTTTGGACGCCCACGGGTATTTTTTGAACCACCGGTACTTGAAGATTTGATGAGGCTGGCTTGATAAATGACCAGAACCTTGATAACATGCTTCTTTTACCACCATCTGATTGTTTATCAAACTCTTGTTTGAATGCTTCTACAGCGCTTTCACAATTAATATCTTCCTCTTGTTCAACATATAACGGATTAAAATCCAACTTCTTCCAGAAGATATCAATTGAATCCAATGGAATGGTTTCGTATGCAGTTAAATAGTTTGAAAGCATACAGGCGCATGGCAATGAACAGCTTGTGCGAATATGACATCCACATCCACACCCATGCTCAATGATTTTGTTCATGCGGTTAAGCTCTTTAACTAATATATCTAGGGTCAAAATTGAGACGTTACCTCGTAACTCCTTGAATAGTGGGATGTCATGATCATTCATCTTTTTGTTACGACTATCTTCAAATGTTCCTTTTATGGGTTTTTGCTGCAACTTCACGATCTGATCGATAACACCCACAAATTTTTCAAGCGTAGACTTCGTAGTAAGTAAGTGTTTCTTGAAAAGAGCATGCGCGCTCTCAACCCTGTTGGTTGTACTATTCCCGAAGTGGAGAACTTGATCGGTCCATGCAGACACAAACATCTCTTTATACTTAACAAGCCAGTTTGCGTTCACGTAATCAAATACCCCTAAAAAAGACGAACATGAGTACATAAACCAACGTACCATCAAACATACATATAACAATGAAGTTGAGAGAAAAAAATGTTACTTTTATGCTTGCAGGTTAATCCGTCATGAAGTCGCTTGTAATTGTACTCGTATGCATCTAACGTGGGACAATGAATTAGTGAGCTCCATAGTTCTTCAAAAAATTCCCATTTTTTATTACCTCGACCAAAACTTTGCTTGCAATGCTTTTTAATGTTCTGAGATATGTGCCATCTGCATAGCAACTTTGCTGCATCCGAGAATACAACGTTACAAGCATTCATCAACGCAAGATCCCTATCTGTCAATATCACACGTGGCATCATACACTTGTGTAACATCGCCTTAAGCCTCGTTAACACCCATGTAAAGTTATCTTCCTTCTCTTTCGATATAAAAGACAACGCAATCGTAATCGTCTTGCCGGTCGAAGTTACACCAATGATTTGTACAAGCGGCAACTTGTACTCGTTTGTGTTGTATGTCATGTCAACAATCAACACGTGGGGGAAAGCACGAAACATCTAAGACGTAGGATGCATAAAGAATAAATCCTCCATGGCATTGGTGGATGAATTTTTGCGAAAATCGTGGGTGTAACCTTCATCACCCAAAAGTCGGAAAAGAACCTCCATGTGACCTTCGCCTTGGAAGATCTCCTTACGTACCTTATATGTTTCGTTATGCACGGTTCGGAGCGAGGACACATTTGTCTCGTCCTCCCCCTGTATAAAATTTAAAATGTCACGCGGCGCCAATTTATTTCTATACATATTTCTCACCGTAGTTTTTTGATCTTCAGTCAACCTCATAGCATATGGATGACCCTCCATATGCTGAGCGAGTTCATGGTTGTGGTCACCATGGCTCACCCGTAATGCCCAACCGTTGTATTCATTGTGATATTTGCCAACTAATTGAAACGGACAATTACTTTTTCTTGTACCCGAACGTCTAACTTTCGCGGTTGACTTGTATACTCCACCGCGATCACACTTAAGAAATATTTTTATCACATCCCCCGCGGCATTGTTCTTCGTTCGTTCGGTGACTACGACGACACCATTCTCTCGACCAATTTTTTGAGCCCAGTTCTTCAATTCATCAAGAGATATAAATATCTATAATAAAAATTATTTGTTAGCATAGGTAAATTATATGATTGAAAAAATAGTTAGATTATAATACTTTATGATTTTACCTTATCGGTTGAAAAAATGGATATGTTGCTTGAATTTTCACCACCGGTAACTTCATAATTTTCAACATTGGTAACTCCATAATTTTCACCACCGGTAGCTTCAAAATTTTCACCACCGGCAACTTCACAATTTTCACCACCGGCAACTCCACAATTTTCACGAAAATTACTTTCTTGATAATTATTGTTAAAGATCGTTGTGAAAAACTCCATTCGTTTAAAAGTTACAAAACTAAAGCATGATCTAGTATGAGAAAATAGACTAACAAAGCAAAAGAATGTTAAAAATTGAAAAACTTCAAACATCTACTTATATTGTTTTCACTATATTCTTAAATCCCAATATTACAATTAGTCAAACAACTTTCTATAGAAAATCATAAATCATCACACAAGTATATCATCTTTTAGGCTTATATCCCAATGTTATAATAAGCCAAACAACTTTTGGTATTTTCTTGCAAGAAAAACTGATACATGGCCTATACGGGTCATATACCATCTATACGGCTTGTATAGACCATAAAATAATTATAAATATTAGGTCAAAGTACATCTGACATGCAGCCTGTATGGCTCGTATAGGACCTATACAAGCCGTATAGACTTATTCACACACCAAGGGATGGTGTTTGTACAAAGTAAGCTGACATGCAGCCTATACGAGTCGTATAGACCCTATACGAGCCGTATAAGTCAATACGGCTCGTATCCGTATAGGGTCTATACGACTCGTATAGGGTCTATACAAACCAGAATATCTATACGACTCGTATAGACTGCAAAAAGCTGTCACACTGTCACCTTCGTACACATGTTAATAACTTAGGCCTATACGACTCGTATAGGCCTATACGAGCCGTATAGGCCTATACGAGCCGTATAGGCTTATTCACATATCATGGGGATGGTGTTTGTATATAACAACCCTTTGTATAGACGCAATGGGTTTTTGATGCATTAAGGAGTTGTACAATATGCTATACTATTTGTAAAACTCTTAAATTTAATAGTTTTTGATAAAATTATCATATCATTATCATCCTTCCTATATGTATTTTAATATATATATATATATATATATATATATATATATATTACACAAAATATTGTTAAATATATAAATTGGTTACATTGAATTGTGACATCTTTACATGCATTTAAAATTATTAACGTACTAAAGAACCAAAGTTTAAACAAACACATAATTATCATATTATATATACAAATTATGTATAACGTATAATTATCCTAATATAAATAGATGAACATAGAAGTTACAATAATGTATATAATATTTAAATGGGAACTCTTGTAGAAGAATTAATACATAAATTTTAGTGAATAAACAAAACATAAGTATTTAAGGTGTCCCTTACGTGGATGTTTAGTAAACACGTGGATGATCATGGCTAAACTAGCCACACCTACTTTAAAACTAAGCATATGTAACTAGATTATTATATTAAGCAAATGAGAATTTTTTTTGATTGTCATGTAGTTTGTTAACTGCCACTAGTTTTAAAGAGATTCCACGTATCAGACTTAAGTCGGCCTACCACCCTTAGGCTGAGGGGTGTGGGGCTTCAACGGGGGCGCTAGAGCCCCTCCGCTCGCGCCCCCAGGCGCGACCACCACACCACCAGGCGCTAGCCAGGGCGCTAACGGGGCGCGAGCACGAAAATCCAAGCAGGCGTGATGGGGTTAGCGGCAGAGGAGGGCATAAAGTGGCATAGGGGAATGTGCAAAGACCCGTTGGTGGTGTTTAAAAGAGCCGTTGGCTCTTATTTAATTAAAAAAAAACCTTTTTTTCATCTATAAAATACCCCATTTCACCCATATCAATCACCACAACTTCAAAATAAAACCCAAAATCAACCTATCTTTCCAACTTTTTTTTAAAAAAATGACTGGAAATTGGTACCCAAACCTAGATTCAGATTATATTGACCACGATTTATGGTCGTCACCGCACCAACCGATGTTTTATTCGGGGCTACAAGAATCATCCGGCTTTCAACCATCCAACATACAACCGTCTCCTAACTTTGTTGTTCCGGAGACACAAGAATCACACGGTGAAGCTACGGGACCAAGAAGACGCGTCCACCGGAAAAAACAAGTTGCAACGGACGGGTCGGGACCGGCTTCGACTCCGAGGACGAAACGGAAAACCACTCCGTGGTCATCGGATGAGAAGGAAGCCTTGTGTCGGGCTTGGATAGTCATTTCTGAGGATCGGCGTTGCGGTAATTGTTTTAACGTTTTTAAAAATGATTTTTAATAAAAAAGTTAAATGGAAATCTAATTTATTTATTCATTTTGCAGCCGACTACCAAAAGAGCAAGATTTTTTGGACAAAGGTTAGGGAGACGTTCTATACGCTCGTTGGGAGTACAGAGCGGAACGCCGATATGATTTCGGGTCGGTGGTCCGAAATCAGAAAAATTGTCGGCTTGTTTACTAATCTTTTCAACAGGAACAGCGGTCGTATGAGACCAAGTGGCAGTGATGATTTGGCGGTTTACAATTTCACGGTCGAAGAGTGGAAGCAGGAGTGTTTGCGGAGGTATGGGACGGTGAAGACGTGGGACGATTTAAAGTTGTGGGAGAGGTTGAAAAGGTGTTCCAAGTGGGTTGAGCTGGTGGCGCCGGACGTTGATGCGGAAGTACGGCCGAAACGGACTAAAACTAGTTCGTCAGAAGCGTATAGCACTTCAATCGGGTCGGATTGCCGCGTTGGATTCGACCTAAACATTGTGGAGGAGGAAACGTCTTCACCGCCGAGGAGGCGGCCATTGGGAAGGGACGCCAAGGGGAAAAAACCGGCTGAGGGGGAAGCCGTAAACATCGCCAATCTTGTTGAATCCCTCAATAAATTCAACAAAACCATGGAGGTGGTCTCTAATGACAAAAAGGAAAAAAGTCGAATGAGAGATTTGGACTTCCTTACTAGAGACTTCAATAACCTAAATCCGGTCGATCAAATGCTAATGGAAAAGCAAAAGGAACGTATCCGAAAGAGGTTGATCGAAGAAGACCAAGCCGAAGAATAAGAATAATGTTTTTTTTAGTACTTTTATTTTTATTTTATTTTTAGATATTAATGTGTTTTTTTTATTAATGTGTGTTTTTTTAATAATTTATGAGTTTTTTTAATAATACGTTGTTTGAATATATTTATAAAAAAATAAAAAAAAAATTCGCTGGAGTCCACCACCAAGGCCAGGGGCTCCAACGGGGGCTCCAACACCCCCCTTATCCAGTTTCTCTCTCTGCCACACGTCATAATATTATTGGCTGGAGCCCCCACTAAAGCCCCCATTAGAGCCCCCCCACACCCCTCAGCCTTATATATTACAAGCATTCATTATGCATATGAATTCAAAAGAAAAGATCATCTAGTTCTGGCTATGTGTTCCCCTTGAACCTAAATATTGAGGGAAAGAGTAAATTAAGTGGTAGCAACTACACTAATTCAAGGTGCTAGGAAATACACGAGTCTTGAGTGATTGAGTAGAGTTACCAGCAATAGAAGATCAAAGAAAATAAACGGTTACGAGTACAACTATTAGACAAGGTGAATACGCTCAATCTTTTTAATATGAATATCTTTTACAACGTGAATACGTCTATGTACTGTTTTTTTAAAGATATTTACTCTTTAAATTATGGACTCTTATCCATATGTAAAGAGTTATGAAAGTGTTTACATGAGGGTTGATATAAGATAGTACTAAGCACTCAGGCTAAAATACACATGTGTTTGGATCCTTACATATATATACCGTAGTGGGCACACTACAGGCATACTGACCACGAGGCAAGTGGCTGTCTCTATGGGCGAGTGAAGTCCAATTATATGGTTTGTGCGTATGTTTAGTTCTGATGAGATGGGATTGAGACCCACTGAGTCGTTGAATGCTATTGGTGTTGTGTCATAACAAATTGTGAAAACCTTTTATCGAGTATGCGTGTTTACCATCATATAATTGACGTATTTTTAACTATTTTCAAGTAACCAAGAGTAAGGTATAGAGATGGATATGCCAGTAAAGATAGAAGATCACTAGGCATAGAATACAGCTGGTGGCTCAGCTAATTTTGTAATGAGGCATACATATATAAAACTTGTTTTTAAACAAGTAATTTTGTAAAACAATCAAGGGTATTTAATTCTCTTTATTGTTTTAAATTAACACTTTCCACTGCAAACTTTGATAATGTGACATCTGCCCTGATCCGACCCGACCCAGGTACCCGTTTCTCTGACCCGATCTCTTTCTTTTATGATTTAATATTTATTTATACTTATATTTTACTTTTAATAAAAATATATATTTCCTTCCCGCCTCTTTCTCTCTCTTTCTTTCCGCCGTCCCCTCCCTCTTCCTTCTCTCATTCCGCCTTCTTTTCCCTCTTGTCGCCGTCCCGCCCTTAAGCCTTGTTTCCCTCAACTCTTTGCTTGTCCTTTGGTTCTTCCCGCCTAAGGATGTCTGCAGCTCCACGCGCCAGACTCCTTACATGGAAGCCTGCGTGAAGACATCTTGTTCCTGCGATGCGTGAAGAGAACTCTTCCCGCAGCGCGCTAAGAATGCATGTTCTTCCCGCAATGCGCTAAGAATGTATGTTCTTCCCGCGATGCGCTTAGAATTCTTGTTCTTCACGCAGCACGCTAAGGATTTGTGATTCTTCCCGCAGTACGCTAAGGATTGTTGTGCCAGCCTTCGCGCTCGCGCACTCAGCCTTCCCGCGCTTAACCCTTGTATCTTCTGTTTAAATCTAGCCGTTTGCTTTTGTGTTGTCTTATCTTCTGTGCTGTTGACCTAACCTATCTAATGTCTGAATAGTTACTTTCGGCGCAGCATGCGTACCAACCCCCATTGGTTGGTAGAAAAAGTGACTGACATTATCTTTTGAGATCTGCTTTTGCCATGCTTGACCAGTACCTTTATCTGATCCGCCCATGCCTGTTACTGTTCCCTGTCAGCTTTATCTTGCCCCCTGCAGCTGCCATATCTTTTGATATCTTTACTTTTCAGAACTTTTTACCGTTGATATCTTTTCTTTTACTTTTTGAGATCTTTTCCCCTTTTTCTAGGGTTTGTGTCTCCTAGGGTTTTCCTATATATAATAATAATATTTTCATAACACATCACACACAAACACTTAATCTCTCCTGTTCTCTTGCTCCTTGCTCTCTCTGCCGTCTTCCTCTCTGCCTCCGTCTTCCTCCCTGTTCTGCCCTGCTTTTCCGGTAATATATATATATTATATAATAATTTACTTATTAATTATGCTAACTTATTATCAAGACTTAAAACAGATCGTTAAAACAATAATCTTAATTATAGGTTAACTTTGCTTGTTTAAGAGTTGATTCTTGCATATCTTTCACCGCATCGTTTATCAAGTGAGTTATCTCGTATCTAATCCCTTTTTATTTTAAATGCTTTGGGATGTTCATGTGTTCATACAAAACTTGAGTCTTAAACTTGTTTATGAACTTTAGTCGCGCAGTATCCCATGTGTTGAGGACGTAGACTTGGCTGTTTATTTGTATGTGTGGATCATTAACCGTCTTGTCGGTCTATTCCGCAGTTTTCATGGTACCATTAGATGAACACGGGAGAACATTCGTTTATGATTTCTCTTTTGTTTACACATGCACAGTTAGTCTTGTTTGTGAGCTCAATTGTGAGCACTGGCAGTCTTGTCTCTTAGAGTTGGTCCCGATCAGATTACACCCTTGTTGAAAACCAGACATACACATGTTGCGCGCAGATTTTATTGTTATCTATGTATTGTATTAAACTTGATTTCTCACCAACACGCAAGTGTTTGACGTTTATTTTAACACATGTTCAGGTTTGCAGTAGCTGTTTTGGAGCTTGTGGACACGTAGGACGTTTTTACTTTTGGACCTAGAATTAAAATGTATCAGGACAAGTTAATGATGTTTGAATGTTATAATTTATAATATATTGATTTATGTTTGATTTATGTTCTTTATTTTCCCCGCTGCGCGTGCGCGATAAAATGTGTATTAATAAATATTGACACTAATAGTGTCACGAGTAATGAAACAATATGTGGCGCCCCGATGTATAATCCGCCTTTGGTCGGGGTGTTACAGATAAATTAACAAAAGTGGTACCAACTGTGAGTCACACGCCTAGGCCCGAAGGCTGGGTGTGACAACCTAAGGCCATAACCTTCTTTCTTTCTTCAATTCCAATCCCCTTTTTCTTATCAATCGCATCATGCAAACCATTCGTACCCAAAATAATTTTCATCATATCATAACCGACCATGATGCGTAGTTGGTCGAAGTTAACTTCGTTGCTTGCAAAATAAAACCACCGATAGATTCTTTCATTGTTCCTGAGCTTCCTACTTCTTTTATCACTGGACTTGCTAATTGCTTGGCACCTTATATTTTTAAACGTTCAACCAAAGTTCTATTTTCAAAAAGAAAAATAAAACCAAGCTACTGTATTGATCTGAATCCCAATACAAGACAAAACAAAATACACTCTTCTTTCTTTTTTTTTTTTTGTTACGATGGACAGGAGCAAGAATAAAACTTAAACTTCAAAATTTACTTGTTAAACCCCACAAATAAATCGATGATGCAATTAATGATCACAACAGGACTTTACTTCTTTACTTTGTTTGCTTGAAACACGAACAAAAGAAAACGCAGATAACTTTATTTTTTTTTAAATCTTCGATAACGAGCCGTAGCTCTGATACCAATTGTTGGCCCAGACGGATCAAACAATCAAATCAAACGAACTTATCAACCGAACATAACTTCACGAACATACAACGAGAAAAAAGACTTCTCTACTATTTATAAACCTACCAAACTTGCTCTCTAAGATAAACCTAACTTGAGAAACAAGGCAATCTTATTCTAGAATAATCCATATTAAAATAAACTTACAAAACAAACCCTCAACTTTATTGATAATTCAAGATTAATTCCTCAATAGAGCAGATTAAAGAGTTTAATCGGTATAGATTAGAACACAAACACAAAACACAACCGGAATTGGCTAACACCCAAACTTTATTCATTAAGAAATCTGACTCAAAAACTTGATACAAATTATCCCATACCCTAAACACAGTATTTATAGCTAACATAACCGGCATTCTAATTAATCAATTCCATAATAATCATCTTCCTAACATGTATCAAATAGGAAACTAGATAATCATTAATAAATGGAATATTGGTTTTAAATAATCCCAACTATGGCCTATTGGTAAGTCCTAACTTTACACTTGCCTGCTGAACGTCCCAACTATTGATGTATTTGTTTTTAACGGGCTGCGACTAACGGATGTTAACTCCATTAGTGATTTGCTGACGTGGATCTTCTTCTCCGGCCGGAAACCTGCAACTCGCCTCCATTCTCCCTAATATCCTTACATCATCTCTCTCTATCTTTCCTCTCATTCGAAACCTAACCGACGTGCCGCCGTTGTTGTCTCCGGCGAAGTCCACCCTCGTCAATCGTGCACCATTCGAGGTAATTGACACATCATTTGACTCGTTTTTATCCTCTTATCAAAAGCCATATGCTTATTTTGTAAATCGTGTAACATTGATTTCAAATTTTTGAAAATAAAATCGGGTTTGGTATATAGGGATTGGCCATGAAAGAAGATGAAATCTACTTCATTTTCTAATTTCCGATGTCTTTTGAAGAGGGAGGGAGACGGTGTGAAGATATTAGGGAGAATGGAGGCAAGTTGCAGGTTTCCGGCAAGTTTCCGGCCGAAGAAGAAGGTCCACGTCAGCAAATCACTAACGGAGTTAACATCCGTTAGTCGCGGCCCGTTAAAAACAAATACATCAATAGTTGGGACGGTCAGCAGGCAAGTGTAAAGTTGGGACTGATATTTACCAATAGGCCATAGTTGGGATTATTTAAAGCCAATATTCCTTAATAAATTGATTAATATTATTTAATCATTAACTTGCATGTAGGGCCGTCCAAACCGCTCGCTACTCGAACTCACTCGTCGCTTGCTCGGAAAATGCTCGCTAGTTTTTTCGCTCGATTGTAAACGAGCCGCTCTGCTCGGTTGGGTTTGTAAACGAGCCAAGCAACGAGCAAAGGTCTGCTCGGTTTGGCTCGGCTCGAATATTTTTAATTTATTTTATATATTAATTACATATGAACAAATATATAAATATATAGACTACACACAATAAATATAAGTATACAATTTTTTAAACCCTTAAAATTTTTCATATTCACTCAATTTTACGGTTAAGTTTTCAGAATATTAGAAGTTTGTTTACATGTTTATTATATCTTACTTTAAACTTCTCTCTCATAAAATTTACAACCTATTATACGTTTGTCTAAAAACTACTAATTTGTTTACGAAACATATTATTTACAATAATTAAACCCGTTTACCATAAAAATTTACAACCTATTATATATACCAGTGCTATTAATTAAACAGACAGCAATTTGGTCATTATATAAAGTGATAAACGCTTCGTTTTCATCCTATACATATAATGGAAGGAGTTTGTTAAATTTCGACCCTTTTTCCACGAAATTTAACTACCACTGGTTTCCTTTTATTTTCCTGGAAATTTCTTACTTTTATATTTCTTCAAATCATTAATAATGGGCTCATAAGATGAGATGTGCTCCTTTTATCTTTCATTAAATTTCCTATGCCCCTGCGTACACCAACTCTAATATTGGGGTGGAGACCCTACCACCTCACCGAAAGTTTCTTAGCCACAACTTTACAACCAAAAGTTAAAGGGGCTTGAGTCCCTTTAAGCGCCACTGCAATAACGAGGCAAAGGCTCAAGCATGTGCAGACACAATAAAATTTAACTTGCTCAACTTTATAGTTTTTATTTTAAATAAGAAAGGTTAAATAATAATTATGTTGTTTATATGATTGCCCTTTTTTTATGAAAAAGTTAGTAAAAATCCCTGCATAAATTGTCACTTTTTAGTTAAATCAATACACAATCTTTTAAATAACTACATAGTCTAACATACTTCAAAAGTTATTGAAAATAAAATCCTAGTTTTGATTTTCCAAGCCATGACTCTTTGAAGGTGTATTAAAATGTTATACGTTTGTCGTGTCAACTCATTCTTCTACCATCTATTGTGTGCATTAAAGTATCTTTTGAAGATGTTGGAATGGATCTAAGTCTTGCGCAATGAATGTTAAATATTGGATGCATTTATTTATTTACACATTTACATTAATGATTTTCATTGTTTTGAGTTTCTTGTAATGAAGTCGGTCATTTTTTTACTCATAATTTTATCGAGTTGTTCTTTTAGTTTTATCTTAGATATACTAGTTTGGCTTAAAATGCAACAAAGGAAAAAATAAACAAATAAAAATGAAGTTTTATCATTATGACATTAAATTACCTGTTCCGTTCACGGTATAAAACTAATTGGACCCGGCACACACAATTTTGCTGGATTGCACCCTTATCTTCAATTTTTGGCAACCGACACCCTGCCGTATATAAGGTGCGGCACTTTGAGGCCCTACGTCAAGTCAACTGTATATTGACTGTTAAATTCATGCGAAAAGATCATCATACCTTACAGTTTGCTACTATATGGTTTGACGTTATTTACAAATTGTACTACTCTTTATTTTCTCGCTCTACACAACTCCCGGACACCACCACCCCTAGTAATTTATTTTCTTTACGTGAATTCGATTTAATCTTCCATTTAGACATGCCTTTGATTTAATCTTCCATTTTCGCCGAGAGGAATTGAGCATACCTTGTTCACTTTAGTACGTAGAGAAGCATATGACGTACCATCTAATGAGTCACACCAACATGCATCTATATGTGTCAAGTTTGGTGGAAGAAGTGGAAGCAGCCTTAATTGGGAACACTCCTGTATGTAGAAGTAAAGCAGCTGGGAAAGGTTGCTTAAGGTGTCAGGAAGGCTAGAGATTAATGGGTTCAATGAGAGGTTTAACTTCTTTAATGACACCAAATTCCTAATCTCGATGGGTACTTGGGAGACACCGGCAAGCAACCATACTTAAAAGAGTCAGGTTCGTTAGTCCTATGACCTTCATGAGAAAATGAGGGCCTTCACTTCCAAGTTTCTTGCAGTCATAAAAGTAAAGGACTGTTAGAGATTTTAACTCGGAAATGTTAAAAGAAAGATTCACCAGACTTGAACATCCAATTGCTTTGATGGATGTAACGTTTGCTGGAAGGTTTGGAATCGATTGTATGAGGCCAGAGTGGTTTAACTCTATTGTGTTCAATTGATGGAGTTGGAGAAGGCTATCACAATGGCTAGAGAAATTGATATTGTCGTATAAGTACAAGTGTTTTTAAGGATGCTTGGCTTACGAGTACTCCACCTGAAATCTTTGATAGGATGCATTCCTCAAGCTCTAGTTTTGTTACGTGGCCTTCTTTGAAAAGGTACAGCGTAGGATCATCACCCTCATCACTAAATGATTCCATGTCGTCATCATAATTACGGGTACCAACAGAGTTTTTGTAGGGATGGTAGCTTGCCTATCATTTCCCAAGGGATCCTCTTTACCGGCATGGAGCCCCGTAAATCCAAGATAGCAAGTTTTTGAAGGTCACCAATGGAGCTGTGTAACTCTTTTAAGTTTTCGCAACCAGCGAAGTACAGTTCCTCAAGATTCTCAAGACCAGAGAAATTGCCAGTCTTGGTTAATGAGAGTGAATCACTCACGTCGAGAATCCTTAGCTTCTTCAGACTCTGGAAACACATAAATAAATACATATAATAGTGAATCATAAAACTTTATATTATACAGTTTGGAATAAAATTAGACGCCACTTCTATACTTTATTTATCCACATAACCAAGAAAATGAATTGCCATTCGTCAATCCCTCATGATGCAATCACACCAAAATTCATTCATGATGTGTCTGCCAATTTTCTAGAATTTAAAATTAAAGAAAAGTAAAAATATATTTTAAATTACAAACTCTCAACACCGACCGCTTTTTAGATAATGTCAATTCAACTTCGGTAATTCTTTAGACACCTCTTTTTTTAGGGAGACTGACACGCACCTATGTATCTCATATAGTGCTATATGTGATATATTGATGGGTGTCTCTTCCAAAATGGGCATTTAATTAAATCTATATAACATGTATATAGATGTGTTTTATTTTTTTGGTAATTATTAACTAATATTTTTTAAAAAAAGTCATTTTTTGCTTTTTATTATTAACTTATTTTTTTAAAAAATCACTTTTTAATTAAACGTGGTTATCAGCGTCGGCTCAAATTCAATATAACAATGAAACAAACAAAAAATAAATTACAAATAATATAAATAAAATTGCTTATATGTATACACACACAACCTCTACGGTAAGTTCGTACAAATAAAACAAATTTATCTAATTGAGAGCAACGTAATCGTCGTGCCAAGGGCCCGACTGCCCAACCCTATCATCAAAATGTGGCACTCGACGTGTCAGCCCTGATGTCAAAAGTATCAATAAAAAATTAATTATTATTTTTAAATATTTATTTTAAAAATTATTTATTAATATATTAATAAAAGTATTGAAGTGGATGGCATGATCACATACATTAATGAAGGACAACACGTGCATCTATATAGGGATATGTTATTCGTACATCATTTGGTTATCCACACACCCTACATATGATCGTATGGAACCCCACATTAAAGGATGTGTGAGTAGGTAAAGAATGTGTGAATAACCAATGCCTTAGTGGAAGTAGCATTAATTGATTACAGAAGTATATGTAAAGGTAAAGCAGTTGGGAAAAAGTTGCATAAGGTGTCAGGAAGGCCGGAGATTAATGGGTTGGATGACCAAAATTTTACATCTTTTAAGTTAGCCCCTCAAACTTTGGTTCCTTTTGAATTTTATTCATTGAAGTTTCTAACATTTGTATGTTGGTTTCTTAACTTTGACAACATAAACTTTAGTCATAAAACTTTTAGCCTCTCAACTTGTCACAAAAAATTTATGTTTTACAATAAAACTTGTAGACTTTTAGCTTTGCCACAAATCTTTTAGAAATTAACTTTTAGATGTTTAACTTTGGGCACAAAATTCTACTGTAATGAACCGAACCTATACCAACCAAGTTCCCGTCGCACCGTCGTTGCAATGCGCGCTAGCTTTCAAAATCGTAACGCATTTAAAGTGTTGAAAGAAATATTTGTTTTATCCAAACACTAAAATATATAATGCGATAAATTAAACCAAAATTATAAATATTAAGCTTGTTTAGGTTCATGAGCTAGCTTAAGCTCGATAAGCAAAGCTCGGGCTCGAACTCATTTTCAGTCACTAGCTCGTTAAAGCTTGGCTTAATTTGAGCTTAAAACTGAGCGACTTAACTTGTTTTATTTGTTCTAATTTTTGTAGGGGATATTGGATAGGTGTGAAGCAATCATACCTTCATTCCTTCCCAAGTGTTGCCAGTTTGCTCTCTCGCAATTCTAGAACCACGACATTGCACATCTCAATATTGTCCAAGCTTTTCAAAGGGAACCCATACCAGCTCATGTATTTCAACCTTTTGAAATATAAGTGAGTCGTTTCACCATTAATCTTTAAATACTCACCATCACCATAAAACCTAATCAGCCTCAGATTGCTCATCTTTCTAAATGCCTCCAGGGTTACTTCGATGACCTCTTTTAAATAAAATTCAATACTTTCAACTGACTGTTCCCTGTTAAATATGAAGGAGAAGTGAGTTATAGCTACTTCCGATATGCTACTTAAGTGTTAAGTTAATGTACATATATATCATAAACACAAAGATATCATACCGAACATTCTGTCAATACTCGCATCACATCCCTTTCATTCGACAATCTAGTACGGCGTCCAGGCTCATCTTCATTTTCTTGTCTGACAATTTCAAGTCCCATTTCCCTAATCACATGATGCATCTTCAAATAACCATATGGTGTTACTTCAACAAGACATTTATCAACTAGATATTGAATTTCATTATTTGGGAAGAAGCTCAAGTCTTTGTCCTCTAATACTTTCACAACCAAATCCTTATCATCCTTTAGTAAACCAACATCAAAGAAACAAGCAATATCGAGAAACAACTTCTTGAGTCTTGGAGTAAGTGAATCATAGCTCAACTGGAGTTGCTTTTGAACATCACCATGCGGGATTCCTTTCAATGTCTCCAATATGCTTGGCCATTGCTCCCTTTCATACTGTTTAAAATGGCTACTCCACACCTTAACAACCAAGGGAATCCCTCTGGCACGACTCACAACTTCTTCTAAGAACATTGCGTTAGCAGTGTCGTCTCTTACAAACATTAGCCGAGTGAAGAGGTTGAGAGATTCCCTTCTGTTTAACAACCTTGTTTCGTATGGTGCATATGGTATATCACCAAGGGCCCGTTTATCCCTCGTTGTCACAATAATTCTACTCCCTTTGTAGAAGCAGTTAGGACAAATGCCTAATGATTCCAACTGCTGAAAGTTATCAACGTCATCCAGAACCAAAAGAACCTTCCGACGACTTACCAGCCTCCTTATCTTTGTAACCACTTCATTATGATTACTCATGATTGAAAATTTTTTTTCACCAGTCAGACAAGATATAAGCGCCTTTGGCAACTTAACCTTCCAATTTGAAGCCTGGCAGATGTGATGAATATTCGCAAGAAAACAACTAAGATCGAAACTTGGAGCAATTCTATTAAACGCCTCTTTGACAATAGTCGTCTTACCAATCCCACTAAATCCTAAAACAGCAACAACCAAAACAAGAGCTTTTTGGTCTAATCTTAATGTTGAGATGAGCTCTTCTGCTCGAGATCTTACCCCAACAGGATGATCTGTAACATGCAACTTTTGTGGTCTTTGCATCTTCTCAAGTACTTCAACAATTTCCAATACGAATTTCGCCTCATCCCTGCCAAATTTCAGAGAGAAGCTCATTAATATATAAAACAAATTTGGTCTTTTTTTATTATTTTTATTTTTTTTCATGTAGGGTACTTTAACAAAAGAGCTATAACTTATATGTAACAACTGAAGACAAGGGAGAGAAAAATTACCCATGTTGCAAGGGAAGACCAGACAACTGGCCTACTTCTTTTAGGGCATGTCTCCATCTTTTAACTCTCTCTGGATCTAAGTTAGTGTCGGTGTGGTGAGCTTGAAAAGCTTCAATGAAAGGACCTTGTTGACTTCTAACATCAGATGGCTCCACCTTATAAAATACCGGAACAACTTTCCTTTCATCAAGCTTGTGGGAACTGTCCATAATATCAACCAGCTCATCGAGGTTTCTTACCGAAGAAGCATAATGAGGGGAGAATACAACAATATACATCTCAGATTCCTCGATAGCTTTCAACAGCTCTAAACGCATATCTTGACCAACAGGGAGCATGGTGTGGTCAGAGATGGCAAAACTGTTGCGAATAAGCGCTGCTCGGAGGTGGCTTATAAAGGTTTTGCCAATATCTTCAAACGAATAACTGATGATGACATCATTCTTTGGCCTTTTACATGATGATTCAGGCTCATCATCAAAAGAATTTGGATCCCTTTTCCTCTTAGAACAAGTAGATGATGAGGATGGATTCATTTTTGAGTTTCAAAAGCAAACAACACGTACTGTCTTCACTTTCTGCCAAAACAAAGAAACTGCATATGCAGAAATAAGTCAGTCTTATGAATTTTAACTTTAAAAAATAGACAAACCCTACAAGACCAAGTACATATCATCAATGTAGAATAACTCTAGAGAAAGATAGAAAGAAGATTACCGATTCTTGCTCCGATGCCGGGACGGAAAGGAGGCTCCTGGAATACCAGTGTTATTAAACAGACAGCAATTTGGTCATTATTATATAAAATAATAAAGGCTACATTTTCATCCTATGGAACAACTTTGTTAAATTTCGACTCTTTTTCCACGAAATTTAACTACCACTCGTTTTCTGGAAATTTCTTGCTTTTATATTTCTTCAATTCATTAATAATAATGGGCCCATGAGATGATGAGATGTGCTCCTTTTATCTTTCATTAAATTTCCTACGCATCTACTTACACCAACTCTAATGGGGTGGAGACCCTACCACCTCAACGACAGTTTCTTAGCCACAACTTTAAAACCAAAAGTTAAAGGGGCTTGGGTCCCTTTAAGCGCCACTGCATTAACGAGGCAAAGGCTCAAGCGTGTGTAGCCACAATCAAATTTAACTCGCTCAACTTTATATTTTTTATTTTAAAAAAGTTAAAGAATAATTATGTTGTTTTATATGATTGCCTTTTTTTTATGAAAAAGTTAGTGAATATCCTTACGTAGAACATTTGCCATTTTTTAGTTAGACCGCTCCAGAGTCTTTTGCATGGCATACCTCTAACATGCCTCAAAAGCTATTTAAAATAATATTCTACTTTTGATTTTCCTAGCCATACCTCTTTAAAGGCGTGTTAAAATGTTATGCTTTAGTCGTGTCAACTCATTCTTCTATCATCTAATGTTATTAAACATTTTTTAGGCCAAATAGCTTTTATACATACTTTTCTAGTATAAAATTAAAAATTATGTAGAAAGAGAATTTCATTCTTGTTTTTCTAAAAAAGTCTGAAACAAATTCCAGAACTAGTAATTTTTGGTATTGGTTTTTCAAAAGTTTAAATTCATATGTATTTAATGCGCCTTATATACCCCAAAATAGCATATCCAAATTATAAGAAAGCCTAGAGTTGTCACAGCTACGGAATTTGCTCCTTGCTAATTTTTATTTGTTTGAGTACGCAAATAAATTGCGAATACGATCCAAATAACAAAGGCCCAAGTTTCCTTTGGATCCCAACTCCAATATGATCTCCATGCTTCATTAGCTCATGCTGCTCCTGAAAGAATACATGTGATTAAAAAGGCAAATCCTAGGCTAATTACAAGATGACTCTAATAATCCAATTGTTTAAGAAATTGGGCCTTGTAATAATTCTTATCAGAAATAAAAAAGAAGTATTTTTCTTTCATTCTTGTAATTTTCACCAAATAAAAATTATGCATTTAATTTTAATAAATTATTACTTTTAGAACTATAAAAAAGATTTCTAAATGTAATGACTACTAGAAGTGCTACTGATAATAATGATCCACAAAGAAGAGCTGCATAGCTCAATATCATCATACTTACGTGCATTATTAACCATTCTGATTGTAGAGCATGTACTAGTATTGGGGTTTGTGTATGTCATTTAAAAGACCCAAAGAAGCAAAACCTTAGGTAAAAATAGTACTTGACTACTTGAGGTAGTTATTGTGGTTAAATCATTTTTTTCTTATTTTGAAATAAGGCACTAAATGAATAAAGGAGAAACTCCATGAAAGAAAAACTAATTATTCATATAAATCACTTAAGGGAAATGGCTTAAATAAATCCAACAAGTGATGTAGTCCTGTTAGAGCATTCTCATCCAACCCCTCATTTAATGTATGGGGTGTTTTTATAATTTAGAGAGAGATTCAGAGTGTTGTGAGTGAAGAGTTTTTATATTTTAGAAAAAATAGTGATTTTTCTGTATATTTGAAAAACTACTCTTCACCCCCTATAATTTTTTAATATATTTTGAAAGTGGTTGTGAGTGAAGGAAAGAGAAAACGTAATGATAAAATGTATAAAAAGTATTATTTAATTGAAATAGAGAGAGAAAATGTATTGAGTTTTAGTGTAATTTTTAATTTAGGGATAAGGGGTGTGATGAGAATGCTCTTAGAGCATTCCCAATGGGTTCTCCATACCTATCTTCATTTCTAAAATTTAGAAACCACTCCAACCTATTCTCTATCTCCAAACTCCATTTCTAAATTTTAGTGAAATGATATAGGAAGCCCCCAAATTTAGAGTGTTGACACAACACTCCATTTCCATCTACCCTTCCATAAATATATATTATAAATCAATTTATATTGAAAATGATAATAAGACAAAATAATTACAGTTAAGATTATAAATGGAAGAAAGAGAAAAAATAATAGAAAAAGAATATAGATATGGAAATGAATAATGGGTTGGGGAAGGTTTTTAAAAAATGATGCATAAATTAAAGAAATTATGTTTTTTAGTTAAATTTAAAGATGGAGATAGAGAACCCATTGGGAATGCTCTTAGGCATAAAAAAAAATAGTTATCATCCCCTTTTCAGATGAATCATATGGTTTTATTATTTCATTGCCAAATAAGGTTAATAAATGAATTGTAATCAAAATCAAAGTGTAATTACAATTGAAACAATAGAAAAAGAAATATGAGTTAATAGACGCTCTAAAGTAAAAAATATCATAAGAATGAAAAAAACAGGCTTGACACAAAAATGTAAGGCATCGAGTTGATAAGCATTTAAACAAACTGACTTCTCACGCTTGTCATGGGGTTGCGTACACAATCAAACACCTTGAGTCCTCGAGTATGACACACGTTAAAAGTAGGGCTGAGTACAGTTCGGTTCGGTTATTAGGCGAAACCCAAACCGAAACCGAAGTAATCGATTATTTGAATATGCCAACCGTTCAGTTTTCGATTTTCTGGTTTTTCGATTAATTTCGGTTTGGGTTCGGTTATTTTCGGGTTTTTTTTTCCATTATGTGTTGACATTGCAAAAAAAATTAAAAAATTAAAATGTATATTTTAAGCATGTATAAAAATGTGTTAGATTACCACAGTCCACATATATATTGAATTTAAAAAACAAAAACAGGCAAGTGTTATACGAATACAAAGTTGATAAATAAAGTTTAAAAATTGAAAAGCATTAAAGTTTAGTCATAACCTTCATTCATCATTTTATTTATTTATTTTAAAAGTTTAGTCCATTCCTCATCATCTTAATAATCTTTATCATCATCAATCGGTTCGGGTCGTTTTTTTCAGTTTTTTAAAAATGAATAACCGAATCAAAACTAAAATTTCGGTTTTTCAAAAAAACAAAAAATTAACCGTCGGTTAATGCTTCGGTTTGGTTTTTTCGATTAATTCGGTTTCGATTCGGTTTTCTGCTCACTCCTAGTTAGAGGGTGGGTAAGGGATTATTATGGGTGTAAACAAGCTAAAGCCCAAGTTCGGTTCATTTCAAGATCCGTTTCTAAAGCTCGAATTAATTCTTTAAATAGCCTAACAAGCAACTAACAGAACCACAGATATATGAAATTTAGTTTGAATCAAAATATCTAAACTAAACACCAGTTCTTCCCAGCCACAGGCCAGGTTCAAGAAGCACATATAAATCCCCATAAAGCATGTCCTGTGAGGAGCTTGCAGTGAAAACTACACAACATAAAAAGCACCAACACGAGATAACCATGTATTGCAAAGCATTAAGCCTTAAAAAACTGCCAAAAATATCCAACATAGAGCTACAGATATAGTTCGTTTAATTTATAATTCCTAAACAAAAACCAACCAAAATGTTGCACCAAGAAAACACAATAGATCTCATAAGAACAAAACAAGTACCACAAGTTTCATTGTTCACTTCTTCTTCTTGGCAGCATCCCCTGCCTTGGTCTGCAAGGTAAGAAAGTACCTTTTAGGGTGTGTTTTAATCTCAAGAATATGTATGTTTTTCCATTACACAACCTAACGCTTGGGTTCTAATAAATAACGCTTACAACATGAAATACTAACCTTCTTTACACCCCGAATCTTCTTTGCTCTGTTCTTCCTTTCCTTCAACTGCTTCCTTGACTTCTCAACCTTGGCATCAAGCCCATTCTGCATATATTCATAGAAAAAATTAGAAATATAAAAATAAAACTACACATAAAGTAAGGTGGTGTTTGATTTGCAGATCGTAATAACAAACTGGGAACATAAATCAGTTTCTAAACTCATTCAGTTCAGTACTTATAATCAATGCCCCGTATTAAAAATATGATTCATATTCATAAAACTTTTCGCTTTGAACCGAGCCCAAACCCTGAATCCAACACCCCTAAATGTCATAACTAAAACAGGGAAACAGAGTTTAGAGAGTTACCCTGACAAGCCTGTATTTTGGCTCGTATTTCTTGGCACTCTCAACAGAATCATAAATCAAACCAAAACCAGTTGATTTGCCGCCACCAAAATGAGTTCTGAACTTGAATACAAAAATGGCATTTGGGTCTTTCACCTCATACATCCTAGCAAGTTTCTCCTTCAACTCAGCCTTTAAAAAAAAATCAAAACTGTAATTAGAAAATTTATCACACGACAGAGAATACACAATAAAATATAACTAATTCAAACAATATAATGGTTCATCTAAGCTTTATACAAAACACTGATATTGATATCCAAGACTTGTACAAGATCAAATCAAGGTGTTTCAACATGTAACAAACCATAAAAAACACATGCACAATAGAATTATAAACATATACAAAAATATCACACTAAAGACCGAACCTTGGAGACATTTGGCCTGCCAGGATGTAGCACATCAATAACCTACATCAACACAACCAATCCATAAGCATGAAAAACCATCTGCAAAACTAGAAACCTAAACAACTAAAAGATGGACAAAACTCACAAACTGCTTCCTGGATAGAAGCCTGTTAGTCATGAACTTCCTGGTTCGAATCGTCACTGCCTTGGTGTCCGCCATTTTCACTAGACAACAAATAAAACAGAACAATATAAAATCACTACACCATTTCAGTAAACCACCACCACCACCAACAACAAGAATTATTATTATTATTATTATCATCATTATTATTATTATTGTTATTATTGTTATTGCATAATGAAACTGTAATCACATCATTGTGCATGTAAATAAACTTCAATTGTCTATTTACTCACACAACACATAAGCAAACAAAATTCAAAATTTTAGCCAGTTTTATTTAATCTTAAGCTACAATCATCCTACACAAAACTTAACCTAAATCAAAGTATCAAACAAACAAACCTATAAAATGTATAATTAATTAACAATTATACAGCTTCTAAGTGCATTAATCAGCTTAAGACTTGATTTAATCTACAATAATTAACACATTGAGTACGCCAACAAATGATTATTCAGCTGGAATAAAGAAAAACATGACGATTTATAAGCATATGTTATGAGATTAGTTTAGTGCAGGCATACCGTAGATCAGCTACTCCGGTTGACGACGGCGTTTGCTGTTGAGAGAAGTAGGCAAAGGCAGATTAGAAGAAACCCTAACGATTAAATTGCAAACGGATATAATGATAGTCGCTTTTTTAGTGGGCTGGGCCGATTGCTATATGCATCAGACTGCGGCCCATTAATAGTCATGTTATATATGTGAGTGGAGGTAGAGATGTTCAACGAAACCGGTTCCTGAAACCGAACCGGTGGACCCGAACCGGTTCCTACCCGTTTTATGTAGGAACCGGACCCTATCTGATTCAACCCGATGATCCGTGACCGGTTCTTGCATTTCTGAGTGGGGGCGGGTAGGAACCGGAACCGAACCGGAACCGGTTCTGGAACCGAACCATCCGGAACCGGTTCCTAACCGGTTCTAGCCGTTGGATCGAATATAGCCGTTGGAAATCGTTTTTTTGGCCGTTTTTTGACCGTTGGGGTCAAAATAGCCGTTTTTTGGCTCCCCCAAGCACCCCACTACTAGTATAAATACGTATTTGGTGTCATGGGTTCATCACAACACTCAAAACGCAAATCCGAACGCAAAAAAATACAAAAAAACGCTATTACAACGTTTTGAGTTCTCTAATCTCTTGTTTTCTCTTCTTCTATATTCATATTTGTTGTTATGGCTGCCTCACAATCATCGGTTGGTCAAGGTTCCAACGCCGAACCAAGTTTCGTTCGTATTGTACCTCATAATCGTAATCAAGAGATTTGGTGCAATTGAGATTTGGTTGAATTGAGTGACCATTCATTGAAGGCTCGGTGCAAGTTTTGTGGAATTTATTTAAACCCACTTTCGAATTCAAATTTGAATAAACACATCGAAAAACCGTATTGCAAGGCGTTGAAAAATAACGTCGATTCGCAACAAACGCAAATGGATAGTGAAGGCGGAATATTTACATACCAAATTGATCGAGTTCAAGATCGTATGGCGAAGTTTGTGATTCAAGAAGCTTTGCCGTTTAGCCACTTCGACAACCCTCGCTTAACCGCCATGATTCGAGATACGTTTCAACCACAATACACTCACGTAAGTCGTCATACTCTTAAACGTTATTGTTTAAAATTGTGGAAGAAGGCCAAAGAGGTACTAATTGCATATTTTGAAAATATAAATACGGGAATAAACTTAACTAGTGATGTTTGGTCGGCTCCACATGGTCTACCCGAATCTTATCTTTGTGTCACCGCTCATTGGGTAGACCCGTCATCGTGGGAAATGATGAAACGCACCATTGCTTTCGAACTCTTTGAGTATCCACATACGGGAGATAATTTGTTTGAAATTTTAGATTATGTTATAAAAACTTATAAACTAGAAAATAAAATATCTTCAATGGCATTTGATAACGCGTCGAAGAATACATCGGCTGTTGATAAATTAAAATTAAAATATACGCCGATTTGCAATGTTATATTTTTTCACTCAAGGTGTGTTGCACATATCATTAATTTAATCGTGCAAGACGGACTTGCTTCGGATGAGGTTACATCGATTATAAACGATTTTAGACTAATGATACATGAAGTTTTTAAGAAAAGTAATAAAAGACAAATGGAATATAGAAAATTTTGTAAAGATACGGGAATAAAAGCTTTGGGAGCTAATTGGGATGTGTGACATCTGCCCCGATCCGACCCGACCCAGGTACCCGTTTCTCTGACCCGATCTCTTTCTTTTATAATTTAATATTTATACTTATATTTTACTTTTAATAATAATATATGTTTTCCTTCCCGCCTCTTTCTCTCTCTTTCTTTCCGCCGTCCCGTCCCTCTCCTCTCTTTCCGCCTTCTTTTCCCTCTTGTCGCCGTCCCGCCCTTACGCCTTGTTTCCCTCTTTTTCTTCTAACTCTTTGCTTGTCCTTTGTTCCTTCCCGCCTAAGGTTGTCTGCGCAGCTCCACGCGCCAGACCCCTTACAAGGAATCCTGCGTGAAGACCACCTGTTTCAGCGATACGCGAGACGAACTCTTCTCGCAGCGCGCTAAGAATTGTAATTCTTCTCGCAGCGCGCTAAGAACGGTAGTTCTTCCCGCAACGCGCTAAGGATTTGTAGTTCTTCTCGCAGCGCGCTAAGAATCGTAGTTCTTCCCGCGGCGCGCTAGGAATTTTAGTTCCTCCCGCGGCGCGCTAAGAAATGTGATTCTTCCCGCGGCGCGCTTAGAAATGTAGTTCTTTCCGCGACGCGTTAAGGTTGGTTCTGTCTGCCTTCGCGCTCGCGCTCTCTTGTCCTTCTGTGTCTGCCTTCGCTCTCGCGCGTGCGCTCGAGCTTTCTCGCGCTGAACCCTTTGAGTTTTCTTCGGTTTAATCTAGCCGTTGCTTTTGTGTTGTCTTATCTTTTGTGCTGTTGACCTAATCTGCTTTATGTCTGAAAAGCCACTTTTGGCGCAGCATGCGCACCAACCCCATTGGTTGGCAGAAAAAGTGACTGACATTATCTTTTGAGATCTGCTTTTTCCATGCTTGACCAGTACCTTTTTCTGAACTGCCCATGCCATTTTACTGTTCCCTGTCAGCTTTTTCTCTTTTTCCCTGCTGCCATATCTTTTGATATCTTTTGCTTTTGGAATCTTTTGCTTTTTGAGATCTTTTCCCCTTTTTCTAGGGATTGTGTTCCCTAGGGTTTCTCTATAAATAATAATGTTATTTTTCCTAACACATCACACACAAACACTTAATCTCTCCTGTTCTTCCTTGCTCTCTGCCGTTGATCCTCTGCCGTCTCCTCTCTGCCTCCGTCTTCCTCCCTGTTCTGCCCTGCTTTTCCGGTAATATATATTATATATAATAATTTACTTATTAATTATGCTAGCTTATAATCAAGACTTAAAACAAATCATTAAAACAATAATCTTATTTATAGGTTAACTTGTGCTTATTTAAAGTTGGTTCTTGCTTTATCTTACACCGCATCGTTTATCATGTGAGTAATCTCGTACCTAATCCCTTTTTGCTTTTAATGTTTTGGGATGTTCATGTGTTCATACAAACTTAGAGTCTTAAACTTGTTTATGAGCTTTAGTCGCGCAGTATCCCATGTGTTGAGGACGTTTACTTGGCTGTTTATTTGTATGTGTGTATCATTAACCGCTTTGTTCGGCCTATTCCGCAGTTTTCATGGATCCATTAGATGAACACGGGAGACCTATCGTTTACGGTTTTCTTTGTTTACACTTGCACAGATGTTTTCTCGTTTTTGTGCTCAATTGGGAGCACGGATTGAACTATGAACTATGAGCTATGATCTATTTAGGCTTGATCACAATCTGATTGCACCCTTGTTAAACACCAGACATACACGTGTTGCGCGCAGATTTATTGTTATCTATTATTATCTATTAAACTTGATTTCTCACCAACACGCAAGTGTTTGACGTTTATTTTAACACATGTTCAGGTTTGCAGTAGCTGTTTTGGAGCTTGTGGACACATAGGAAGTTTTCTTTATTTTGGACCTAGATTAAAATGTATCAAGACAAGTTTTTGCTGTTCGAATATTATGATTTATAATATATTGATTTATGATGATTTATGTTATCTTGTGTTTACCTTGCGCGTGCGCGAATAAATGTATTTATTAAATATTGACACCCAATAGTGTCACGAGTAATGAAACAAAATGTGGCGCCCCGATGTATAATCCGCCTTTGGTCGGGGTGTTACAGGATGTACCTCATCGATGGAATTCCACTTGCATAATGTTTCAAAGTGCTTTGAAACAAAGAGAAACTTTACAAATGTTTCATTCTAGTCTTGCCGAGAATGATTTGGCAATCCCCTTTTCAAATGAGAAATGGGAAATTATCAATGACTTATCGACTTTTCTTGAAGTTTTTAAAACATCAACTACGAAACTATCGGGAACGTATTATCCGACAAGTCCCTTGGTTCTTTCGGAGTTATTTTTAATCGTTAACAATCTTAAAGAATTTGAAAATAAAAGTCCAATGTTTTCAAACATCATATTACCAATGAAGTTTAAATTAAAAAAATACTTTCTTGAATTGCCACCAGTTTTTACTTGCGCCGCCGCTTTAAACCCAATGTTAAATGTTACGGGGGTTGAATGTGTGATTGACGAAATTTTTTCAGCCTTAGATATGCATGAAGTTGACCCAAACTTTTCAACAGAGGCAAAAAATGATTTTAACTTGAATTTTAAATTTATGTATGACTTTTATTTAAATAAATATGGGTCAAACATACACATGCCTATGCCGGGGGGGTCTTCATCAAGTTCAAGTGCAACGTAACGGCTAAAAAACAAAGGGGTAACACCCCTTCAAGCGAACTAGGAAGGTATAGTGCAAATGATTACTCTACCGGTTTATCCGAAGAGGAATATGGCACTTTTGATGTTTTGGCTTGGTGGAAGGTAAAGGAAACCGAGTTTCCGATTCTTGCCACCATGGCCCGTGATTTACTAACCGTCCAAGCTTCTACGGTAGCTTCGGAATCCGCTTTTTCTCTTAGTGGCAGGGTAATATCGGTGAGAAGAACAAGACTAAATTCGGAGTCGGTGGAGATGTGCATTTGCTTAAAGGATCACTTGGACTCAATCGATCGTATTCAACACGTAACCACTCTCGAAGATGAAACACCACTTGATGTTCGAGTGTACGACGAATAAGAAGGCATTTCTACAAGAAATTCCAAGGAAGAAGTCGCAACTGATGAATGTTCCCACTGATGAGTATTCCTCATCAGTGGCAACCTTCAGTAGTTGTCATCAGTGGCAGCTTTCCCACTGATTCAACTGATGAATGTTCCCACTGATGAGTATTCCTCATCAGTGGCAGCTTTCCCACTGATGAGTATTCCTCATCAGTGGCAGTCTTCAGTAGTTGTGATCAGTGGCAACCTTCAGTAGTTGTCATCAGTGGCAACCTTCAGTAGTTGTCATCAGTGGCAACCTTCAGTAGTTGTCATCAGTGGCAACCTTCAGTAGTTGTCATCAGTGGCAACCTTCAGTAGTTGTCAACTTGTCACCAGTGGCAACCTTCAGTAGTTGTCTTCAGTGGCAACCTTCAGTAGTTGTCTTCAGTGGCAAACTTCTTCAGTAGTTGTCTTTTCTTCATCAGTTAATTGTTTATTTTTATGTTAATTGTTTTTTTTATTTTTCATGTTATACAAATACGAATCGTAGTTTAGAATCCAAATCGCAAACGAAAAACGAAAAAAAAAAAAAATTACACTGTAACCGGTTGGAACCGGTTACGGTACAGGAACCGGGTTAGGAACCGGTAAGAACCGGTTAGATAGGTTAGGGGTCCGAGGGTGGGAGAACCGGTTCGGTTCCCTAACCGGTTCGAGCCTGGAACCGGTTTAAAAGGGGGTTTTGAATATAGGAACCGGTTAGGAACCGGTTCCGGTTCCTAGTCCCAAACCGTTTTGAACATGCCTAAGTGGAGGTACACAAAAAACCCGAATTCTAAACCGGATAAAAAAAACCCGGAACCGGTTTTTTATACCCTGTTTTTAATACCCGACCCTACCCGTAAGGTACAGATAGGATATGCCTTTCGATACCAAAACTCGTACCCAAACCGGACCCGATTTGTACTCGGTAATACCCGAAAATCGGAACCGGTTCCATACCCAGAACCGGGTTTTTCCAATACCTGAAAACAGGTTTTTCAAATACCTGTTCTATACTTGAAAATACTCGAAAAATACCCCTAAAAATGCAACCCCCTAAAAACTCCAATCTGTACTTGAAAAATACTAGTAAAAAAACCCGGAAAAAAAAACAAAAATAGGGTTTTTTCAATACTCGAAAATAGGGTATTCAAATACCCGGTTTTATAATACTCAGTTCTATACCCGACCTGAACCCGATACATAGTGTATGTTTGGTTGGAGGTAATGGAATAAAGGGGGAATGGAATGAGAGAAGGAATGGAATGGACAAGGGAATGAAATGGATCATTACCATTCCTTTGTCTTGTTTGGTTAACCTATAGGAATGAAATCAATTATTAATTTTTATTGTTTGGTATTCAAAAAAATTGTAGAAATGAAATACAAATAATAAAAACACTTCTATCTCAAAATATTTTTTAACCCAAAAAAAAAACCTGCAATGGCGACGGTTGTAGCTCCGGCGACGAAAATGGTGGTGGCGATGGCAGTGGTGGTGGTGCCAATGGTAATGGTGGTGGTGGTTGTTAGGTGGTAGTGTTGTTGAGAAGGTAAGGTGAAGGAGGAATGGAATGATAAAAAAGAAGGGGGGTGACGGGCGACCCGTAGGAAAGCAACTAAGTGATATAAAAGATATAATAACGCTTACGGGATTAAGTTAATTTCATGGAATTAGTTGACTACGGTTGCTCGTGTGTTTGCAGCTTTAAGGAGCTAGAGAGCGGTGTTACGAGAACACGGGCGAAAACGGGGAAGGGAACAGAGCTGGAACGCGAGAGATACGAAGAAATCAAGTTGCGGAAATGAGCTCCACCGTGGCCCATGGTCTGAACCGTGGGCCACGGTCCACCTGGTGCAAAAACTCAATAGTCCACCGTACCGTGGAGAAGAATGAAACCGTGGAGGCGACCGTGGCCCACGGTCTAAACCGTGACCTACGGTCGTGCTGGTAGACCTGTTGACTTTTGGTGAACCGTGGACCACGGTTCACACCGTGGCCCACGGTCCTGGGCGGAGACAAAGTTGTATGTCTTTTAATAGGCCGTTTGGGAGTGTCTCTTCAACTACTTTTTCATCTTGGCCGGGCTAGAGGCGATTTTGGAGAACAAAAACATCATTTGGGTCTTGTATTGTTTTGTTTTATGTCTTGGATTGTGGAAAACAAATTACTTGATGCAAGGATGATCTCCCGAGCCATGAGTGGCTAGTTACTTCGGTATTCCTCTCGGGATGTAAGGCTATTTGTCAAACACTTTTGTTTCTTGTTCTTGAACTTGGATTGATTATCTAAATGCTATGTTAGTATGATCTTGTGTTTGTGTGATGGTTGTAACTTGTCCATATTATTTCTATCTAGTTTTTAGTCATATGTTCTTGGTGTCGTTGGCAATCGAGATTTAGTGGAAAGATCTAAGGATAATAGTATTGATTTATTGATTAAGTAGCAACCTCGCATTCTAGAAATCCGAGTACTTAGTTCTTGATTAATCACAACAATTGCACATACACAAAACCGAGGGATTACGGTTTATCCATTGAACGTTAACAAAAGTGTTGAGTAACAACCCGAACCCCGAGAGGAATGCTTGTTTAATTATTCATTTACAACTTTCGTGTTAGTTTATTTTAGATAAAAAATCAAATCAAAACCAACTTGGAAATTACTGTTTCGTCATTTACATTTATATTAGTTAATCGTTGAGCTACTTATTAACACACTTTCCACAAACTCCTCGTGTTCGATACCCACTGACCACTATCTATTTAGTAGTATTTGGTTTATATTTGAGTGAGTCTTCGACCTCACGTCAGGGGGTGCGAAGGAATGGTTTTGATGGAATGGGATTCCATGTGTAATTGATGATTCCATTCCATTGAGCAACCAAACACCACTTTTTTCATTCTCACGTAATGAATCATTTTAGTCTAACACTTAAATATCAAAACCCACTTAATTTAATTTCAAAAACCCACTAACATAAAACCCAATTACATATTTACTCTCTACAACCACCACCACTCCACCGCCACCACAACCGTCACCCACCGCCACCACCTCGCAGGAAAAACACAATGGAAAGCACTATGAAAAACACAATGGAAAAAAACACAATGAAAAAAAACCACAATGAAAAAACACAATTGTATGACACAATGTAAAATATACAATGGAAAAACACAATGAAAAAAAAACACAATGAAAAATACTATTGTATAACACAATTTTGTACAACACAATTTGGTAAAACACAATTTGTAAAAAACACACTAATTTTTTTTAAATTTTATATTACAATATGGTACTCATATGAAAGATAAAAAGACACTCGTTATTATGGTGAATTTATTTTTCAATAAAAACGTCGTAAAAAAAAGTTATGGACGTTTTAAAATGATGGGGGAATTTGGCATGTGCCTTGCATGTGGAGAGAGAAAGTCAACAAATGTGTTATTCCTTTTATGCCCTTCCTCTTCTTTCACACTTGATTTCCCCCTAAACTAATCTTAACCCTCCATATTCAAAATCAATGGACAAGATTACCTCTTATCCTTTCTACAAAAACTATACTTCCTATTATAACCTAATCCTGGGATTCCATATGTAATAGATGATTCCATTCCATTGAGCAATCAAACACCACTTTTTTCATTCCCACGTAATGAATCATTCCATTCCTACTGTCATTCCTGCATACCAAACGCTACCATAGGGTATTGTTTTTATAGGCAAGACCTGGACCTGAATCCGACCTGAGTATTACCAATACCCAATTTTCCAATACCCGAACCTCGTTCCATACCCAGAACCGAATATTTGGAAAACCCGATTTGTGCACCTCTATTTGTGAGTTGTGAGACAAAATATTATCCAAGAAACACTTATTTTATCTGTGACCAAAAATATATCAAATTACAAAGTTTGTTGGGTTCTGAAAGTTTAAACACTCTTGTTTCATAAACAATCTAATGTTTGTTTTTTTATGTTATTAAGAATTTGTATTGATTTTAGTTTATCTTTTTTTTGGTGTTGTTTGTTATCGATGTGAAAAAAGTGTACCTTTTAACATAACAAGAGTTTTAATGGACGATATTTGGTCAAATATTTGGCATAAGGAGTTAATTGGTGATGTAAATGGATTGGTGTCTTAACATAAATTCGGTTTGTAAGTGTTCTTACAGGGTCAAACTCGATTCTGACCAGTGACGAAGCTTGGATGAAAACGTGGAGGGGCCGGATAAAAATGCGTATGAAAATTTTTATATACGGAGGGGGCGAGCTCAAATTTTCGGGCAAAAACGAGTAAATTTACACTACGTATAAAAATTTCCAAACGAAAACCGGGTGAATTTACTCTATTTGAAGTTAGTTATATGATAAAGACACCATATACATGATACTTATTTTGTAGTTATACTTTGTATTATATAATTATTATTATATTTTAAGTAAAAGTTTGCTACCACTCGCGAGCTAATCAACCTTGACGTGCCTTGAACTTAAACCCATGTATAAATGAGATCTAATTTTTGAAATATACATGATTCAATTTTTGAACAAATCGATCTGCAATAGTTTACGAGTAATCTGACTTTTGCATCCATGTTGAACATCACGGATTAAATGCATCATCTGATGTAATACATAATTAAGCATTTAACTTTTCATATGTAGCAACTATTTCAATTGTTTGATTATAACAACACATCAAACTAGTGGGCCAAACAAAAGTCATTATCCATTTTAACGTAAAAGTTCAAAAATAATTATGTAAACAAAACTATTTAGTACTATTCATTATAATTTTATATTAAGTACACTGGTATTTAGGTAACAGTTTACAAACCAATAAAGTATGCTCAGAAGAATCATCATCGATCTCTCTAGCATACCCGAAGAAAATCTGGAAATAAAGTTGATTATTTGGTTATAAACATTGATCGCAATCCCATATTTACTGTTTACTTCAAATTTTAGATCGAAAAGCTAGGTTCCGGTCCAACCAAAATCGACCACAACATTTGCACATCTTCGCACGAGCAACACTTAACATCTTCATACAACACATACAAGCCTTTACCTACAAACAAACCGAGCATAGTTCTAACATCAACAGACCCGAAATCAATAACCATACCGACAAACCTTAAATACCTACGTTTTCGATGGCGTGTATGAATGGAGTGAATTCGTTTCCACATGTTCTTGATGGGGGAGAATAAGGATCGAAGCCACCCCATTTAAAAAGCTTCAACTCCTCAATTGACGATCATTTATGGTAATTTAATGAAATAATCTATTGATAAGTAAGAAGGCTTTTTTTGGTATGAAGTCGGTGTCAAATGCTAACAAGCACCTTCAATACAGTTTATGCCAAGTGTCCAAATAATATTATTAGTAGTTGGTAATTTGGTATGCCATTCACTAATATTTCAAGAAATAAAAAGGTTGCTTCATCTAATTGACAATTCTTTATCATATTTATTAAAGAAAAATTATATTTTAATAACACAATTTTCTGTTATTGGCCGATAATAATCCTAACTTAATTTATTCCCATGAATGGTCCCAAATTTAAAAAAAGCTGGCTCTCAATGGTCCCCCGTTAAAAAAAACCTAACAACGTTAAGTTTTTTTTTCCGAATTTCAAAATGATTTTTTAGGGCTTTTGATCGGAAAAAGGATACGAGTCAATTGATGTAAAACATAGCTCGAAACGATATTCCAAACATCTTAATTTTTGTTAATTTGAAGTTCAAACACCTGATTTGAAGCACTAATCAAGCCATTTGAAGCATCATTTCGAGCTAAGTTTTATGTTAATCGACTCGTATTCTCCTTCCGATCTAAAGCCCTAAAAATCAGTTTAAAATTCGGAAAAAACTTAACGCCGCTAGTTTTTGTTTAATGGAGGACTATTGAGAGCCAACTTTTTTTAATTTAGGACCACTGGGTGGGAATAAACTAAGTTAAGATTATTATCGGCCAATAACAGAAAGGTGAGATTATTAAAATCCAATTTTCCTTTATTAAGCTAATAAGTTCCGACCCTTGTACAACCCGTACAAACTTAGCTCCGATTAGGTTAAATGTTTCTTTATCCCAAAGATGCAAAGGTACACCGGTGATTTTTGTTACCATCAAGCGATTAGGCAGAAACTTATCTCCATCCCAAATATTATAACTCGAGAAGATATGTTGTAAGAATTCCTTCTTTTGCTCAAGAAAAGCCTTAGCTTGGGACTCAACTGAGAAAATGATAAGGACATGAAGTCCACTAACATAACATAAAGACGCCTCATCAATCCAATTTCCAAAAATAGTACGAGGGTATTTTCCAATAAAAGAAGGTTCTTAACTTCACCGATGATGGACGAATTTTTCCATACTTTAGTAGCATTTTTCTCCTTTGGTGCAAACGTCACAGTTATGAGTTACCATATCAGAACCGCGCGCAACCACTTCCTTATAGGATACCATACTTTGTCTGATATTTTTATTCCACCCGTCCTTTCAGTTTGGTTTATTGTGTTTCGTTGGTAGTTACTTCGATTCGCCCTGGATTCATCACTATGACTCTTAGATAACTCAAAATTTTAATCATCACATTAACACTATTTTTAATTAAAAAATGTAAAACATCATATAAAGAAGTGTTAAGAATTTTAACTCGACCCGCATATCTTAATATTTGTAAAATTATTGGGTTGATCCATAAGTGTTTTGAATAGACCTTACTTTATAACACATTTGTTTTATTACACATAGTTCAAAGTGTGTCGGGTTTGTTAACTTAAAAATGATTTAGGATCAAAACATACCCGAAAACATTTTTGAATAGTTACCCACACC
The DNA here is from genome assembly GCF_021521415.1 of Bidens hawaiensis. NCBI lineage: Eukaryota > Viridiplantae > Streptophyta > Magnoliopsida > Asterales > Asteraceae > Bidens > Bidens hawaiensis. Next base: position 178,329 of record NW_027492645.1, read on the forward strand.
CCTCCTATAGGGTTTGGGACACCACCCTTGGTCCCTCATCGTTGCCTTATTCACACCTCAAAGACGGACGGGTCAATGACCAGTTAAACACAAGTACACTATATGCGTTCTTCTTATAACTTTACGAATTTGCAATTATCATTAATCAAGTCATGTTTAACGATAAAGGCTTGTTAAATAACTAAACTAACATCTAACAACTATGGGTATGTTTGGCAAAACTAGTTGGTGGCTGGTAGCTGGAAGCTGGTGACTGGTGGCCGGAAGCTGGAAGCTGGTAGCTGTAGCTGGTAGCTGGAAGCTGTAGCTTTTAGATATATTTAGGTGTTTGATAGAGTAGCTGGAGCTTTTAACAAAATGTATAAAATGACAAAAATGGACATAACTAAAAAACAATAATATTAAATATACTTATTTTGGAAGGTTATTTAAGTAATTAAAATACTAAAAGCTTATAGTTCTTTCTAAACGCTACTAGTTGGAGCTTTAAGCTTTAAGCTTTTTCTCATGACCTAAAAGCTTCAAGCTCCATCAACCAAACAACGCTTTTAATTGAGTATGAGCTTTTTCTTAAAAGCTTAAAAGCTTGAAGCCCCTAAAAGCTCATTGCCAAACATACCCTATATCACAAGGGTATGTTATTTAATTGTAACAAAGTAGTTCTAAGTTTTAGCCACCTAAACCCAAGGCGACAATTTATGGCATGACACGAAAATAATTATTTTCCTTTTTTTTGTTCATATCAAAGTTATTGAACAAACAAGTCATGCTCGGGTTAACACGTTTAATAAATGCCATTTTATGTTGACTTATTGAACATATTTAGTTAAAAAAAAGAAAAAGAAAAAAAAACGATCAACACCCATCAATCCAATTAACATATTTACAAACTAGGTTATAAACCCGTGTATTACATGGGTTTGAAAAATTAAATCTATTATATATGATTTTGGTTCTTAAAGTTGCAATAATCACATACAAAACACACATCAAAACTCTTGAAAAATCACAAGAGCTGAAGAATATAAATAAACTGTTTCTAAGTATATTGTTGTGTTAGTTTCAACACATCTTGCTATTAAACAAACAACTGCAATAGTTTCTATCGGTAAAAAAAAATTACCAAAGAATTCAAATTGAGGGTTTAATGATATTAAATTTAACCATCCATAACCAACAAAAAAATAAACTTGTGTGGCTTACTTTGTGTTTTTTTTTTCTAATTCATACATTAGGTTATAAAATTAGAAGCAAGGCAATTGCATATTTGGTAATATCGGCAAAGAAAGTATAATACTAATAAAGTTATAGGTATTTTATCACAATTTTTTTTTGGTTTCAAACATTGCCTTCTTAGTAAACTTTTAATTTTAGACGATCTTGACATTTTACTCAACTCCAACATACAAGAAACTAAACAGTTATAGTGAGTTTTATATTTACGTGTAAAAGTAAAAACAAAAAAGTTGTAAAGAAAACATGTTCTGAACCAAAAGTAATATTTTTCTTAAAATAGCCAGCTTAAACCCTAACTTGTACCGACTAAACCGGTTCTTATGCGTTGTGCCGATTGACACTACTCGTTTGTTTTGCCCGTTATAAAAGAATACAAGTAGCAAATTTAACTCGTTTACTTAAAGGTTCGAATACAAGTTGAACTTGCCCAAAATGTTCCAAGTCATACTAAAAGTGCGCCTGTTTCAAATGGAACTTGTTGTGACCCATTATGTAAATCAGAGTAAAAAAATAGTTGGAAAGGTTTTATTTACAACGAATAAGTATCTCACTGAAAACCAAACCATCATTCTTCCCATATATCAAACAGTTTTGAGATACTCGCATAGAAGATAGAACACAAACAAATCATAATAATAAACAACCAACTTAAAAGAAGCAAATTAGTATTTCGAACACCCTGCTCATGATCTTACTTCTTACAATGATTTGTATAAAATCGGTTTGCAACACCCATAATTACAACCATTTTCCTATCATTTATAATAGTCAAGTATACTTTATGTTCTTAATTTGCAAGATTTGAAATAAAAAAAAAATAAGTGTTGTGCCCATAACTGACGACACAATGTCTAAATGAATATAAGCATATCATCAAGGAAACAAAACTCACCATGAAACCACTCTATTTTAGGGATCAAAGCAACTTATTTTTTATATCAGCTTGGCCTAAAACTCTAGTTGACACAAGTTTTTGACAATGAATTCACTATCAGTTAACATGTGACAAAAAAATGCACATAATTATAGATCTGAAAGAGAAAGTGCTGATATGCACCATCATCAATCTACTATTCTCCGTGAGTGCTAAATTATGTCATTTTAACAAAAGTTATCAATACATATAAAAAAGCTTATTATATAGAATTAATAGTAAAAAATAATCAAATGAGATGAACCATTTTCGTATTGCTCAGAGTAAAGATGAATCATGCACCTTATGAACCAGTCACTAATAAACTAAAAATATACAACACAAATTACACGTACTAAAATGAGTTTCAAAAGTTCTACGTACGTTCTTTTATTTCCAATTTTTTTAAATTTATTTATACTACAAAATTATAGATATATCATTAATATGAAATGTTTAAATATTTATTAGTTGTTTTAATTAGATAATTAAGACTTTCAAACTTGAATAATAATGAAGCCATTTGGCAAAAATATAGGATAATTAGGTGCCATGTGCCACAACAATTATTTTATTTATTATAATAGTAGATTACAACTTGAATGGTACATGCGAACATGTCATCAAATCCGACACGTTTAGATAAATAAGTTAGACATTTTGTGTTTGGGTAATTACATAATGATTTAAGTGTACGTGGGATAATATCATGTTTGGGTTACATGATTATTATCTATATAGAGGTAAAAGAGAAAGGTCGGTGCCACATGATTTATTTGATTCTTTTATTGTTTTTCTTTTTTCTTTTTTTTTTTTGACTTTCAAAGTATTTTGTTTGTTTGTTTGTTTTTTAAGCTATGCTTATACCCAACGAACCTAACAAATACTAACCATATTTGCGTCTGCTTGCCGTCTAACGCTCGGGTTTTACCAACGTCTATGTTTCAAAGCTCAAGTTTTACCAACGTCCAAGCTTCACCGACAACACCCTGATTAACAATCGGGTTTTACCAACGTCCAGGTTTTACCGACCCCATATTTGCGTCTGCTTGCCGTCTAACGCTCGGGTTTTACCAACGTCTATGTTTCAAAGCTCAAGTTTTACCAACGCCCAAGCTTCACCGACAACACCCTGATTAACACTCAGGTTTTACCGACCCCATATTTGCGTTTGCTTGCCATCTAACGCTTGGGTTTTACCAACGTCTATGTTTCAAAGCTCAAGTTTTACCAACGCCCAGGCTTCACAGACAACACCCTGATTAACAATTGGGTTTTACCAACGTCCAGGTTTTACCGACCGAATAAACGCTGCTTTATATATTTTAATTTCTTTTATATGCATATGCTAATAGTCATTTTATTTGTTAATTTCACGAACTTATCTTTTGTTATTAGTTATGGTACCGTAAAACATAACCGATACCGGCTGAATATAAGTCGAGTCACCGTCGTAACGCTCAGGTTTTACCAACTGAAAAACGTTGTTTTAAATTAATTAAATTTTTATACAATAAGTTATATGAGTGCAGCTACATTTTTTTGTTTTTTTTAAATATATTAATTTGAAGAATATGTGTTTTAGTTTCAATCTGGTAGCGTAATGAAAGCAGCTGATACCGACAAAGTTCGCATTAGCTTGCCGCTGCAACGCTCAAGTTTTACCGACAGGATTTGGCGCAACACGCACGAGAAATCATTAGTATATAAGTAAAGGAGACTTTTGGCGCCACAGAAGGGAAATAAGTTCCATGATTTATTTTTCAAATATATTATATACTTATGAAATGCAAACACAGAAGTTTGTTTACCTGGGTAGCTAAGGTGTGTTGGTTAGATGTTGTTTTTCTCATTTGCCCTAGTTCGATTCTTGGTAAAGTTACATTAACATTTATTTTTTTGGGGAAAGTTGCATTAACATTTAGCTTTTTTCTTTATTGCGTCGTTAACCAACTGACATCAAATTTATTTTTTTGTTATTTTTTTTAACCGACTGAATTCGCGTACTCTCACCACCTCGATAATTCTAAGGTTTGAACAACACCCGGGTTTAGTGATCACGCCACCCCATTGGTCCACCTCAAGTTTTATAGATTTTTCGATTTACTTCCGGTATTGTGATGAATGAAACCGAACGAATTTTTTTAGTTCCGGTACCGTAACGAGCACGATATAAACCGACCAAATTTATATAGACTCACCGCCTCAACGACCGCGACCGATAACGCTCGGGTTTTACAGACACCAACTTTAACGAACGACGACACCCCATTGGTCCACCTCAACTTTTAGAATATTTTTAGTTCCGGTACCGTAACGAGCACAATGTAAACTGACCAAATTCATGTATACTCCCCTCAACGATCGCGACCGACGACGCTCAGGTTTTACAGACACCCGATTTTAACGACCAACGACACCCCATTGGTCCACCTCAACTTTTAGTTTTAGTACCGTAATGAACGCAAGTGAAACCTTAACAGACATGACGAAAACTGTCCAAATTCGCGTAGACTCAGCGTTTCAACGTCCAAGACTGACAGCACCTTGGTTTTACCAACGTCGCTTATAACGAACGTAACTGACACTGACCGAATTCACATCGACTCACTGTCGAGTTTTACCAGCCTCCAAGCATACTATTTTTTTTAACATGCTAATTTAACGAACTTTTTAAGGTTTACTTCCAATATCGTAAGGAACGTAGCAAATATCCACCGAATTCACGTCGACTCACTGTCGAGTTTTACCAGCGTCCATACACACTATTTTTTTTAACATGTTAATTTAACGAACTTTTTTAGGTTTAGTTCCAATATCGTAATGAACGTGGCAAATATCCTCCGAATTCGCGTTGACTCTCTGCTACCACACTCGGATTTTACAGATTGATTACCCCGGCGCAACATGCGGGTAATTTACTAGTTTTAAGTATACGTGAGATAATATTTATTTATTTAACATGAATAAAATACAAACAACTGACTGCCAACCAGTCATCCAAAAAGAGAGCTGCATGTATAAACTATGGTTTTAAATGCTAAACAGGTAATACCCAGTGGCGGACTGAAGCATTGTTCCGGGGGGGGGGGGGTTACGACCCCCACTCAGATTTTGATAGGCTTTGTAAATTTTAGTTTTTGTAGTGTTATTTTTTGATAAAAAGATATCTAGGCTCCCTTTAGTTTTTCCTATTAGGCCCCCATGCTCTAAATTTCTTCCAACCCAACCCAATAAAATGTTAAGTTGGACAATCGATGATCAAAGCAATATACAAAATGGTGATTATATTACTAACCAGACGTCACGAACATTAAGGGAAGACGACAAACAGGAAGGCTTTTCTATATTCTGTCAATAAACTCAAGTACAAATACAAATACTAGAAACTAAGCAAAAGAATGAAGCTTTAAATAAGTGTTTTCAAAAGATTGAAATCATGTGAAAATTGCGATATGTATTTAGTTTTGTTACAATTAATGAAATTCGTTTTTACAATCTCATGTAGTTTATTTTTTATTATTTATTAGTTATTTTTGCCCCCACTGAATTAAATGTCTAGCTCCGCCAATGGTAATACCTATAGCCATAACCAATAATAATACCCCATTTGTAGATGTTTCCACTTTACATGAGCAAAATGATAGCTTTTGAGCATGAGTCATTTCATAACAAAAACATTTTCATAAACACCATTTATTACGCTAAATCATAAAAGGCGACCCATAACATGAAAAGCCATACTCATTCATGGCACCACTGTGTGTTCAGTGTTTGTGTGTGAGAGAAGTTAAAGTGGATAAAGAAGCCATAGTTCCTTCTCAGTTCTTAATTACCAAGAAACCATTTTCTTTAGCAATGGCACCACGCTTGAATCTTATTCTTTAACAAATCTAAACCTTTGAATGATTTTGGAGTTGACATCATGGCATGCAATATGTCTAAAGCCATTGGCATCATGTGATTCAAGATTCCTCTCTCACATTTCAAGAAATCTTGAATTTTGATCTTGGAGATAGGTTACCCACCAATATACTTTGAATTTAAGGTAAAGTCACCCACTAAAATCCTATTCTATTTATTTTCCTAATAAATTTGGATGTTACCCATAAACAGGGCTGCAACCAAGCCGAGCCAAGGTGGGCTCAGGTTTGGCTCATTTACAACCAAGCCAATGGAGCCGGCTCATTTATCTTGCCAATCTAAAATGTTAAACTTGAATTTGGCTCATTAGAAGCTCGTGCCAGCTAGTTTATTTAGAAAATAATTAATTTTGTATTTTTTACAATATATATTTAAAAAAAGGAGTAATATTTCTAATGCACACAAATTTATAAGTTGTATATTTTAAAATTTGGGCTTTAATTTAAACGAGTCAGTGAATGAGCAAGCTTATCTTTCCTCGAGCTTGACTTGTTTACAAACGTGCCGATTTCGAGCCAGCTTTTTAAAAAGCTCTTCCCATAAATTGTTGCTTAGATTCAAGATTATAGTTACATATTTCTAATGAAAATTTTGTTTTTTTTTTGTTAAGTTATAAATGAAGGACTTCCCTTCTTGTTTTAGTGAAAATGGTGTTCAAGTTGGTGAAGCTTCATCTTCATCAGAAACTCCCACCACTACAACCAGAAATGCCCAAAATCTTGTTACTTGTGTATACCAATGCAAAATGCACAATTCATCTTACATCATCATCACTCTCACTTGGACTAAAAACCTAATGGGCCAAAGTCTTTCCGTCGAAATCAACGATTCAAACAACCAATCTCTTTGTAAACTCGACATCAAGCCATGGTTATTCTCCAAAAGAAGAGGTTTTAGAACCCTAGAAGCAGGTTCCAAATCAATCAACATTTACTGAGACTTAACATATGCAAAATTCGGTCCATCATCACCCGAACCCATCACAGGCTTCTATCTAGCAATCGCCATGAACCGCAAACTCGTTCTTGTTCTAGGGGATATGAATAAGGAAGTGCACAAGAAAATATATCAAATTCAAGATGCAACTAGTTTGGCGCCAAATGCTGTTTTTGTTTCGAAAATAGCACATATTTATGGAAAGAAGGAGTATTCGACACGGGCTCAGTTTTGTGGTAAGGGTCAAGGTCATGAGATATTAATAGAATGTGACACGATGGGTGTGACCGATGACTTGTGCTTGATGATACGGATTGATGGGAACCCGGTGATGCAAGTGAAGTGTTTGAGGTGGAAGTTTAGAGGGAATTATATGATTTTGGTTGACGGGTTACCCGTGGAAGTTTATTGGGATGTTCATAGTTGATTGTTCGAGAAGTGGACAGGGAACGCGGTGTTTTTGTTTAAGACTTGTGTTGCTGCCGAGAAGTTGTGGGCGAGTGACGATGAGTGTTTGTCGAGAATGTTGAGTAAAGATGGGCAGATGGGGTTTTGTTTGGTGTTGTGTGTGTGGAAGAGTGAGTAGCTAGGAGTGTGTGTTTTTGGTTATATTGTTTTGAGTTTAATTCAACCTTTGTTGTGTTCTATGTCTTGTTTGATCTTTTGGTTTGTATAGATCTTGTGTATTGCCTTGAAGAATTGATGTCAACTTAATTATATTTAACGTACACCAAGGGCCGGCCCAACCTCTTTGGAGGCCTAAAGCAAAATAAAAAATCGAGGCCTCCTTTTTATTTAATATCCTTATTGCCTAGTCTTGCAAATTGATGTTACTTTTTGTACCCTATATGGTTGTGGGCGTAAATTGACAACTTTAACTGAATTTGTTAAACATTTAAAATTGCTAAAAATAACAATTTCCATTTGCAATTGCAAGTGTAGCCTTCTTCGTAGTTGCTTAAGAATTAGTATAATGTTTTGAAAATCAAAGTTATTTTTTACCAGAGATATGCTAGCGCTATCTATGGTATGATACAACTACAAAGGAGCATTTACAATAAAGGTGTAAACAAACTCCAAAAATACAAGCGATGATTATGGATCTTTGTTAGACACATCCCAAAAAAAAAAAGAAAACATATAAATTCCGATGAAAACAGTTACTATTCCATCTGCATGGACCAAAGCCCATAATTTGAAATCCTAGTTATATATATGACCTTTTAAAAAAAAATTGGGGGCCTTAGAAAATATGTGGCCCAAAGCCCTTGCTTGGGTTGCCTCTATTGTTGGGCCGGCCCTGCGAGTACACCATGTAAGTGTGTGACTTACTCACGTTTGAAGGTCTGGCCGGTTAAACCGGCGTATTGTCAATAGAGTACATGAACCGGCTAGTTTTGAGCGAGCCGGGCCAAACTAAAGAAATCTCAATGGCAATAAGGAATTATCCAATGGGCCATGACTATAAAGAAATATAATGATTCAACTTACTACTAAGGAAAAAGGATGGAGAAGCTTTTACAAAATAAACACAAAAAGAGGATAGGTTTATTATTACAAGAGAACCAATGGTTATAAAATGCTCGGTAAAAGTTTGCATGTTTCTTTAAAATTTATGCATCATTATATTATAAATGTCACATCCCAAAATTTTAGCATGGCTTAAATGTTGGATTTACACACAACGTGCAACACCACTGTGAAAGACTTTAAAAACTCAAGTTACATAGTTTAACTTACACATTGAACTTTAAAGCATAATCTACATCATGATGGACTTGTTCATGTCAGATAGTGAAAGATGCTATGTAAATGCACACCTAATTAAACTCATCCTAAATACATGCACTAAAACGAGTCAGCTTAGCCCGATGAGTTTTAGTTTAGCAAACACACTTTAGTTTATTAAGCCCACATTTAATTTTTAAAAACACACACTGTTTTACCATTGTTGAGGACTCACACTTATCGTTAGGATAAACGAGATATTGCTTACCGGCTACTCTTTAATAGTTTTAATCTTGGTTAAACCTGTTTTAATCAATGATGAAAGCGGAGATTTAAATGAAAAAGACCAAGAGTTATATCAAAATGAATATTTGACCGGTCAAAGTTAAAAAAATAAAATTTTGCTTTTTATTATTTTATTTATTTAACTTTTCCCACCATGTGTAAAGAGTTATTTGTGAATATATGCGATAAGAGTGCCGCATCATGTTCGATGCGGATGACTTAGTTTCTAAAGAGTATTTCGTGTTGTTTTTACATAAAGACGACTAATGCAAAATTCTGTCACTAAACGGTGTTTTTGATGATCATGATGGACATGGTTCACTCCTTGCCTTAAACAAAGCTTTTAAAAACTAGAGAAAATTACATTTTTGTTCAATCCTATGTATTGGGTTAAATTATATGTTCATAAGTGATGAACATGTATATAATGAAAACTCATTTAAGTTGAGAAAACTCATGAAATTCTATGTAATGCTGTTTTTTTTAAACGTATGTAATATATGATTCTGCATATAATACAAAATATCAAAAAATAGAAAAAAAAATGTTTTATGATTTTTTTAATTGATGTGATTGATAATAAGTGAAACTATTGCCATAGTGGAGAAAAAAATATATGATTATTATAAAAACCGGCACTCCGTGTAACCTTGAAGGGGTAAAGTGTAACTCACCGTGTCTCTAACCTTAACCCCACAAACAGCAAAACAGGTCTCTCATTCGATCCAATCCAACGTTTGCGAATTCGAAGAAACCGATATCCGATTATCAGACTAGAGATGACAACAATCCGAAGGTTTTGTTGCGATGATCTTCTACGCTTCTCTTCCGTCAATCTGGACCATCTCACAGAAACTGTAAGCATTTAATCAAAGATAATAATAAAATTGAACCTCACATGATTTATTTAGGGCTAGGCTAATATTTACAATAGAGGTTTATGATTATTAATTTATTGTGGATTCTGATTTTGATTAATGTACAGTTTAATATGTCATTCTATATGACTTACTTGGCACGCTGGCCTGATTACTTTCATGTTGCTGAAGCTCCTGGAAACAGAGTCATGGGATACAGTAATTGCTTCATCCTTTTACTTCATAATAATAATACTACTTCTGTTTTGTTTAATTTGTGTTTGATATTAGGGCTTATTTTGGGGATTTTTTTGTTAGAGTTTTGTTTCATCTTTCTAGTATTATTATGGTAACCAAGTGTGGAACTTGATGTGACTTTTGTTCCATCTTTCATACCTTTATTTCCAGCTTACGCTGCAACTGTCCATAACATATATTTTAGCTTCGAAACTTCATAATTGAGTTTGGAAAACCATAACCAGATTAATTTCAAGAATAAAGGTAAAAAGAACATAAAAATACATCGGGCAATTAACCGAACTTACCCAAAACCGACTCATTACCGATTGTTAATGATTAGGTTAAGCCCCATAACCGAAGTACCGAACCGAACTGGCTTTGCACGCCCCTACTGGATATATCATTTTTTTGTATCACTTTATTTGTGTGATATAAATTATTATTTTATTATAGAAAATGTTACTTTATTGTAATTTTTTTTGGCTAAATGAAACTACCCTGGTAAACTTTGTTGAAAGAAAAATAAAGATATACAAACACAGAAACTATCGAACTAGGCCACCCAATGACAAGCCCCAAGGGAAAACTCTATAGCTGCATTACTAGAATCGGTGACAATATTAGTAGAACCTTGACAGAAAACCAAATCAGCCTCAATCGATTAAGTTTTTTTGAGGTTGCTGGTGTGGTATCTTAGGTGTTTATTAGTTTTGACTATGCGATTACGTTTTTTATTCTGTTTAATAATTGTGGGACATTGCAAGTGAATATGAACTTAAAGTTTTTTACTTTGGCTGCAGTTATGGGTAAAGTTGAAGGGCAAGGTGAGTCATGGCATGGTCACGTGACAGCTGTCACCGTAGCTCCTGAGTTCCGCAGGCAGCAGTTGGCAAAGAAACTAATGAACCTGCTTGAAGACATCAGTGACAAAATGTAAGTTGCGGTTGTTTATTAACATGCTTTCATGGATTTATATCTGCTTTGTTTATATTTTATAATGCATAACAGTAATCGACCGACTAGCATCACAGTTCGTCATTCATCTGAGTTCTTTCTGTTTTGTGTTTTTTCCTACAGTGATAAAGCATACTTTGTGGACCTTTTTGTAAGAGCATCAAATACACCTGCTATAAAGATGTATGAAAAGGTAACGCTTGATAGTCACTTACCTTCACTCCCTCTATATATGGATGCATCTCTCCCACATGCAAACACACGAACACTCACCGACTCACATATACAAAAACAAACATAGATTAAATATGATTAATTTTGACCTGTTAATGAATGGTACATTATCAGGAGTTGTCATATTGCTTGAAGATGGTCTATTAACATTTTAAACAAAGAATAATATTAGTAGCATGGCACATGTGTGTGCACCGCAAGTATAGGCAGATTAATAGCATATTAGCATGTGAGTATATCGACTGATTGTTTCAACCTTTATCTTGCAGCTTGATTATGTCATCTATAGACGTGTATTACGTTACTATTCTGGGGAGGAGGATGGTTTAGGTAAAGCCGTCTTGAATGTTGTTTTGTTGTCTTTTGCGCATCAACTCTTTGACAAACATAATATTTACTACATCATTTTTGTTCTGAAAATTCAGATATGAGAAAAGCTTTATCTCGGGATGTGGATAAGAAGTCAATAATACCACTCAAGAGGCCGGTTACACCTGATGAACTGGAGTATGATTAGGTCTGCTTGCTAGAACAACCAAGTTTGATGGTATGGTTATTGCGAGTTTTGGATACAGTGCTCGTTTAGGTAAACCAGAACACAAGAAGATGTTGAGTTTTTTTTCAATGTATTTATTGACTTTGTATTAGAGCTATTTGGTACTAAACACACTTAAGTATCCTTGGATGGAAGTTAATTGATTTGAATGCAGTAGTGTTGTTGAGATTGATTTAAGTTCTTGGGTTCGTTTGCGTGCTGGTTTTGATGTGTATCAGTGTATGTGCAAACGTATGCTAATATCATTTTTCCAAACCGAATTCGACAAACATGTATAATATAAGCTTTTTTTCCCCCAAAATAATTCAATTCACGAAAGTCATAAATTTTTAGTTACATATTTTTATGGTTACCTCAACATAACAACATTAATATAGCTACAGGATACATGGATCTCTCATCTATAATGGTTCCAATATCTAAATTTTTTGGTTAGTATAAACCTCAAATATTTCATTCTATCATGCTATGTGTTGAGCTAAGTGCTAACATTAAACCAGTGCTATTAAGCCACATCCCCACCACCGACCGGTGTTAGACCAAGCCATGAAAAACATAGGGCGCCACCCCAAATACCCCCTTTACCGGTTATCGCTCATGAGGGCTCAAAAGTTGGGATCCGCCCCCTCTAACAACGAGTCATATCTTTTATTCTTTTTTGTTTTGTTTTAATATCTAGTTAAATCTTGTCAAACAAAAAAACAAATAAATTTGTAATTTTTTTTTTTGTAGTAGTAAGAAAAAAGTGCAGATTTTTTGTATGTGAAGAAGATTAAATATTCCGGTGGCTGAATCAAGTGTCCTCAGTTCTCACACACCAAGCTGCTGCTTGTAATTAACGGCAGCCACTCGGTAGCAATGGCTATTATTCACCTCACTGGTGTATTTCTCAATAAACCTTCAATCTCACCACCTGTTTTTCAACACCAAAAGAGGCCGCCGTTAACAGTATTTGCCACCGCATCTGCCGCCCCAACTCCGTCGTCTCCACCTACTATTCAGGTATACAAACTCAGTCCTCCGTCTTTCCCTTAATTACTTACTTAATTGAACCCGGTGTAAATTGCTAGGATTCGTGATACTGTAATATTCGTTTGAGCTTAATGAAATAACCTTAGTTGCAGTCGATGGATGTAGGCCGATCAAACCACCACGTTAAAGCTATCGTGTCATTTTAATTTGTGCTATGTGTTCGAATGCTTGTTTGTGTGTTCGCATTGCCGCCTAACATAAATATCAGCCACTTGACTTGTTTGGTTGTTTTAGAGTATAGTGACAGAAAGTGAGGAATAACCGAATGTAGTTCGTGTAGGAATAATTAATTTCAATTCGCTTTGATGCCACAAATGTGCTTATATGCGAAGGAATTTGACATCATGTTCAAGAAGAGAAGTTGATATGATCATATGAATTTGTTTCTAGTGATTATTACAGTTCTAATTTTGCTAAAATCTTTCACACTACCACTATGTAAGAGACTCATTATAGCATTTAGCCATCTAATAACTGCAGATTGTTGGTGGGAAAACTGCAAGCTGGTATGGAATGGTAACACGAATTCTAGTAATGCAAATGACGCTTTTGAAGAAGAGTATGATTGGGCCGATCTTGAGACTGATCTTTACCACTGGACAAAGACACTGCGTCCGGTTCAGGTACTCTTAAGCTCAAAGGTTTCCCTTCAGAGTTTATTTTAATGAATAATTAATATTTTTAATTATATTCTTCAGTGGTACCCCGGTCACATTGCAAAAACAGAAAGAGAACTCAAGGAACAACTGAAATTAATGGATGTTGTCATTGAAGTGAGAGATGCCAGGATCCCAATGTCCACAAGTCATCCACAGGTAAAATTTTTTATGTAAAAAAGCCTCATTGATGTTATCTGCTGTTGATTCCAAATATTTATGCTTTTAAGCTTATGTGGACAATTAGACGGATTCATGGCTCGGTAATAGAAAGAGAATCTTGGTGTTGAATAGAGAAGATATGATATCAGCTGCAGATAGGAACGCTTGGGCTGATTATTATGGCAGGCAAGGAATAAAAGTTGTCTTCTCCAATGGACAACTCGGGATGGTATTTTAGCAATTTCCTTTTAACTATAAAAAACAATAACATAAAAGGAGTTAATGAATCTGTTATTAATAATGCAGGGAACCATGAAGTTAGGAAGATTAGCAAAATCAGTAGCTGCAGGAGTTAATATGAAACGCAGAGCACGGGGGCTGCTTCCTCGTCCAGTGAGTAATATTTATGTGTTAAATAACAAGTTACAAATACATTATTATTACTTTTATGATACAATGTGTAACAGGTGCGGGCTGGAATAGTTGGTTATCCAAATGTTGGAAAGTCATCTTTAATCAATCGTTTACTAAAGCGGCGTATGTGTCCTGCAGCTCCGAGACCAGGGGTAACACGAGTATTAAAGTAGGTTACTTTTCTTTTAATATTTGGGCAAATGGGTTGAAATGGCCATGTCTGATGGGGTGGTGGTGGTTCGGTGGTGGTGATGGGGTGGGGCCGACGTGATGGTGGTGGTTCAAGGTGGGGGTGGTTAAGGGGTATAATTGTAAAAAATATATTTTACAAGAATTTGAAAATATGGACGGGAAAGGTAGGAAACATAAAAAAACAGTCTCTCAAGACGGTTTTTTGAATAAAAAAGATTTGGAAAAATATGGACTTTTGCTCCAAGATTACAAAATAATTTGGACTTGCACGGCAATATTTCCCCAAATCTCGTATTTTACCTGACTTTCTTTCGAAATTTGGCCTGCTCCCTCTTTATTTTTATCTTTTCCCAAAGCGTCTTGCAAGTCCAAATTATAAAAGATTTTGAGGAAAAAAAGGCTAAAATGGGACTTCTCTCTCTAAAAGGGGCTATTTTGGGAATTTTCCCTTATTTTATTTTTAGAGAAATTTTAATTTGTTATTTTGTTTCATGATGTTGGTAAAAGGTGGGTTCGTTTTGGAAACGATCTAGAGTTGCTAGATTCACCTTGAATAATCCCAATGAGGATGAGCGACCAAACTGCAGCCATAAAGCTTGCGATATGTGATGACATTGGTGAGAGGTCATATGATGTTACTGATGTTGCAGGCGTTCTCGTACAAATGCTCTCAAAGCTTCCAACAGCAAGTAAGCATAGTTTAAATAAAATGCAGACTAGTAAGTTGTCAGGATAAATTTCATGTCTTTCTGAAAGTACCCTTTTCTTCATATGTACCCTTTTGGCAATCTTAATATTATTTGTGTTTGTGGTAGATAACAATATTCTATGGGAGCGTTATAAGATTGATACTGACGGTCAATGTGGTAAAACGTACGTTTCTTTTCACCCTTTGACTTTTGAGGTCAAACAACACAGCTTTCTATATGTAGTAATATCCATCTGTTATATAATTTGATGCTATCATGTAATGCATGTTTCTGATGCACAGATTTGTCCACAAGCTTGCTGTCCAGTTGTTCAATGGAGATGAACATCAAGCCGCCTTTCGGGTCTTGTCAGACTTTAGAAAAGGGAGATTAGGTATGATTGCACTCGAGAGACCACCCGTGCACTCTCGTGCTACATAATCATGTGAATGTATAGTATTAGGATTTAGTTATTTATAGAAATATACTCAAAAAGGAAAATGTAAGAAATTATGAGGCTGTTAAAACTCAATATCGTTTGTTAGTGGTACCTTTCTTGGACCATAGCTTTATTTCTAGTAAATTTTTACCGATTCGTTTGTTACTTTAGCTGGAATGCTTATATGGCTATGCAAGTAGCTTGATTTGTACGTGCTCAAATCCAGCTTCCATTTTTATGTGCCGTTAAGCTCTGGAGGGTCGCCTGCCCATGCAAACTGATACGTGTCTAAGTTAGCCATGAACTAGGCACGCTTATTATTATTAATGTGTTTTATTTGTTTTGTTTTTAAGTCATGTTAGTGGTTAGTTTATTATGTTAGTGGGTATACATGTTCTCGTAATTAGTTGCATCTGCACCTTTACGCTGTGTTCCTGAGTTAAACTAAGGAGAGAAAGGAAAGGAATCGTTTCATTTCTTTTCTTTTCATTTTCACTTCCTTAACTCCTTTCTTTTCCTTTCCATTCAATTCTTTTCAATTTGGAAAGAAAACAAAATCACCCATTTTACCCTTTATTTGCCTTATCTTTCTTTTCCTTTCCTTTCTTTTCTTTTCTTTAATGAAACTCGGGAACACACATTTTCTTTCCTTGTTTCTTTCCGTATCCTTCCTTTAATGAAACTTGGGAACACAACATTAATGTTTTGCATCTTTGTATGCCTATTTAAGGGCTTTATCATTGAGTTACGTATTAAAGTAAGAAGAAAATTAGCAAAGTTTTGTTGTCTCTTTCTCTCTAATGTTTCTTGGAGTCTAACCCGTTCAAAGGGTATATCAATTGGGAGATTACCATCTCGAACCGGCTTACTATCACAAGCTGTGTGTTACATGTTCTCATTGGTTAGCAAAGTGTTGGTGGGTCATAAGCTTTAGATGATTGGCTCTCATGGTTATATAAATAAACAAAAAATAAGAAGCTTGATTCACATAACATGCGCATGGGTGGCAATTTTGACTCAAATCATTTCAAATGGGTCAATTGGGTTGATTTGAAAATTCAACTTTGTTATTTTCGGGTCAAAATGGGTCGACAAATTTAAAGAAATAGGTCGATGTGGGTTAGTGTCCTAAGGAAATGTGGCAGGTTCATGTTGTATAGGTTTCGGCACAAAACGGGTTTTGGATTGGAACGAGTTTGGTTCAGGTTTTTGGCTCGGAACAGGTTTCGAGCCGACACAAGTTTTCGCATGGGATGGGTTCGGTTTTGGTTTCGTTTTCGTCAATTTTTTTGGTTTCGACTTATTTCGAGCTTTTTTTTGGTGGAACGAGGACAACGTATAAAGTTACATAAGGTTCATTCGTAATTTATGTAATAGGATACCACACATGTATAATATGTGCAGTTATAATATTTGCATCACCATTTTTATTAATTTGAATGCATAAAGTTACATGAGGTTTATTTGTAATAAAAAAAACTTTCTAAGATATATTTTTATAAAATAGGGAAAAAGGATTCTTTAAATAAAGTGCAAAAATTGTTTTGTTTTGATTCTTTTTTTAATTTTTTTAATACGAGTAGGTGCATTTTTCTAATGATAAAATAACTGTTTCTTTTAAAAAGCTAAAAGAAATTACTAATAATTTAGTCCTTTTATTTTCTTCAAATATATGCTATCTTTTTATTATTGAAAAAATGTTTTCTTTTATAATAGAAAAGATAAAAGAATTAAAAAAAAACAAAGTAATTAGATACATGACATGATGAGTTAAATGTTATTTTGCCTAAATACCATTTCACTGTAAAATATTATTTTTCTCTTTCTTATCTCAATTTTACAACCACAAATCACTTACACATTTAATTAAATTTGTGGCTCGTATTTTAGTTCTTAAAGTTCTTATAACTCAGCTAGTTCGCAAAATATCCTCCCCCCACAACACACACACATATATATGGTGAGGGCCCTAAGAGAACTTTTTAAAATTAAGAACTTTAAGAACCATTTTAAACCACAAAAAAAACCCCTTAAAAATATTTAAAAAAATTATGAAACAAAAAATAAACAAAAATGTTAAAAAAGTATAAAAAACAAAAAATTTTATTTTTAATCTCAGTTTCATTAAAAAAAACCTTAATTATACACATATGCATATTTTTATTTAATCTCCATTTACATAATGTACACATATGTACATTATCATTTATCTTAATTGTACATGTGTGTATAAACAATAACATGTATAAAATTAAATAATACATATTATACATATAATATATATATATTAAAAAGCATGTGTTAGTTGTCTCACATAGTTTACTATTCATGAGAGTAGCCAATTAATTTATTACATGTGTATATAACATCTCAATTTTCAAAGTAGTTAGTTACAAGTTAATTCATTTTTAACTTTGATTTTAATATTAGTTTATATCTCTTCATATACATATTGATTTTAATTCATTTTTATGTTTTATTTTTGCATTATTTCTTTCTATAATTAGTATTTGACATATTTTATATTTAAATTATTATGTTTCTTAAATTCCGAATAACCATTGCGATGCACTTCTTTATATTTACATTTCTGTACAATATTTACATTTCTGTACAAGTTTTATGCGACACAGATCATGGTTAATATAATATATTTTATGTTTTCTCACAATCAATCCAATAAATAAAAAATATATTCAACAAGCAAAAGAGGAGAGAGAGGGATTCGAACCCTCGATAGTAAACTATACAGGTTTTCAAGACCGGGGCTTTCAACCACTCAGCCATCTCTCCAGAATACAATTTTATTGTATTCCTTCGAATAGAACATGGCCATATGAGTGGATATCGCCACTATCAAAGATCTCGGGTGTGCGTCAATGTTTTTACGTACGATTCGATATAAAATTTTAGTTAACACTAAGCTCACCAAATGAGACACATGAGTGATATATAATATATTTATTTTTCTTCACGACAACTTAAGTTTGCATATATACCTACTTATTTCTACATAACGTTTCGGTATAAATTTTATTAAAACCATACCAATCATAATGTGCATACAAACTTTAATGATATTATATCAACGCTCCATTACGGCGCACATGTTAACGTGTATCAACAATCCTGCTACAACGCGCAGGCCGTGTACTAGTATGTATAATTTTGCTAAACCGATACTTTTTTAATTTATTTTATGAAAACAGGATGAAAGATAAAAATTTTTGGTTTTTTTTCTTTTTTATTTTCGCATTTTTTTTGTTTTATATTCTTTTTTATTTTTCTTAAAAAGAGTTTTTTTGTGGTCCAAAATGGTTTAAAAGTTCTCAATCTTAAAATGGTTTTCACATGGTTCTCTCTCTCTCTCTCTCTCACACACACACACACACACATATATATATATAGGGTAAGGATCATAAGAGAACCATTGGCAAATTGAAAACTTTGAGAACCATTTTGGACCACTAAAAAACCCTCTAAAAAATATTTAAAAAATTATAAAACAAACAAAAAACGAAAAATTTTAAAAAAGTAAAAAACCAAAATTCTTATATTTCATTCCGGTTTCATAAAAAAAACCGAATTTTTTTTTCTTTTTAATTCGTATAATACCTATACACATATGTATACTTTCATTTAATCTCTATTTACGTAATGTACACATATGTACATTATTATTTACCTTAAATTATACATATGTGTATAGGAAAAAACATGTGTGTACATATTATACATATATGTATAATAAAAAAACCAATTTTTTTTTCTTTTTAATTCGTATTATACCTATACACATATGTGTACTTTCATTTAATCTCTAGTTACGTAATGTACACATATGTACATTATCATTTACATTAAAATATACATATGTGCATAGGAAAAAAATATGTGTGTACATATATGTACATGTTATACATATATGTATAATTTAGCTAAACCGAGAATTTTTTTTTGAAAACCGGGGTGATAAATAAGAACTTTGGTTTTTTTACTTTTTTTATTTTTGTGTTTTTTTTGTTTTATGATTTTTTTTATTTTTGGGTTTTTTTGTGGCCCAAAATGGTTCTCATAGTTCTCAGTTCCCAAAAAGTTCTCACATGATCCTGATCATATATATATATATATAATTGGTTTCTTTTGAAAACCACTTTGAGTTTTAAGAACTCGAAAGAACTAAAAGTAACATTTTTTTGAATTGGTTTACATATATGTAATATACATAGGTTACATGTACGTAGGAAAATTTACAACATTTTTTACGCACCGAATTAACTTTTTATATAGGTGTAACGGACGTTTAAATTAGTGTAATCATT
Source organism: Bidens hawaiensis (assembly GCF_021521415.1). NCBI lineage: Eukaryota > Viridiplantae > Streptophyta > Magnoliopsida > Asterales > Asteraceae > Bidens > Bidens hawaiensis. Next base: position 198,098 of record NW_027492645.1, read on the forward strand.
GTACATCTTTATTCTCTCTCATACTTAACTTTTTAATCAGATCTAATCTCAACCACATAATCTAACATATTTAATTAAATGTGTTGTTAAGAATAAAGTTTTTAAAGCTCTTAAAACTCAACAAGGTTTTTAAATTATCCCTACCATTTATATATATATATATACTAAATATATATAAGTAGGATAGTGGCCCGTGTAACACACGGGCAGAAAATAAATTTGTTAGGTAAATTTAACATTTAAACTTATAATTTGTAACCTTGAAATTAATAATATTTAAACTTATAATTATAAGGTTAACCTTGAGAAAATATAAATTTTATAAGTTCAAAACCTAACAATTTGCAAGTAATATAATTTTTTTTAATTATTAGTATACAAAATAAATATTCATATTTTATCATTTGTCATTAACACTAAAAATCTACTATTGATAACTTTAAACCATAAAATGATATTAAATATACCATTTAGATGTGCATTTTTATTATAAACCATCCAAGTTAATAACTTTTTTTAATAAAATTACATCTTCAAATATCTATATTTCTTAAAACATCGTATAACGCTTGCAAAACTTAAAAACTAAATGAACCTTTGAAATCGAAAAATCTACTACTTGAAAATGTTAGCTTGAATTTGATTCCCTGTGTATTTAACAAAACTTAAAAATTAACGGATGACAGACTTTATTTGAAATAAAAAAAAAACTTAATACTTGATTTAAAAAAGGAAAATTGGATTTTAATATCCCAATTTTCTGTTATTGGCCGATAATAATCCCAACTTAGTTTATTCCCACTAGTGGACCCAAATTTAAAAAAGTTGGCTCTCAATGGTCTTCCGTTAGAAAAAACCTAACGGCAAAGTTTTTTTCGAATTTCAAACTGATTTTTTAGGGCTTTTGATCAGATGGAGGATACGAGTCGATTAACGTAAAACTTAGCTCGAAATGATGCTTCAAATGACTTGATTAGTACTTCAAATCGGGTGTTTGAACTTCAAATTAACAAAAATTAAGCGGTTTAGAGTATCGTTTCGAGCTATGTTTTACATCAATCGACTCGTATCTTTCTTCCGATCAAAAGCCCTAAAAAGTCAGTTTGTAATTCGGAAAAAAACTTAACGCCGTTGGGTTTTTATGAACGGGGGACCATTGATAGCCAATTTTTTTTTTAATTTGGGACCACTGGTGGAAATAAACTAAGTTGAGATTATTATCGGCCAATAACAGAAAGTTGAGATTATTAAAATCCAATTTTCCTTTAAAAAACAAGTCAGCAAAATCATGACTAATATATACGAAAATAAAACAAGGAATTATCTAAAAATATTGAATATTATATATTTGTAGGGATGGCAAAAATCCCCGAATCCGACGGGGAAACCCGAAAACCGGCTTATTTCGGGTCGGGTCGGGTTTTGTTTTTTCGGTTTCGGGTCGGGTTTCGGAGATTGTTTCGGGGATTGTTTCGGGTTTGGGTTCGGGTTTGGGTTCAGGTACCCCCGCCCCGACCCGCCCCGATATAATATATATAAATATAAATATAAATAATATATATATATATATATTAAAAACCTACATCCAGTTTCAATTTCATATCTGCATATTGCCTCGCCGCCCCTGATTGTGTGATTCACACTTCTCTCCGGCCGACGCGGCCGTGAATCCAGCTCTCCGGCAATCCAGCTCTCCGGCCCACTTCTCTCCGGCCGACGTGGCCGTGAATCCAGCTCTCCGGCAATCCAGCTCTCCGGCCGACTTCTCTCCGGCCGACGCGGCCCTGAATCCAGCTCTGATCTGTTCTTCGGACGGAGGTAGATCTGATTTTCACACTTTGATTTTGTAATTGCAATTGTTAGATCTGATTTTGTTTATAGCCCACCCCAACTTGTTAGATCTGATTTGACACCAGGAACTTTAGTCTGCATATAACGATAATGTCATGTATGGTCTGTTAGATCTGTTTTATGCATCAACTTGTTAGATCTGATCTGATTTTCACACTTTGATTTTGTAAGAACTTCCTTGGGGTTAAATTCACTAATTCAGTATATCGTTTAACCGAGGCTATGAGTGGTAAGAACTTCCTTGGGGTTAAATTCACTAATTCAGTAACTTCCTCACAATCACCCTGTGCTTCAGAACAGAAGCAAGAGATTTGAACTTGGCCCTTACCCCCATTGAGTTCCTTTAATTCTTCTGCCTTCTTGTTTAAACTTGAGAAAGCAGAGAAACCAGTGTCATAAATCATTTAAAGCCTGAAAATACTTTGTCAGATTCATTTTTTATTTAAGAGAAACAACCGTTAGAAATTGTACAAAGATCCTTAACTTCAATTGAGGAATTACATCAATAACAACTCATGATGGAAGTTTTTAATAACAATTCTGTGTTAGCTACAATGCAGGATAAAGCTACAGCCACTGGACTGGATCTGGATCAAGATAAACTTCATAGTTACATTGCCTAGCACTAGTTTTGTAACTGATATCATTGTGTAATGTAGAGATAACTTTATAACAACGATCAATTATATCTCCTTGCACGTAGGATTACTTGTATAGATACAGATCCTTGCAACGGATGGTCATGAAAGAGTTTTGATATATTATTTCGGTAGTGTGAATGTGTACTGGTCATGAAACGGATGGTCATGAAAGAGTTTTGATATATTATTTCGGTAGTGTGAATGTGTACTGGCTTGCTTTTAAGAGTTTTGATATATTTTTTTACAAAGTGTTATGAAACGGATGGTCATGAAAGAGTTTGATTTGGTATTTAGATTTGGTCGCAAGTTTGTAGTTTGTGTATTTGGCATGATTTTTCGGCCATGTAGACTTGGTTTTATTTCCTTTGTAACACATTGTTTCAGCTTTCATGTGTGTGATGCAGAAGTTTATTTCGATAAATGTTCAGTTATGTGATGAACCAATTTCGGGTCGGGTCGGATCGGTTTCGGGTTTTCGGGTTCGGGGACGGGGCGGGTCGGGGGGGTACAAAAAACCAAACGGGGAATCCCCGAATTAAACCCGACGGGTAATGGGGCGGGTACGGGGATGGTTTTTGGTTTCGGGTTAAGCCAAACCCGCCCCAAACCCGCCCCGTTGCCATTCCTATATATTTGCTTTAATAATTACCATAAAACAAGTCAGCTGGCCTGATTACTGTACAGTTTAATATGTCATTCTATATGACTTACTTGGCACGTCCATAAAACAAATTTCCTTGATTTTCGGCTTCTCGGTCAGAGATCTTTTAGAGCTCCACAAGTCCATCAATATTGAAGCTAATAAAAAGGAGTTGTTTCATGGGATAATCATAATTGCTCTTTGGAGACTTTGGAATGCGAGAAACGAAAAGGTGTTTGAAGGAAAGGAGATAAATTTGTTTGAAATTATAAGAGATATAAAGGCTAGTGGCTTTCTCAATTTGTTATAAGTATAGGTCTAAGTTTAGATCTCTAGCTTGGTCAAATTGTTGCAATTTTGATTTCATGTAATTATTTGTTGTTTGTGCTTGCTTCTGGCTTGTGGAGGCAGCCCGCGGGTGGGTTGTCGTTGTTTGTGTTTATAAAAGTTACGGTTTGAAAAAAATAAATAAATTATGTGGCAATGTAGACAGGCTAGTATGGTGCCATATGGACAATATGTTTTATTTTAATAGTATAGTTAGATAAACCTAAAACATTAATCTAATGTCTTCTTAATTCACACGCACGGACATTTTAATGACAAAGTTAAGCGTTAATTGTACAAATTTTTTTTAACAAAAATAGTAACTAACAAAGTGTATGACTCAAAACTAGTAATTAAAGATTTACATTTAATTAACTGAACCAAACCTAACCTACCTTAAACCTCTAGGAATCGGTTCCATGTGATATTTATGGACCCATGTCCCAAGGTTTCACTATGCATGCCATCAAAGCTCCACATACACATTAAATTGTGAAAGAATCAAAAGTAAACAGTACTAAAAGACCGTACTCGTTATAAATATTACACTAAAGAGGCATGGCATCAAACCCATTCCACCTCTTAACTCTTTGAAAAATCGGTTCTCACCTACACACACATTTCTTCCACAAATGGATTGAACCGTCCTTTTCTTTTATATCTCACTCTCTCTCCTCATCGATTACAACAAGCACCCAAATAACATACATATACATACAATTGGTTAGTAATTATATAAGAGGGCTTATAGCCAAACACTTTTAATAACAAACCAACCCCACTATCTCACATCTCTCTCCCTCCCTAGCTCTCTACTCACCCTCATCACTTCTTCGGTTTAACAACACCCAAAGTAGGGGTGAGCAGAAAACCGAATTAACCGAATCGAAACCGAACAAACCGAAAAGACCGAACCGAAAAAAACCGAACCGAAGCACTAACCGACGGTTAATTTTTTAGTTTTTTGAAAAACCGATTTTTCGGTTTAGGTTTGGTTATCCATTTTTAAAAAACCGAAAAAAACCGAACCGAACCGATTAACCCGACACGGTATGAACCACCGGATTTGCAAGATTCTAATGTGTATGGTCAACAATTACAGACTTTGATTGAAAAGTTGGAGAACATAGAAATTGGTAATAATGTTTATTTACGACGTGTTTTGACTTTTCAATATCTACTTAAATATTAATACAATTGTACGCGTTTTTTAGATGTTATGACCGGAAACAAAACACCAAAAGAATCTACCATTAACAGTGATAAGATTATGAAGATGATGACGATTGTGTCTAAACACTTTGAAGATGACTAAGATAATGAACGAAGATTCCTGCCAAACTTTTAGTATTCTTTTATTAAAAACTTTGTTTATTTTGTTTAATTTTAAATTCTACTACTCAACAAACTTTGTATTTGTTTGGTTCCAAGTAACACGCGCCTATTTTTGTATTTTGAATTCAATATATATGTGGTACTCTATTTTTGTGATTTTTTTTTGCAATGTCTACATGCAATAAAAAAACCGAAAATAACCGAAAACCAAATAACCGAAAACCGATTGGTTAGTATTATAAAATAACCGATGGCTTCGGTTTTGGTTTGGGTTTCACCCAATAACCAAACCAAACCGTGCTCACCCCTAACCCAAAGACTTACCCAATTATCTTTGTCCCTTAGATCCGAAACCAACTAGAACCTACACTACTTATCTTTCAAGCTTAATAACAAGGGGCTACATAGCATCAACAAGTCTAAAAAGGAGTAAGCAAATCCAAGAAGGGTTGTGCAATTACAAGGAGTTGGATTGGAGTGTTCAAGTTCAAGATCTCTTCTTTTTAGCTTCTTCCTAAACCTTTCTCATTTATAGTGAGCACAGATCTAACCTAATCTTTTATTTATATACTTTCAGTTAAGAGTTTATGTCATAAGTGCTCATCCAAATATAAAAATGACAAGAACTGACTAATAAATTAGTTGATATAGTAAAAGGTAACTTTAAACATATTGTAAGCACATGGATATAACATTATGTACTTAAGTTACGGTTTTAAAACTTAGATCTATTGATATATGTTATCTAGGAACAAATCAACTCTATTGGACATATAAGTTATTATAAATGTAAAACTTATGTTCAAATTTATAGAAAAGTTACTTGTCATTTTTTTAAAGGGTTTCCATGAACAGAGGATTTTCCTTATAGTTAGTTATAAAAGCTTTATTTAAAATGATTGGTTAAAATATTACGGTTATTAGATATGGAGTTCTCTACAAAAATAAACTATGTTGAGTATTATGTTTTCGAGATACAAACATACACAGCTATAATATGTATAGTTATTTTAATTTATTATAAAATATTTGTTACTTAATTTCGTAAATCTGACCAACAAGTATAGTTATATTATATATACAACTACTCGATTTTATTATGGCGTTTTACAAAGTGTGTGTATAGTATAGTTATATTATATATATAACTACTCGATTTTATTATGGCGTTTTACAAAGTGTGTGTATAGTTATAAATCTATATTTTTTTCTCGATTTAACCTAATATAATTTTTCTTGATTCAACTTTAGGGAACCTCCACCACCATCTCCAGTGTTCCTTTTCCTGACAGAAGCTACCAAAGTCACGAAAACTAGAACCCTTGGGTCAAAGAAGAGCAACACCACAACGAACAATCAAAATCCGTTCAAGATTATGGAAAAGAACCGACATTAGAGAGTAACGGTGAGGTCGAAAGTGAAAAGAAAAAAAAGGTTAAGTTGTTATATTATTCGGTACAAAGCCTTCATGTACGTACGGAGCTACATGCAAAATTGAACCAATAAACATAAGAAAAGTATGTTGCCTCAAGTGTCTGTATATTATACAAAACATCCAATATTCATTCAAACACCTTACCCCCTCTTCCTCATTTCTACTCCCCGCTTATTTATCATTTACTGCAATAACTCCACTTCTACCATGAGCCTCAAGAGATTCAACTTTAGGGAACCTCCACCTCCACCGTTCCTTCTCCTGACAAAGGCTACCAAAGTTACGAAGACTTGAGCAACAACATAGCGAACAATCAAAATCCGTTCAAGATTATATAGAAGAACCGGAAACAGAGATCAACGTTGACGTCGAAAGTGAAAAGAAAAAAATGTTAAAGTTATATTATTGAGTGCATTCAATGTTGAATCAAACACCTTACCAGCTCTTCCCCATTTCCACTACCACTGCTACCATGAGTCGCAAGAGATTCAACTTTAAATAATCTTCACCTCTACATCCTCCTCCACCGTTCCTTTTCCTGACAGTGGCTACCAAAGTCATGAAGGCTCTAGTCGAAGAGAAGCAACAACACAGCAAATAATCAAAATCCGTTCAAGATTATGGAGAAGAACCAACATCAGAGAGCGATGGTGAGGTCGAAATTGACAATAAAAAAGACTACAACATGAAAGAAGCTGATGAAGTTGAAGATGAAGCGGATAATGATGAAGGTGATCATGCTGAGAATGATCAAGATGATGAATGTGGTTGTGATGCCTGCGATATTGGTGGCGGTGCTGCCTGTGTGATACTGGTGTTGATGCTGAGTGGCTCACACACAAAACATGCATATATCTATGTTTGACTAGTCAAAGAGATTTTTAATAAATTGCCATAAGGTCCTTCTACTTTTGAATCTCATCGTAACATCGCAAGATTATTTTTATTTAACTTTCTACGCATATAAATCCTTGATAAAATCATTTTATAATATGTTAATTCAACTCATCATATGCTAGAATATCGTATGTTAAAACGTATGTGTAAAATTACTTTAAATGTCGAACTAATTGAAAGGAATTGATTTAAGGTACATGTGTTCAAACATCAAGTTTTATAACCAAATATTATACCTAAGAAAAATTGTGGGATGAATACTTGAGTTAAAACTTATGTTGTGATTACGAATCGATTTCGAGGATGAAACCTTAGTAAGGTAGATTAATTACTAATCGTCAATGAGCTTATGGTAGAGTGGTAAGGAAGAGACTTGATGTTCATGTGGTCCAAGTTCGATTCCTGCAGATGATGACGATGGGAGACTAAATGAGTATGTGACGTTCACTAGTTGGATCCTTGAACTGAATGGATTTTATCTCACTGCACTGTCGTCGTGCCTTCACGCGAATGCTCACGGGCGTCAGACTTAGGTTAGGGTTTTCCTCATATTAGAAAGCGAATGTATCTCGATATGATAAATTTAACCGGTAGCCCATGTGAAGGATTCGTTAGTCGTTAAAAATATTAACTATATATTAGTTAATATTGACCTACCTACCTCTAGGGGTGTCCAAAATACCCGAACCCGATTAACCTGACCTGGCCCAAACCCGAACAAGCTAATTAGGGTCGGGTTAAATACAAAAAGTAGTAATTGGGTTAGTTGGGTTAACCTGTATTGTTATTAGGCTCGGGTTTCGGGTTTGTTTTTGAAAAAAATCGGGTTTCATGTTAACCCAATTAATAGTTATTATGTGCAAGTTTTATTGAAAGTTTTGGATCGTAGTGTATCTTAATTGTAATTTTATAAACTTTAATTGATCAACATGATTATGATATTCCATGTATGTTTATTGAGACCCTTTTTTTTTTTTTCCTAAATTGCACACGTATAAATCGAACATGAAGAAAGAAACAGTTTGTTAACTAGCTAGTACATCTTACAGAAGCAGTCAAAGAAAAATAAGATAACATGTAAAAGCCTTTGGTCTAATCAAGGTTGACTAGACATGTAAATTTTATTCACAAATGTTAATTTATTCACAAGTTGATAGCAAGCATCTTGTGACATTAGCATTCAATATTTGTAATTTAACCTTAATAAAGATTATAGAGTAATCTGAATAATCGGAAACCTGGTTAACCTGAACCCGACAAACTCGAACCTTAATAGGGTCGGGTTGCGGGTTAGTTTTTAATTTTTGAAACCCAGATTAACCCGAACTTGGATGATCATGATCATGCGGAAGAAGAGAAGAATAAGAAAGAACGTAAGAAGTTGTTGGGTGTGAACAAGTCTTCTTCTTCGTCATCGATTGCCAAAAAGAAGAAGATATCGAGGCGGCCAGAATTGAAGAGGAATTTGTGGGGTGTGAACTTGCCCAAAGAGAAAAAGGATGAGATGAAAAAGATAGAAGACGAGTTACAAGGTGGCAGGGACTATATCGGTGTCTCCCGTGCGGTCATGGTCTTGGGCCAGAAGATGAAAAGGTTCAAGGCTCAAATAACTGATCCTCGTGGTTGTCGGGTGGTCCTCGGGACTCATTATAAGTCAGCCAAGTCCGCTGCTTCGGCTCAAGATGTAGCAGCTGTTGATAAGTACGGGCTTACAACTAGGCTTAATTTCCCACACCGGGTGCACCGCAACACCACCATTGATGATGATCAGCACAAAGGAGGCTAGGGACAATTGTGAAACAAGGAATTAGCTAGTTTGCATACACACCTACCACTTGTTTGATAATTAAAATGTGTTTGTTTATTGGCTTTCTTAATTAAACTCCTAATCAATACAGTTAGTTATATGATTTGAAAATACAAATGTGCTGCTGGCTGGTTTAAATTACATTTTAGTTTTTACCAACCGCCAACCTTAACTCTGCAAGTGATTATAGGCATTGGTCGATATGATACCAGAAGCAAAATGTATTTGCTTATTATAGTCTACAGTTTATACAAATGTGCTGCTGGCTGGTTTAAATTACATTTTAGTCTTTATTCACCTGTATGCCGTATGCCATGTCACGTTCATGATCAAGGCTGTTTCTCTTCATCTGAAACTTCTTTTACAATGGATGCAATAGGGTTTCTTGTCGTCTTCTCTCCCTCATAATTAGCAGTGCAATCACGGTACCCTGCACGAAATATCATGTTTTCAAATAGAAACACTAGCTTCAGTTTCGCTTATAAAAAATAAGAAATGTCTTACATGAGCAGCGGCTTTAAGTTGGTTCCTATTCACCCATCAATCTTTGCAGGGAAATCGCGCATCACCACTTAGTTTGTGTTGAATGGCTGGCCCATCAACAAACAAGCTATGCATGCATCAGGAAAGTTTTTCTGTCTCGAATTATAAGCTATATAGTTTATTGTTATATTTGTTGATTTTGCAATCAAATAAGTGTTGTGGTCAACTATTGCACGGTTACATGCTAGTTAGTGTTGACACTCAACAATATTTTGTACCATTAATATAAAATTTGTGAGAAATAACATATGATATTAGATGCTCACGTCGCACATGACACGTTACATGCTATGAATTCACACCCATGCTTGATTATGCTTTACACACTTTTTAGGTACAAATGGTTTCGATTTGTCATAAACGACTGAAAAGCACATGTATTGTTGCACTAGACTAGTTGGTTTTGATTCTTTCTACGACTGGAAAACCCGTGTACTATTCTCACAAGTAAGGTTTTGATCCGCTATGTGACTCAAAAACCTGAAGTCTGAGTAATTTGATCCGAAATGATTGAAGTTGATATCAAATTAGTCACAATAAAAGGAAGAATATTAATTTGATCCGAAGTTAAATGGATATCAAATTTGATCATAGAGCCAGTCAGACTGTCTGATATCAAATTAAGGTTGACATTTGATCCAAAACTATAAAGATGAAATCATATATCATCCGAAACCAACAAGCAAAAGTCAATATATCTAAAATCAATCTAAGAATATTGGAGAAAAGAAGACACAAAGAATGACTAAGAAACAAGAAATGAAAGGAGTATAATCAGAGCAATATTTAATGTTCATGAAACTTATGAGGCACTTGAACGGAAAGGAAAAATCGATACAAAGAAAACACCATGACTATTGCTTATCTCTATCAAGTGAACTTGTCCTTCAAATTGCTCATTGTACAAATACCAAAGCTGTTAACAAAGTTAAAAAAAAAACTTGTAATTATTAACGCTTAATTATTGTACTGTTAATGTTTTATCAGCTTTTAAACATTTTCAATTATCGTGTTGTTATCAGCCTCCACTGTCGCACCACGTTCCATATACGTACCGCGACGTTTGTTTGCCTGCCATGACTCATGACCAGATTGACAGACTGACGCAGAACGTTTCAGAGCTTCGCAAGCTTGTGGATTGGCTCGTTTGGCGGGAGGTCACCTGCCAACATGGTGAGGATAACTACCACCACCCCATTTTGACCACGTAGCTGGCCGGTCAGGCGCTAGATGCGACGACGACGACGACGACGCTGGTGTCTCTTAGGTAGATTTCTACATTTTGTTTTATTTGTATGAACTCGTTGTATGATTGTATATATCTATATAAATATCGTTTTATTATATTATTTGGTTGTAATATTGAATTCTAGCCGATTGTTGATAACGACATTTGAATTAAAAAGTGACTTGTTTAAAAAAAATTAATAATAAAAAACCTAAAACAAAAAAGAAATATCTATACGCTTTTATTAAATACCTCTTTTAAGGGGACACCCTGTATACATCGCTTATTTGTAGACAGTCCGAACCGAAATGAGGCCTTGTTGAGAAAACCCTAATACATTTGGTTTGTAAAGAATGAGAGGGAAATAAGTTTGGCTCGTGGTTTTCAATTTCAAAAACAAGCAATATAAATATAAATATAAATATAAATATAAATATAAATATAAATATAAATAATAAACCCCAGACAGACAGAGCCCACTCACCCCACGCCTCCTTATCAGTTATCATCATAATCATAATAATAACCTCTCCCTGCAAACCCTTGTTCTCCTCCGCCACTGCCGCCGTCATCTCAACCGCCGGTAACTTCTTTCACTTCCGCTACACCTTCATTTTAACCTAAATTAACATCCTCCATGCTTAATCGGTGAATTCAACCATCCGTTTTCATCAAATCTAGGGTTTTTCATCTTATAAACTAGATCTGAGAATACTGAGATGAGATTAACTTGTGTAACGACTTGATTTGAGATTTTGTATGGTAATAGTATGCACAAATCGTGTTTTGTACGAATGAGTTAGGGTTTAAGCTTAGTTCCAGTTGTTTTTACTTACAGCAAGTTTATTATTTTATTGATAGAGTTTGATTATTCATCTATTTATTTATTTTTATTTTTATTTTAGTGATTTGACTTAAAAGATTTAAGAGGTTCAGGATATAAAGTTTGTATACTGTTTAGGTTAAGATCTATAATATATCAAGTATAATAGGTTTAGGTTTATGTTTAGGGTTGAGATAGGTACTGTACCGGTTCGGTCCAAATAATACCAATACCAAGAACGGGTGGAATCATATACCAGAATACCGACTATTGTACTGATTTTTTCGGTTTGGTATAGATCGGTGTCTGGAAAATTGAAAATACCGAGAAAGTATATGGTATTGATACCGTAAATATGAAAAATGAGTGCTGATATTTGGTATAAAATGATTATCCGATATAAGCATAATCTAATCATTTTGTTAATGTAGGGTTTTGCTTCAAACACTGTGATTTCTTATCTTTTGAATTGGAAGTTTTGAGCTAAATATATATGAATTATATTGTTGTTTCAGGGTTTTTGACATGGATTCAACTACACAAAACCGTTTGCATTCGATTAAGTTGTGGCCTCCAAGCCAAAGAACCAGACAAACACTTGTGGAACGCATAACCAAAAACCTCACCACTCCTTCCATTTTATCCAGAAAGTATGGACTTTTGAGCAAGGAAGAAGCCGAAGAAGATGCTAACCGAATTGAGGCTGCAGCCTTTGAAGTTGCAAACCAACACTTTGAGAAGGAGCCAGATGGTGATGGTGGTTCTGCTGTTCAACTTTATGCTAAAGAATCCAGTACACTCATGGTTGAAGCTGTGAAAAGAGGTCCAAGAGTAAAAGAAGAACCGGAAGAAACTGTATTTGAATCCGCTACAACGTTGCACGAAACATTTTTTGACATTTCTAAAGGGATACGGGCCTTCATTGAAGCAGAAGAAGCCAAAGAACTGCTAAAACCACTACAAGAGCTTGGAAACAAGTATACAAGGATATGTTTTAGCAATAGAAGCTTTGGGTTGGATGCAGCCCAGATTGCTGTTCCCATTTTGACCTCTATAAAGGGTCAACTTACAGAAGTTGACTTATCAGATTTTGTTGCTGGTAGACCAGAAGAAGAGGCCCTTGAAGTTATGAATTTGTTTTCATCAGCTCTTGAAGGTTCTGACGTGAGGTATTTGAACCTTTCAGACAATGCGTTGGGTGAAAAAGGAGTTCGGGCATTTAGTAAGCTTTTAAGTTCACAAAGTAACCTTGAGGAGTTGTATTTGCTGAACGATGGTATCTCAGAGGAGGCTGCAAAGGCGGTGGTTGAGTTAATTCCTTCCACAAAAAAGCTAAAAATCCTTCATTTTCATAATAACATGACTGGAGATGAAGGGGCGATTGCAATTTCTCAACTTTTGAAAAAGTGCTCAATCTTGGAGGATTTTAGGTGTTCGTCCACTCGGGTCGGTTCTGAAGGTGGAATTGCATTATCTGAAGCACTCGCCACATGCACCGGTTTGAAAAAACTCGATCTTCGTGATAATATCTTTGGTGTAGAGGCGGGGATTGCTTTGAGTAAAACTATTTCTCTACTCGCTAATCTGACTGAGATTTACCTCAGTTACTTAAATTTGGAAAATGAAGGAACTTTAGCTATTGCTAATGCTCTAAAAGATTCTGCTAAGTTACTTGAAGTTGTGGAAATTGCAGGAAACGACATTACCGCAGAAGCGGCTTCTGGTTTGGCTGATCTTTTTACTGCAAGGAAAGAATCTTTAGTTAAGATACTTTTGTCTGAGAATGAGTTGAAGGATGAAGGAGTTATAGTGATTGCTAAGGCACTTGAAGGAGACTTTTCAAGGTTGACTGAAGTTGACTTGAGCACCAATATGATCAGAAGGGCTGGAGCTAGGGTTTTGGCTCAGACTGTTGTTGGTAAACCAGGGTTTAAGTTGTTGAATATTAATGGTAACTATATATCTGATGAAGGTGTTGAAGATGTGAAGGAGATCTTCAAGGATTCGCCTGATTTGCTTGGGCCTTTGGACGATAATGACCCTGAAGGAGAAGAATATGATGATGAGGACGAGGATGCTGACGAGAATGGTGATGGTGATGAGTTGGGATCCAAACTCAAGGAGCTTGAAATTAAGCAGGAAGAATAGAGGTCACATTTTAGGTATGACCTTTTTATCTAGTTTTACATCTCTTTGAATTAGCATATCTAGAAGACAGTTATACATCCTTTTGTAGGTTAAGATAAGGATGTATGAGATGTTTTGTATTCTGCATTTGGATTTATCTATGTTCTGGCACTTGAGTAGTTTTTTAAAATTAATTTGAGGTTTTATTATCTGAAACTGTGTTGCTGTTTAAATGTTTTGGTGTGTATTTTTGAAGTGAACAGCTATCTCTCGACCCGGCTAATAAGATTGATTATATAACTAAAAAAGCGAATAATTCATCATAAAGGATAAAGCCATATGGATTAATCAGTTGACAATAATAATTTAAAAAATCATATGGTGGAAAGGAAGAACTGTGGCAGGTCTTGTGATAGTAATCATCATTTGATTTTGTATTTGAAAAATACCGTTGCATGTAATTGATGTTAATCATCATCATCATCATCACTGTCATGCTGTGAAAATTATCTCATTATTGTTGGTTGTGTTTTCACAAACTGATAATTATTGAAATTGTGTTCATTAACAAAGTGATTAACTATCAGTTTCTTTCCAAAAACTGATAGTGATGACTTGTGATGATAATCAAAATCGAATTACCTGCAACTGTGGGATAGACTTTTCCTGTACTTTTTCATTATTTTTTTATGATTAAAATCAAGGGACCTGCTGCTGTTGGTTTTTTGTTTTGATGACTCTCCTTTAATAAAAAGATGTTTTTGGGAACCAATAGATTTTTTATGATGCATTTGTGATTTTGGTTGGTAACTGGAGATGATTTAAGGTTCAATTTGAGTTCTATGACGTTCCAAACAGATTAATTCTTATGATTTTTGTTCGATTTAGTTTCTTATGCTTTTGTTTTGCCAACGGGGTCCAATTTTATCCTATAAATCGTTTGTGTAAGGGGTTTTATCATCATTTGTTACAGACTCCATTGTAAATAAAACTTTCCATGGGTGGGTGGAAGTATTTATGAAATTCTACAGTCCATATCAATTCTCACATATTTAGCCAAACATGATTCATGTAGGAATAAATTCTATTTCTAATTTCAATTTCAAGGAATTTCTTGAACCAAAGACTTAAAGCCAAATAAAGTCCAAATACCGACAAGCAGCCTGTGAAATGCCAGAACTAACCATCTATTGGTTCGATTCTTGGTTCCTATCTTTATGCTTTCTCGGATCTGAAACGGTCCTGAAAGTCACCGTAATCTTTTATCACAAGACAAAAATATCCATGAAATGAAATTCCAAAGGGCATCTAGTCTAATGGCGTCTCACCATTAGTGAGAGTTCAAATCTCGTAGTCAATTAAAATGAATTATATATTTTCATTTATATCAACTAATATTTAGTACCAACCAAGGAGCATATCACTTCTACATAAACGTGACAATAAATAATTGGTTGTATTTGGTACTGGTCTTGTCTTGGGATTGATTTAAAGGAGCACCACTCACAAACAAACCAATTAATTACAAAAGTTGTATTCTGTGTTTCGCTCAATTTGCAGCCTAACTTTTTAACCATGTTTGTCATTATTACTTTGTAACGTTCAAAGAACACTTGCAACTTATTGCATAGATGGCCCCATTTCTTCATGAAAGCTCACTTCATGTTAAAGCGTTCTTCAAGCTAAACAATAAGATCTGATAGAACGCTACTTATGCTCGAAAAATTAAAAATAAATTATTGTTTACATGACATTTAAATCAATTCCAACATTCTACTTGGGCAAACATTTTTCCAAAGTTTCTACAATAGATTGGTGCTCTCTCCCTCCCAAATGATAGTATACTTTTTACTAGGGGTGTGCTTGGTTCGGTTATAGGGCTTAACCATAATCATAACCGACCGTTGTACAATGTATTTTTTTCTTTTTTCTAGTTGAAAAGAGTTCGGTTATGTTGTTCCAAGCTTAGTTATGAAGTTTTGAAATTGAAATATGTTGTTTTCAAACTTGGATATGGTGTTCCAAGCTATGTTATAAATAGTTATAACATAAATGCATATTTTTGAGGTAGGCCCGACTCTGAAAATCAAAAAAAGGAATTTTGAGCCGAAGGCGAAAAAATATTTTAGGTCTTAAGTAAAAGAATTATTTTGTTAGGTTTAAACAATTTAACTTTTAAATTAGTTTACTTGGTTATGATTTGGGTTATGTAAAAACCTTTTATATAAAAATAGGCTAAAACATGTCTCAAATGAGACTAGAACCCACAACCTTTTGGTTGAGAGTCATATCCTTTTGCCACTAGATCAAGCTAATTGTTATGTAATTGAGTTTAAACATTAAATATATACATATCGTTTTTCATAAAAATACATATAATTAAAAAAAAATTCGGGCCTAACGGGGTGTCGGGCTTGAGGCCGTCGACCACCCAGCCCCCCTATAGGCCGGCCATGTTTTGAGGCTAGAACCGTAGGTATAAAAGATGGATATAGAGTATAAAAATTAGAAAACTGCAAACATACAACGTTCGGTTTCAGTTAAAGTCGGTTAATCCGTAACCATAACCGAATGGTTGGGTATTCAGATTCACTCAATCATAACCGTTGGTTTTGTTCAGTTATGGTTAATTTTTTTAGTTAACGGTTCGGATTATTTGCTCACCCCTTGCTTTCTACTAGGACATATAGTAACAAAACCATCAAGATATTTATATGATAACTATTTACAAGAAAATTAAAACGTTGTCATCAAAGATTACAACTATACCGATTTGGGAAACAAGTAACATGGTTTAACATATATAAAAAGCTGATAGTTGTGCAACTTATCATAATGTATTGCATGTGAACCCTCATTTGATTGATGTTCTAACCGTCACCGCACTCACGGAACCAAAAGCTTTGTAGTTTCAAAAAGATTACAAAAAATATAACCAAGAGGGATTTTGTCATTGTTTTTAATTACAGTTTTTTAGGAAGAAATCTAAATATTATCCAACTACATTTTTTTTTCTTCATGTTTAGGACTTAATTATTTAAATTGAATGGATGTAAACTATATCATTCCTTACACCAAATTTGATCATTAACTAACCATTTTATGTATATACACAACATTTTGGATAAAACTTGTACTATGTTGAATCTACATAAGAAAGGTCTTTTTTTTGTTTTTGTTTTTGTTTTTTTGGTTAGACCTTATTTTCATTATTCTTAACATAGTTAGCCTTTCTCTTTATTGATATTATTATGGTTAGGTGCCTTGTACATGAGTGCAATTTCTTCTGTTAAAACTTTTTTTGCCCTTTTAGATTTCTTGTCTTGAAGACTTAAAATATAGACCATCAACATTGCAGCGTCAATATCCAATCATTAATATGTGAACATTCACAATCAACACTAGAACAAACATTCAACGAATTTCGGAACATATATTTTATCTACAAACATTGTTAAAAAGTTCTACTCATTGTCCATAGTGGATATCGATTGTGAATTACCATCTTGTCGGTCTATTGGATTCTACTTTTCTTAAGACAAAAGATTAAGTGGTCGCCAACCTTCTCCTATCGTGAAGAAATCCTACTTTTCGAACTGTAATACACTAAAATATGCTATTTTCTGTAACTCATCTTCAATTTTTAGCCATTAAATCTATTATTAATGCAATTTATAATAACATAAAGTATGGATGTCATGGTTGATGCATCAATTCCCTAACAATTAAGATATTTAGGTGTTGAAATCAGTACATTGGGTGTAATATATAAACACAAAGATAGGAAAGTGGTTTGGAAAAAGGTATAAATTTAGAGGATGCAAAGTGATGACCACAAATATCACCAAGAGGGGAATCCTCTCTGTTGGCTCTCTTTTGCATACTAAGGACTATGGAGTGGGGTGTCCAATAAAGATTGATCTTTTATTGGCCATCCAAAAAACAAGTATGACTACTTTTCTTCCCTTTGTAACCAACTTCCCTTTGTAGCCAATCAACCTAAAGACCACTACAATTTGCAACATCATAACATGATTTATAGATTGTGGGATGTATATAGTTTATATATTTTATACAAGAAGAAAACTTGTAAAAAAACCAACATCATTTATAAAGTTATCTATCTTATAGAGTTCATGGTTATTTTAACCGAATATTTATAGTTTGATTGCATTTTTTTTGTTTCGTTGAAACTTTAGTTAATATATCGGTTATTTTGACCAAAATTAGTGCTTTGTTATTATAATTACATACAAAAAGAGGGTCAATGCAATTGTAATTTTTAAAAGAAACTACTTTTGATATAATAACAAAATACTCCCATTTAAGTTTTATTTAATCATTCATTGGAACATATCTAAAACTTTTCTTGCCTTTGTCACGTATCACATACTTAATTTAAGACATTGTTTTAATGATATGAACACCAACACGTGTCTATAAAGTTGAGTATGTGGCAAAATATCATAAGAGCATCTCCAATGATTTCATCTAACGGTATCTTTGGTCGACGTGGCATGATATGAAGAAGAGAGTGAGGAGAAACGGGGGAAGAAATCAATGGGGATAAACGTTCACATATGTTTAGTGTTAGATGTAAATATGGGGAGAGGAGAGAAACATGAGGTGGGTCAGTTCAGAAAACTCTATTTGGCTTCATTCGTGAACAGCTCCACCCTCTAACAACTAACAAGCGCGTAGAAGTGTTTGATGAATTAGCTTAGTTTTTTTAACAAGAGTTTAGAAAACAATCACTAGCTAAAAGAACTACAACTCAAATCAAGCTCCTACACATGAATAGCACATCAAAGGGTTGGATCATAAAACCTTAGAAGCATGAAGAAGAGCAAACACCACTATGACCAACTCAAAGCCGGTATCTTGGATCTACAATTAATCCATCATAACAATTGTGTTTTGGTATCTTTTTAGGGCTGTCAATTTATAACACGGGCCTGTTAACACGACACGTGTTTTATAACAGGTTTGGGTTTGAGCTTAACAGGTTTCGTGTTTTAAATATGCCAACCTGTTTAAGACATGTTTAAATTCGTGTCCTAACAGGTTAAAGACCTGCTAACCTATTAGTAACCTGTGTAGATTTTTATTTTAAAAAAATAAATATATATATATACACACTCTTAAAGTCTTAGACCTAAAGTCATACTTACAAATGATATTTCACTAATGCCCGTCAGAACCTGATACTATATTTTTTTATGGATGTTATGATTTGCATCTATGGTTTTTTTGTTTCAAGTATGTTATGTATGCGTCGTCTTTTGTTTCTACTATGTTATGGATTTGTGGTTTTTTGTTCAAATATTTTATGGATTATCTATTAATTAAGACTTTTATGCTCGTTTTTGAACATTTTGGTTTAGTTACACATGTATTATACATTATGTCTTTAAATAGGTCCCTTAACAGGTCTTAGCAGGTTAACCTGTTACTAAACATGTTCATGTTCGTGTTCGTGTTAGGAAAAAATTACACGATTAGTTATCGTGTCGTGTTTAGCACAACAGGTCATTGTGTCTTATCGTGTCGTGTCCGACATGTTATGACGGCCCTATATCTTCTATAGTCGTGCGTGCACTTCACCTTGTTAAACACCCTCGCATTTCTAGCTTTCCAAATAAGTGATTATGTTGTATAGGTGAATTAAAAGATGTGTTAAAACACGGGTTCGGGTATAGTCGCTTTTATAAATATTACTCATTTGTTTTTTTTTCTTAGATATAGCAAACAATATGGTCATGCTATAATTATTAAAAATAATAATAATTTATTTATTTTTAATCATAAAATATTCTCAAGAAAATGAATAAATTCTAGTGGCATCTCTTAGGAAAAAAGAGACCTCTCATGTTGTAACCTTCTATAAATACACCCACAACCCCTTCACTTCTCTTCTCATCTCATCAATCATCACACTTTCCTACTTCTTTCCAACACTACTAAACATTCAATCTTTTTACCAAAAAACAATCTAACTCCACTTTGTTTTCCCATCATGAACTCAGTTGTGTGCCCGGGTTTGAAATCATGCCTCGAGCCTCGGCTAACCGAACCAACTGTTCTCACTCCCAAAATGCCTTCAAAATCAACCCAATTCCAACAAAAACCGAACAACAATGAGACTGTTAACAAGAATAATATGTTTGGTTTCTTTAATGTTCTTGAAAACCAATCATCAACTCATGTTAAACATGAAGAGGTTTATGTTCATCCAATGGTGAAGCGTTCGGCTTCGACATTGAGTACCCGAAGCCTAGAAATGTGTACCGAGAGTTTAGGGACCGAAACCGGTAGTGACGTAAGTGAAAGTAGTGATGAAGTTAACAAGGAAGAAAAAGAGAGGTTTAGTGGTTTGCGCCGGTCAAAAACACAGATTTTTGACCGGAAAATACTGAGCCACAGTAGAGGTGGTTGCAGCTTTCCGCCGCCTTTGACCTCTATCAGTGGCTCAGATGGTACAGTGAAAGTTAGGCCTCATAGGGAAGGTGGCAGGTTGGTTATTAAAGCTGTTAGTGTGTCAGATTGTGGCACTAAGTTTGAAACAGAACGTGCAAATGGGAGACTTAGTCTTTGTTTGTTGAGGGACTGTTATGAAAATGTTGAAACCCGAAGGGCTAAATTAAAAAACGAATGCGGTGAAGAGTTACAAGAGTGGTGTGACGTTGATGTGAAAGAAGGCAGCGATGGGAAGAAAATGAGTAGCAAAACCAAAATCCGATCACCTATGCGAAAATCTCGATTACCGAACTCGTCAGTGAAGTCAACCGAGTTTGCGTTGACCAAGTGCAAAGATGGTCGAAATGGGAATAAAGGGATGGGAAACTGGAGTTTAATTCGTGTGGTTATTTCTTGAAAATGGCCTTTTTATTTGAAGGAGTTATTCGTAACAAGTATGGGTAAAAAAATAATTTATGATTCGTAATATTAATATTAATATTATTAATTATTATTGTTGCTTAAGAGTTATATTCTTACGTTTATATTGTGATTATATCGGGCTGTGCCGGGCTACGCCGGCCAATTTTCACTAGTGTTTAAAATAATATTTATGTATCTTTTTCCTTTTTATTATTGTTGTCTTTGTGGATTATTTTAATGAAAATGATAGTTAACTTATTATGGTTAATGGCTATATTTTATTTTCCTTCAATATTCCTATGTGTTGCATATTGTATGGTTCATGTTTGAGAATTCCAATGCAATAAAATGTCGAAATGATTTGATAGACTTACATTTCTTCGAGGCTGATGATAAAAGAATTTTGAAAACGTAGGATTATGAATTTTTACAGGGGGTTGTATGTGTGTGTTGTAGATTTGCTTTGAATGTCTAGGCTTTGCATACGCTTAGCTTCTTTCTACGTTTTCGTTTGGCCTTAATCTTACCTTTGCCTTAGCTTTGTCTGGAATTGTCTTGACAAAGGCTTTTTTGGAGAGCCTATACTAACTTCCAAGGGGTTCACACTACTTGTTCTTATTTCTTTGTTGTATTTTTTTTATTTGTTTCAAACATAGTTCTCTCGCCACTTTATGTTATATTCGCTCTCAAGTTATCTTGTTAATTGTTTTTAATCCCTTTACCGCACTCAACGTAGCATGTTATGAATGATGGTGATTTTTTAGACACTTTCTAAGTGGCAACCACTCTATTAGGGCGTTTATTCGTTTTGAAATTGAGATATGAATTTGAATTCTACTCGAATTCGAAAAAACTGAAATTCTATTTTGGTTTGAATCAAATTTCAGGTTATTTGAGTCCAAATCAAATATTGTACCCACCTCCTCATAGCTTATCAATATCTTGTGTGATGAGTAAGATTTTATCGGGTATGTTTGTTTATTTTGTTTATTATAAAAGAACAATATTTAGTTGATACAATCATTTACACGTCATTTTCGGTGATGCATGAAAAAAGCCACATCAATAAATTATTTAAAAAGGTCTAAACACGTAATCACAATTTTGCATACATGAGATCCATTGAATGGATTTTGCACACATGTTTTCCTGGTCGATTTTTTAAATATTTACTTTTAAATGTAAGAAAATAACCAAACAAGTGTTTTTGCTTTTTTATTAGGCAAACAAAGTTTTAAAATGAACTGAAAATTTGTATTGATAAATAATATTTGATATGTATTGAATAATTAATAATCATATATATTTATATTTTTTATATAGAGAGAATGCGATAGAAATGATATTAATTAAACTAGTTAAATAAGTAATAAGTAATCAACTAATATAATGATAAAACATCAATAAGTATCATGATACTCAAAACAATCTCCAAAATGGTTATCAACAAAACAACTTAAAATAAATTAGAAATCAAGTAAACAGACGATAAACTCGGCTAACATGCCCCTTCAAGCCAGAAGTTCGAAACATGTAGTTTGAAACAAAGTGTAGTAAATTGAGTAAACTCGGCTAACATGTCCCCTTCAATCTTCTCTTCATGTTGGGAAAAAAAAAAAGATTTGCTTACATCTACCTCATCCTGTATTTTTTGCTAAAAAATATGAGGTTGTTGTGTCAGGAAAATGTGGCTGTCTTTAGCCGATAGCCTATCGTTTGTTGTCAAAACAGGATCTTCAGCCAATTTGATGCTTTGGGTGTTAGCCGGAGAATAACTTGGTGCTGGGGTCTTAGGTTAGGTGTTGAGACCAAACAATATCATAGCTAATGTACTATCCTAATTATCTAAGCAACAAGTTTGGTGCGGCAATGGCTTCGAATGGGCCAAGTGGCAGAATTCAATTGGGCCACACAAATTAGTATATAACCTTTTAGTTTTCGTATCGTAATGAACGTAACGGAAACCAATCGAATTCGCTTTGACTCACCGTCATGGACCCTACAACGCTCGAGTTATAACAAGGCGTGGGTTTTACTGACATTTTTGTTTTAGTTGTGGTACCGTAACAAATTTATCAGAAACCGACCGAATTCACATCAACTCACAGCCACAACACACAGGACCAAAAGCGTTTGAGTTTTATCAACGCTCGGGACCAACAACACTTGGATTTTACCAACACCCGGGTTTTACTGACCAAATAAACATTATTTTAAATTATGATTTTTTTATGGTTTAATTTGAGGATTTCTTTTTTGGGTTTTAATGCTTGGGTTTTACCTACGTTATTTATACCGTAATGAACGTAACCGCTACTGTCCAAACCTGTGTCGACTCGCCGCCCTAACTCTCGGTTTTTACCCGTCTGGTTTTTACCAACGTCCGGGTTTTAACAATCGAATAAACATCGTTTTAAATATTTTAACTTTTTATAATACGTTTTACGAGTTCCACTACTTCTTTTTTGTTTTTATTGTAAATAGGGTAATTTGACGAATTTATTTTTAATGTCTAGTTTCGATAGCGTAACGAACACAGGAAATACCTTCGTGTTGACTCACCGCTGCAACGCCGGGTTTTACCTAACGAATTTTCCGTCGTTACCACGACAAACTTTTTAATATGTTACTTTTTATTATAAGTTATACGAGCGTTATTATTGTTTTCTGCGTTGATAGATTAATTTTTTTAATTTAGTGTCGGTATCTTAATGAACTTAATCCATACCAACCGAGTCCACGTTAGTGCATTGCCGTAACACAACGAGTACATAAACAAGTTCCAATTGCTTGGAAAACACACCAGGTAAAACACTGGTTATATTCAAACTTGACATGGTTGTAGTAATCATCATTTAAGACCGAATAATATCATAACTGAAGAGGTAGGTCCCAGCAGAGACCAGTTGGACCCGCAAGACTCACCTTGAATAGGGACGTCTGCGCAATTACCAACTGCTCCAGCAGGACCCACCATGCTCAGAGAACCTCACGCGCAGTACGCCAGCTGTACCCGCAGGGAAAGCCTCCCAATGGTTAAGTACCCCGCCTGTTCCCGCAGCTGCGGATACAAGCCATCAGGGAAGGCTACCCGCACTAACAGCAAGGCTACACGCACAAGGCACTCGCTACTTCAGTAGTCACATGAAGGAATGAGCAAGGCGGGAATACTCCCGCCTAAATGAGCCAGTCCGTATGCTTCTGGAAGGTCTTTCGTACTATACCTACTAAGGTATGGGCGGAATAGACAATTTGACCAGAGCAGCCCATGAACCAATCACAGGGTGACAGCTCACCGACAACAATACGAGGAGGAGCACCCTATAGTACTGTTTGTCACTATTAGCCGCTGCCTACTCACCAACCCTTACGATGAGACGTGCGCAACCTACAGTTGGTGGAACAGTGCGTAGCCGGCAGTAAAGGAACAGTATACAGCCGACCTTGTTACTGTTGGCCGTAGCCTATCCACCAACCAGCATGGCCTGTGCGTAGTCCACTGTTGGTAGAACAGGAATACTATTCAGCCGGCCGTACCTTCTAGGAAACCTACCTTCGGCTATAAATACTCCAACACCTTGGAATGGTAAGGACATCATCTGATATCTCAATCTTATCTAGCAATCTCTTAATATACACTTATATTCAGAGCAATCTAGTCTGATTCTCACGCCGGAGGGTGGTCACAAGGAGGAACCCCCCCCCCCTTCTCAGTGACGAGCTTACGGTGTCTGTTTTGCAGGTCCCCTGAAGAACAACCTTCTCTGCTAGACCTCATCCTCGTGGGAAACATTACTTAACCCCCAGATTATCTATAATCTGCCCGTGGGTTCACCTAGTGTTTCTTCATTGGCGCCATCCGTGCATAAAAGCTAGAACTAATTTAGTTTTTTCAAAATTTCTGAAGAAATGGTTAACGTTACTCCGGTCCTAAGGCCAGTAACCGACCAAGAAACCCCGGTAACCACAACCCCAGCAACTGGGGGGAACACCGGCGGTTATACAAATCTTACGAACACTACCCCGACTACCCAAGCCGGGGCAAGTGCAGTAAATATTCCACTGGGGTTCACCGATGCCCAGTTGGAAAAACGAACGAGGGTCCCTCGCCAAACACTAGATCAAGTGAAAGCGTGGGCCGAAGCACGTCAGAGAGAGTTCCAAGCTGAATTGGATGAACGCTTGCGTTCAGTTCAACAGGCTGACGAATTCGGCAGTACTCGCCAACATCTCAATATGAACAGCGAGTGCGAGTACTCAGACGACGAGAGGGAAGAATCCGATACCGACGCAAACCCTCGCCATAAGGCGAAAGGGAAGCGTAAGGAAACGGACTTCCAGCCGAAAAGGAATTTTGGGGAAGCTTTTAAACCCACGAATGCGGAGAGAAACCCGCGTGACTTCTCCAAAACCTTTAGGCCAACTGCTACAAATGCAGGAAAGTCAAAGTTCGCAAGGGACATTGCGGAAGCAATCGCCCCGAGAAGTGCCAAACAAATGTCCAACATTGGCACTTATGATGGTCTATCCGACCCAGACGACCACTTGAACAGATTCATTGCGGCGACAACCGTCAGTAACTGGACGGAACCCACGTGGTGTTATATGTTCCAGATGACTCTAGTTGGAGCGGCCAGGGCATGGTTCGATCGTTTACCGGTCCACCACATATATGACTGGGCGGACTTTCAGAACAAGTTCAGCCAGCACTTCAGCCAACAGAGGAAATATACTGAAGAACAGTGGACGATCCTCAACTGCGTGAGAGAGGAGGATGAATCTTTACTAGACTTCATCACCCGCTTCAACTCCAAAAAGCTAAGTCTCGGCAACATAAGTGAAGATCTGGTTCGCGCCGCTTTCATCCAAGGCGCCGAATACCCAGAGCTTATCCGCACATTAACGGGTAAGGATGGCATGCCATCAACATGGGATGCCATCATGACGGCGGCAAAGCGCTTTGCCGAGACGGAGAAGCAACTGGGAAGGGATCTTCCCCAGAGTACACACCTCTATACGCAGAGGACAAGAGAGAACAATGTTCGGATCGCCCGGCAGAACAAAAAGAGGAAGCTAGGTATCTGGCAGTCAAGGGTAAACTTTGACACCTCATCCAGCTCTCACCCTCTTGTTGGCGGAAGAAATCACACACACCCTTCAAGCCAAAAGCACCGGTGGACGCCACTCACCAAAAGCGTCACGGAGATATTTGCCACTGAAAAGCTACCATGGCCAAAAGCTCCAATGATCCGGCAGCGACCTAATGCGGATCAGAGTAAATCCTGTGACTTCCACGGGACAAAAGGTCATAGTACGGAAGAATGTACATCCTTGAAGGATATTATTGAAGCATTCGTCAAGGATGGAAGACTGGCACACCTGGTGGCATCAATCAAGAAGGGAGGAAGGAACGACAACCGGTACCGAGGCAACGGACGAAAGCCCGTTGACATCAGCATCAACATGGTTTATGGTAAGATCAGAGGAAGAAAAAGGCGAACGACAGAACCATGTGCGTGGAAGGAAGCTGAAGTGCGCTTCCCGCGAGTGCCAGGAGGACCCAGCAAAGAAGGCCCTATCGTCATCAAAAGCCAGCTGGGGTACTACATCACTTCTCGCACTCTTGCTGACAACGGCGCCTCGTCAACGGTAATGTACAGGCAGTTCTTCGACAAGCTAGATGACGAGGACAAGGAACGCCTGGAAACGATCTGCGCCTCGATGGAAGGGTTTGATGGCAGCACAAACACCCCCCTGGGTATCCTATCTTTCCCTGTCACTCTTACGGATGGGAAACACTCCCGCACAGAAGATGTGGACTTTGTCGTGATGAGGAAGCCACACCACACATACGACATCCTCTTCGGGAGAGACGGGATGGCAAGATTCAACGCCGTGGTATCCTCAGTCCACGGCATGATGGGATGGCCAACGGCTGAGGGTGTAGCGATGATCACCGGCATTCCCCAGGTATGCATCGCATCTGTCTCATCTAAACCCAAACCAAAGATGGCTAAACCAACCATCACCGAACCAGAAAGATGGGCCTTCAACGGCAAGTACCCTGACCAGGCCGTCACCATTGGCCCAACAATTGTTGATCCCACACGCACCTTACTCAAGCGTTTATTACAAAAAAACGCTGACATCTTCGCGTGGACACCGGCTGACATGACTGGTGTACCCCGAAGTAAAGCAGAGCATAAGCTCAAATGCGATCCGGCTGTTACGCCGATCGTACAAAAGCGCAGAGTAATGGGGCCAGAACAAACTAACGCGTGTACAACCCAAGTCAAGGAACTCCTTGACGCAGGCATCGTACGCGTTAGTAGATATCAAACTTGGGTTGCAAATCCTGTTATGGTACCGAAGAATGACAAACAATGGCGCATGTGCATAGATTTCAAGGATTTGAACAAAGCATGCCCCAAAGATTGTTATCCGTTACCTGAAATTGATCTTAAGGTGGATTCGTTGGCACCGTTCCGCCTTAAATGCTTCCTGGACGCGTATAAGGGGTACCATCAAATCCACATGGCCGTTGATGATCAGGACAAAACCGCTTTTCGGACGCCCGATGGCACATTTTGTTATCAAATGATGCCATTCGGACTTAAGAATGCCGGGTCCACATACCAACGCCTGATGGACAAAGAGTTTCATTCCCAAATTGGGAGGAACTTGGAAGTCTACATGGATGACTTGGTCATCAAAAGCCCTGACCCAGAAGCGATGTTGAAAGACATCGAAGAAACTTTCAACACGCTCAGGAAGATAAACATGAAGCTCAACCCGAGCAAGTGTGCCTTTGGAATGGAAGAAGGGAAGTTCTTGGGGGTCATCGTCACTAAAGATGGCTTCAGAGCGAACCCTGAAAAGGTCGAAGCCATTATCAAAATGGAATCACCTACTACCATCAAACAGGCTCAGACACTGAATGGAAGACTAGTGGCACTTAATCGCTTTTTGGCAAACCACGCGGATAAGTCGTTTCCCTTCGTGTCAACGTTGAGAAACTGTTTAAAGAAAACGCACTTCCGCTGGACAACAGAAGCGGAAGCAGCTTTTCAGGAGATTCGGTCACGCTTGATCGAACTCCCAACGCTCACAGCACCAAAAGCGTGAGAGGAGTTAATCCTATACCTTTCCGCAACAGATAGAGCAACCGGGGCAGTCCTGCTAGTAGAGCGAAAAGGCATCCAGATGCCAATCTATTATGTCAGCCGTATCCTAACAGACGTAGAAACCCGGTACTCTACCCTCGAAAAATTAGTCTTGGCACTTATACACGCTTCACTAAGGTTAAGACGATATTTCCAGGGTCACCCAATCACCATTCTCTCTAACTTCAAACTTGCAAACGTTCTAGGCAAACCCGAGTTATCGGGACGCCTAGCCAAATGGGCAATTGAGTTGGGGGAATACGCGATAAAGTATAAGCCAAGACCAGCCATAAAGGGCCAGGTTCTGGCCGACTTTATTGCAGAAGTGCCTGCATCGCGGGAAAAAGAGTGCCAGGAAGAGGCTCAACCCTCTCCAGCACAAGACATCAATGATGTCTGGCGACTCTACACTGATGGAGCAGCCAGTAACGAGGGTTCAGGCGCAGGGCTAAAACTAACCAACCCAGCAGGCCAAGAATACACTTACGCTATTCGACTGGATTTTCCAAGTACGAATAACGAAGCCGAGTATGAGGCATTCTTGGCTGGGCTGAGAATTGCGCGTAAGATGGGAGTGAAAAACTTGGAAGCCCACGTGGATTCCATGTTAGTAGCCAATCAAATCAACGGGACGTACACGGCCGTGAACGACACAATGGCCCTGTACCTTGCACAAGCAAAATCCATTATGCGCGATTTCAACGACTGCAAAGTAATACACGTTAAGCGAAGTGAAAACAAATCTGCGGATGCGTTAAGCAAGCTTGCATCATTAGCCTTCACCCACTTAGGAAAGGATATCCGCATTGAACTCCTCGAGACACCTTCGGTCCCGCACAAAGAAATTTGTGTCATCCAAACCGGCACAGAAACGTGGATGACACCAATATTAAAATACCTTGCGACAGGTACACTGCCAGAGTCAAAAGCACAGGCAAGAAAACTACGCTGTAAAGCACTGAATTATCAACTCATCGATGACATTCTTTACAGGCGTAACTTTCTTGGCCCACTTTTGAGATGCGTGGACAACCAAGATGCTGACTACCTCCTAAGGGAAGTACACGAAGGCATCTGTGGAATACACGCAGGTCCCCGCGCTGTTGTAGCTAAGCTAAACAATGCGGGATACTTCTGGCCGGGGATGCATACGGATGCGCTGGCATACATCAGAAAATGTAGGTCTTGCCAGCTCTACGCACCCAACACGCACCGCCCGAAGAATGAACTTGTTCCAGTCACCTCTTCATGGCCATTTCAGAAGTGGGCCATCGATGTGACAGGCCCATTTCCTACAGCAGCAGGAAATGTTCAGTTCCTAGTGGTAGCCATCGACTACTTCACCAAGTGGATAGAAGCAAAACCCTTAGCCCAAACAACCGCGAAACATATCAAAAAATTTATTTGGGAATTTATTATTTGTCATTTTGGACTTCCACAGAATTTGGTGAGCGATAACGGCACCAACTATGCTGACAAGAAGCTACAACAGTGGCTAAAAGAACTTCAAATCACCCACACCTTTACCTCAGTGGCACACCCGCAAGGTAATGGTGAAGTGGAAAGAGCAAATAAGAGCATCGTCGAAGGCATAAAGAAAAGACTCTTGGAACACAGATCCGGCTGGGTGGACGAACTTCCGCACGTCCTTTGGGCAAACAGAACGCTGAAGAAGGCCAGTACGGGAGAAACCCCGTTCAGTCTCACTTATGGCACTGAAGCCATGGTCCCGGTCGAAATTGGTTTACCCTCACCAAGGGTCTTGATTCAGCCAGAAGACAGTGATGCGGAAAGACGGTTGGACCTTATGCTAACCGAGGAACGCAGAGACTTAGCCGCAGTGCGTGAAGAGAACTACAAGCGACAAATGCAAAAGTACTACAACACGCGGGTAAAACTCTGCAACTTCAATGTAGGAGACTACATACTGCGTAACAACGAGGCTTCGAACCAGGAACGCCCAGGAAAGCTGGCCCCGGTCTGGGAAGGGCCATACATTATCAAAGAAGTCCTGGGAAAGGGCGCATACCGGCTCGAAAGGCTCGATGGCACTCCCATCCCAAGAACATGGAATGGAGCTCAATTACGCAAATGTTATATGTAGATCAATTCCAAATTTGTAAAGAAAAGGCCTAGAGCCACTTCTAATGGAAATGATTCTCCT
Organism: Bidens hawaiensis; assembly: GCF_021521415.1. Classification (NCBI taxonomy): domain Eukaryota; kingdom Viridiplantae; phylum Streptophyta; class Magnoliopsida; order Asterales; family Asteraceae; genus Bidens; species Bidens hawaiensis. Next base: position 227,958 of record NW_027492645.1, read on the forward strand.
TTCACAATGTGTTGATAGCCTTACCTTTATACTTATGAACTTCCCACACTGGTGCCGGTATTCACCGCATAAATGGGGGAAGAAGTCGTTACGTGTGGAAGGCGGCAAAACCCGCATAAACACAACGCTAAAAATAAGAAAAACCTACACGCAGGTCAGGTGTAAGTAAAGTTTAGCCATCCTTGTAAGTGCAAGTGACGGTCTTACCCGCACAATCACGAACAAGGAAGCAAAACTTCAACCTATCATCTACCACGTTCAAAGGTTAACTTATTCTGAACACTTAGAAAATTTCAAAGGAAAAGATGGGGAAAACTAACACGCAGGTCAGATATAAGTAAAGTTAAGCCATCCTACTAAGTGTAAGTGACGGTAATACCCGCACAATCATGAAAGAGGAAGCGAAACAAACTTATAATTTACCACGTTAAAAAGTTAACTTATCCAAGTACTAAAGAAATTGCTAAGTTAGATCAAAACATGCGTAAAATAAACAAGGCAAAGAACAAACACAGTCTTTATTTCATCAAAATTCAAATATTACAAAGAGCTATACAAAAGCAAATATCTACGCTAGTGGTGGAAAGGGATCTTCAGAATCAAGCTTCAGGACCACTTCCACTTGGACCCGCTCCATCAGTAGAGAGTGGTGGTTCAAGGAAAGCTTTAAGGATAGCAAGCCCATCATCAGCAGCAGCGACTTCGTTCACCTTCTCCACCACCGGATGCGGGAAGGCGGCATACTGATTCGCTGCTTGGTCGTAAACAGCTTCAGTATCAACATTGTACAAAGGGAAGTTGGAAGGCGGGATGCCTTTCTCAACGAACCCTAGACCAAGCAGGAAGCCGGCCTTTTCCCCATCCTCATGAGAAGCGTTGAGGGCTGCGCTCATAGCATCGTCATAAGACGTCTCTGAGAAGACCCGATGCACAACCTACAAGAAAATATACAAGTATCAGAATCCTTTCTATTTACAAAGAAAAGCGTAAAGACATGAAAGCTTACCTGAGGCAACGCTTCTCGAAGAAGCCATTCCTTGGCAACCAGAGCTTCTTGGAGGGCAGCTTGAGCTTCGTTACGGGCGCGTTCGGCTTCACTCTTGTTGAGGTTGGCAAGCAACACTTCCTTTGCAGCAGCCTCTTCGACGCCCTTTAACTTCCGCTCAGTATGGTCAAGCACCCCCCTCTGGTCCAAGATCTCCTGGAGCTTTTTGGCGTCTTCCATCGCCAAGGCATCATGAGCCTGCTGGAGAGCCTCTAATTTGGCTTTAAGCTCTTCATTCTCCACGTGTAGAGGCTCAGCAACGGCTTCAGCCTTGGTGGCCCTCTCGGTTGCGTTCCTCGCAGTTTCCTTAGCCAGCCGAAGCTGTTCATTAACAGCTTGGGCAGCCTTGGAATGGGCCTCGAGTCGAGCCTGAACTTCAACCTCGAGGGCCTTGAAGGCCTTCTCCTTTTCCGCGGCCAACGCGGAAAGCCTTTGGTTCTCCTCCCGGACAGCCCGCGCCTGAGCCACTTCTTTAAGGCAAGCTGCTTTTAACTTGTCGTTTTCACGACAAAGCAGCTCGACGCGCGGCTGCATCCGGGCCAGGAGAACCCGAAGCTCATTGGTTAGCCTACCCTCCTGGTAGCTAGCCATGGCTTCCCCCAACGCACCACTGGGAGCAGCGTGACGAGCCCATTCCACGCACTCCACAGGGGTTCGAAGGGTTGTTCCTCGGCGAATGTTCCATCGTGGAACATACACTTCATTGGAATCCGACACTGCAAAAACATAAAGCAGTTAGGAAAAGATGATATATAAAAAAATAATAATAATAAATATGGAAAGGGCCAAAAGAACCCTACTCACCTGTAGGGTCAACAACAGGCCGATAGCCGCCGAACCCATCACCTGAACCCAAGGGAAATCCATCCAAGAGGTCAGGCAGATGGGAAGGTGGCAGGGATTGGCGTGAAGCCCCATGCGTACCTGATGGATCGACCGTCGTTGCCGATGACGGGGGCATAGTAGCAGCCGCCGCGGTCGCCGCAGCGGAATCCGCAGCAATAGTAACCGCCGGCTCAGTGAAGGATGCTGTAAAAATAGCACTCACAGCCGGCGGTGACGTCATCTCAGCTGGAACAGTCGGCCAAAAGGAGTGAGCAACTGAACCAGCGAAAGCAGGCGCAGGCGCCTGGGTCGTCGCCTCAGGTAGGCTGACCGGGCCTACCGTCATTGGCTGGGAGGTACTCCTCTGCGCTCCACCCTGGAATGCGTCAACATCCACGCCTGCGTAAAGAAGATAAGTGTTAAATGATATTAAGCTATGAAGATAAAGATAAAGGAAGTTTGTACTTACGGGTTTTCTTGAGCCTAAAGGTACGGAGAGGCGGGGACGAACCCGATGGAGCCGGCCTCTTTGCGCCGGTCACCGTCGTCTTCTTTAGCTCTCCGGAGGTGACAGTCGCAACCTCCGGAGCGGTGGTCTTATCACCACCGGGATTCCCCGCCACCTCTTCGCTCTCGGTCTCCGAATCGGACCGAGGCGCTGGATCGGCAGTGGATGCCTTCTCCTTCCCCTTCCCGCCGGCAGCCTTCTTCTTCCGCACCAACGGAGGACCATCTGCGGATTCCTCATCAGAACATACGATTAAAGGAATTCCAGCAGAGGTTTCAACATTGAGGGGTCGAGGGTCGAATAGCGCCTTACATGGCCGACGGGCGCTAAAGATCTCATGGCCTAGCGGATAGACCTTCACGAACCGATCCGCCGTTTGTTCTAGGATGGGCAACTCGTTCTCGTCTAGAGCGCGAGTACCCATCCGAGCGGGACCGTCAACCTCCCGCGGGTTCAGGAGCGACTGCAAGTCGTTCCCCTCTGAAATAAACAGGAAAGAAGTTAGAAGAAATTCAAAATCAACAATAAGAAACAAAGCATACCGTAAGGAACAGAGTTCGAACCGTATTCGAGGACGATTGGGATCTTTTGCGCATCGGCAGCCTTCCACACCCGGCTCATCCCCAGCATCACCATCCCGGACTCCGCAAACCGGTAAACCGGAGATTGGACCCGAGATATCTTCGAGAACCATTCCGCCTCCTGGTAGTTGGAGGCGTGAAGGCTTGGGAGAGCTTGCCCATTCTTAAACTTCATGGCAAGGGGGATGGCGCGAGCGGAGATGAAGAAGAACTCCTGCTTCCACGCGCGAAGACTGCGCTCGGTCGCGCATATCTTCAAACCCTTGATTCGGGTCGTCAGGGTATACCACCCCTGGATGCACCTCCAAGTGTAGAAGGTCATCAGGCGGTCAACATAGGGCTCAATGCCCAGAATCCGGCACACCCACTCGAAGTGGCGAATCTTGGCGATCACCATGGGGTGCAACTCGGTCAAATGAACACCGTGCCTCTCAAGGACACGGTAAACAAACTTTGTCAATGGGAACCTAAGATTCCCATAAACAAAGAATGCAGCATAAACCCCGATCTTGCCTCTGGGGGCATCGTACACCGTCTGATGGGGTTCAGGAAACTCAGGCTCGAGAGACTCGAGCATGAACTTCCTGACGACGTACCGATACAGATCGCCAGGCAGAGCACACTGGCACTCGCCAGCAGTACTCTTGTCATCATCTGTAGATTCGAGATCACGAGACATCTTGTAAAAGAAGAAGAAAACGATTTCGGGAGAATGCTTGCCTGAAAAGGTGAGTATTCGCCGGAAATCGCAAAGAAGATGAAGAGAAGAGTGAAAGTGTGGATTACAAAGAACCCTCTCCCCCTTTATATACTAATCGCAATTAATGCGATGAAATTAATGCGGAAGAGAGAGAAAACGAAGGTGCAATGAAACTATGACACGTGGCAAAAAGCAAACTGGCAACAGCTGTTGACAGGACGCATACCATTAATTTCGCGGCCACGCGCCCAAAAAATCGCGCCCACGCGCCTGAAAAAGCGTCTGGAATGACCATGTACTGTCACGTAACCATAACTTCCTGCACGTCCTGACACAGTCAGAAGAAACCGTCGCACGACGTTTCAGAGGTTTGGACTGTTCTTATCCTTCCACCAACTATTCGAATTTCAAAATTCAAATTTCAAAAAGATTCAAAAGTAAGCGGGAAAATACCCCTTACCTTGGCAACCAAGTAACCGTAAGACGGATGCGGGTACAGTGTTAAGGCAAAACCCTTCACATACTTAGCACCCGCAGGGAATTGACGCCAGGAATACCTTGGAAGTAAAGTAACCGTAAGACAAGTGCAGGTACGGTGTCAAGGCAAAACCCTTCACATACTTAGCACTCTGCAGGGAATTCAAACCAAGAAGGATCTACTGGGCCATGCTTGCGGAAACGGGAATAAAATCCCCGCATAACGGGAACGTCGAGAACTATATTGTTCGAAACTCCATGGTGGGATTGGTGGTTTTAGCATAATTGATCAGTATGTTGAAAACTACCAAAACCCCATGGAGAATCCACAAAAGTGGGACTCAACGCTCCTGACGTACGAGGAGGTTACAAACCTACCCACTTCACACCCAAAGATCAAGCAGAAAAGTCGGGAATTTCTGCGTGACATCAAGAAAACCGAGGAAAGAATCACCACGGAAAACCTAAAAACTAAACCCTTTTCAAAAACCCCTTGCTAAGTCCAAAAGTTCACCTCACTTATTAATAATTCATGAGAAGAACATTGGACTGGGGGGACTTGAAGAGGTAGGTCCCAGCAGAGACCAGTTGGACCCGCAAGACTCACCTTGAATAGGGACGTCTGCGCAATGACCAACTGCTCCAGCAGGACCCACCATGCTCAGAGAACCTCACGCGCAGTACGCCAGCTGTACCCGCAGGGAAAGCCTCCCAATGGTTAAGTACCCCGCCTGTTCCCGCAGCTGCGGATACAAGCCATCAGGGAAGGCTACCCGCACTAACAGCAAGGCTACACGCACAAGGCACTCGCTACTTCAGTAGTCACATGAAGGAATGAGCAAGGCGGGAATACTCCCGCCTAAATGAGCCAGTCCGTATGCTTCTGGAAGGTCTTTCGTACTATACCTACTAAGGTATGGGCGGAATAGACAATTTGACCAGAGCAGCCCATGAACCAATCACAGGGTGACAGCTCACCGACAACAATACGAGGAGGAGCACCCTCTAGTACTGTTTGTCACTATTAGCCGCTGCCTACTCACCAACCCTTACGATGAGACGTGCGCAGCCTACAGTTGGTGGAACAGTGCGTAGCCGGCAGTAAAGGAACAGTATACAGCCGACCTTGTTACTGTTGGCCGTAGCCTATCCACCAACCAGCATGGCCTGTGCGTAGTCCACTGTTGGTAGAACAGGAATACTATTCAGCCGGCCGTACCTTCTAGGAAACCTACCTTCGGCTATAAATACTCCAACACCTTGGAATGGTAAGGACATCATCTGATATCTCAATCTTATCTAGCAATCTCTTAATATACACTTATATTCAGAGCAATCTAGTCTGATTCTCACGCCGGATGGTGGTCACAAGGAGGAACCCCCCCTTCTCAGTGACGAGCTTACGGTGTCTGTTTTGCAGGTCCCCTGAAGAACAACCTTCTCTGCTAGACCTCATCCTCGTGGGAAACATTACTTAACCCCCAGATTATCTATAATCTGCCCGTGGGTTCACCTAGTGTTTCTTCAATAACTTATATAAGAAATTGTTAAAATAAATACTATTTTAAGCCATATAAATAAATAAGTTAAAGACTTGAATTATTATTATTATTATTATTATTATTATTATTATTATTATGATCGCAATTGTCTATCAAAAGTAGGAATCAAAATGAAATAAAAGATAGTCATTAATTCCTTCTCTCTTAAGGTACCGTACCATTGATTAGCTTGCATGGACCAATTCTTTTGTAGCTTGTAACTCAAGGTGACATCATGTTGGAGATAAGAAATAGGCTAAGCCAAGTATAACACTTGAACCACACACAGACTTGAGTGGATGATGAGAATGGCACCCAACTACGCATAAAGTGAGCCATGGGTCCGAGACATTTTGCAAGTGGGTGTGTGTAGCTTTAGCTTGGACTCGACCATCATCTTCCAACTCAAGATATTATTATTTCTACTTGATTCTTTATAACAGTTGTACTATTATTTATTTCTTCGATGCCCAAAAAAAATTTTAAATCAATAACCTGGTTTAATTTATTATTCGTATTATAAAAATATACAAGTTAATTTAGAAATTGTATTCGGATGACAATAAAAAGGGAACTTAGTGGATGTCACATGGCATCCACTAGTTGGTCAGCTCTACATATCCATCAAAGACAACCAAGAACTATTCATGAACGTTTACAAATTATATAGTATCTATATCTATACTCTCTAATAAAACCTACTATGCTTTGCCACTTGTCACTCCCGTATTAATCCTCACAATTTAAAACCAACTACATCTCTAAAATCCTTCATTACTATTTATTTGCTAATCAATAACTATTAAACACTCATTTGAAGGATGCAAATAACTGAATAAATATCTAGATTGTTTTAAACACTATTTTACAATGATTGTCTCTTAATATGTATGATAATTTATTGTTTTTTTTTTGTATTTCGCTTAATAATTAAATTTTATTTTTTTTCATCAATTACCCGTATAGTACATGGGTCTTAAGCTAGTATATAATATTTTATATTTATAGTTTTTAGAAACTGATATACTTTGTTCTTTCTCTTATATTGTCGAAACACGTAAAACAAAATAGGGCATTCATTTTTTAAATCCTATAAAATTTTAAGGTAAAAGAAAAGGACATAAATGTAATTAATGTTTATTCTCACTCCTAAAAGTTCACTTAGGTGTTTAACTAAAAATGTGCAAGTCATATGTATGCTATATTACTTACACATTACTTACACGTACATAACCTACATAGATGTTGGTAAACTGTTAAAAGTTTTAGAACATAGAAGAAATAACTAGGTTGATTGCTTACGTATGCGTATAAGTATATGCATTTGTATCTAATAAGTATAAAATTTCAAAATTATAAACCACTAAAAATTAAGCGGTTTATGTTTGTTAGTTTTGTTATTGCCTTGTGTGTTAAGATTTAAGAATAACATCACTTGCATATATAATGTTGAAGATTTCTAACTTTTTGGTGATCATATCATATAAAATTATTTACATATGTTAATGACCAAAAGACACGACCAAAAAGTTTTCTTTAAAACAATCAAAAGTTTTCTCCTTTCTTCTAAAGGTATAATAGTGATTAGTGACCAAATTAGAATCAGAGTAAATATTCCATTACCTTTAATTTGTACCAAGAGCAGTCACTAGATGTATACTTTTCATTAACATTGTAATCTAAGGGTGACAATTTAGCTTAGCAAATCAAACAAAAAACAAAAAAAGAAGAAAAAAAAGACAACATTAGATACCCATATTAATTAAAAAAAATACTCGCGAGCAGAAGGGCCGATTGATCCCCTTCTAACCTATGTCTTTAACAAGTCATAACAAATATTTATCTAAGAGAAACGATGAATCGTTATAAGTTAATTTAAAATGTGACACGCGACTTCCTTTTTAATTCATATAAAACTTCAATTTCGCCCCTTAATTATAAATAATATATGTTTTTAAGTCATTTAATTTTCTAACAATTTTATTTTTTTCTAATAACTTGCGTTTGTTAACTTAAAAAAAAAGATAGGCGGTTGTGATTAATTTTTTTCTTGACATTATGATATTCTAGGCTCATATTTTCCCTTCAATATTGTATTTAGAACACAAATCTAATGTGATGATTATTATTGCTTTTAGAACAAGTCTGCTTCATTTTTTATAAGCATATACATTTGGCCAAACCACAAAATCTGAGTTCTTTACACACATTGAACTGAAAACAACTCTTGATCCATAACAAAAGATTTATATTAACATAAAAAAAAATCGAACGAGAAACATCTTGTTTCACGAAGAGACCAATGAAATGACCCAATGAGGCAAAGATTACAGTAAAACTAATCCTCGCGCGGTACTTACCACTTAATCCTAAAATAGAAACAAGACTGATTTTTTAACTCAAACCTGATTAACAAAAATATAATTAAGCATATTACACCATAACTCAGGATCCCTTTTTAAATCTTGAAAAATATTTTTGATTGCCTGTTATAATAATGGTGATAAAAGCAATGATAACAATAAAAAGAGAAATGAGTTGTATGATTTTGGGGCCAACAGCAAATAAAATGCACCAAAGAGAGATAGACAGAGAGTTGTCCTTATTTCCCACAATCTATGAGAATCTCTGTCAATTCACAAGTAGTCAGGGATAAAATACCCTCAAAATCTAAATTTTGATCTGTTTTGGTACATTTTCTACAGTTATACAAAACTTCATAGCAGCCATAATCATCCACTGAGTGTTTATAGTTTTTCTTTATTCAAATATTTAAATTATTTCAACTTTGCTGACCATACATGTTAAAAAAGATGAAACTGATTATAGATGTGAGGGCAATGATGCAATTTAAAACACAAAAGTAAGCATTATAATGATGTGCTGTCTTACCAATCTTAAGAAGATTGTGTTGTCCTGTCCCATTACTTGTTCTTTATGACTTTCTTACCAATTACCAACAGGGAAAACACACTGTATATCAAGATCAATAATAAACCAAAACATATTATAAGGTAAATTATTTAAGATTGTATTAAAACTATTTGATCAAGAATTAAATGCTTAAAATGCAAGTAAATTATGGGGAGTAACACAAACCACTTATTTTGAATCCAATGATGCAGCTAGCAGGGTACATAGCCTTATACCTAACGAGCGGGATTGGTCTTCCTACAAGCATAAGCTCGGTATGCCGCCGGTGCAACTATAGCAACTGCAGCTCCAACTGAAAATTTGTAGAAAAATATAAATGAGCAGTAGTTTTTCTTTATAAATGTTTATTTTTATTTTATAAATTAAACAAGGAAAATGAACATATATGAATACTGGTTATTAGTAAGTGATAACTTTGTTCCAATTAATATGAGGTAGAAGGTAATCTTGAAAAACAAAAATTCACTATATAGTATCTAACTTTCATAATAGTTAAATTGGGAACAATAATCACTAAATTGTAACCAAGATTCTTTTTGTTTCATTTGCCTCACTTAGTTTTAAATTTTGAAACATTTATAAAAATAGTACACAGGATTAGAACCAGTGACAACTCAGGAATATTTTTCATGGGGTCCGAAATTTTTGAGAGTCGACTATCCAACGCTAAGTAATAGTTTTTTTTTTTTGTTCTGGTCAGGTCGGGTCACGTGACAAAAAGATAAAACCAAAATTTTTAGTCCAGCTTTTATTTTGAGAAATTGTTTCATCGCATTCATATTTCCTAAACTAAATCAACCAATAAGTTCGAAAAATAATGAATTCAGTCTCCGCAGAACCTTTGGTTTCTTGTTAAAAATTTAAATTCATATTTCCAAACGGTTTTAATAAACCTAGAAACCGAATTTTCGGTTTTGGTTCATTTTGAGCCCAAAATCAACCAATGCACACCCTACAACTGGCTGTAGTAGGCGTCTCAGCAGACTCGTCAATTAAGTTATAGTTTAAAAAGTCGACTTGTGGGTGGAGGCTGCTAATAAAAAATGCCGGCCTCTCTTTTTTTTTTTTTTCTATTCGGTTGATTTTTTAACTGTTATAAATGGGGGGCTAAATGGTATTTGAACAGAACTGTTTAAATGGCTATAGGTATTGGGATTTAATGGCTAATGAGATTAGTTTAAGTTTAAAGGGGTTTATTTGTTTAATTGTATAAAAATGATTTAGTTGCTTTATATTTGTTAACTAGTTTATTATTATGTAATTATAATCATAAAATAATAAATATTTTTTCTTGAAAGTTGATGTCAATATTTTATTGTGTCGGTTTAAAATTTCATGGGAGTGCTGCCAAAAATTTGTTTTGGTCACCCGACATTAAAATCACATATATATAAAAAGGTCATGGACTCATGGGCTGCGGCTACACCCCTTACTACATAGGTACGCCAATGAAAGTTGAATGACTTTAGTGGAACAAGAAAACTGAGTAAAATGAGTGACTATAGTGGAACACTTTTTAAAACTTGAAACAACTGTATTTTTTATGTAATGGTAAAATAAGCATACCTGAAGCAAGAAAGAGTGAACGGTTAAAAAGCTGTCTGTAACGTTTCTTATATCTCCCATGTTCAGTTTCAGGAACACTTAAGTGACACTGCTGAGCGGTAGTAACAATTTTCTGGAAGACGTTATTCATGTATTGTTCTTTCACGCTGATACGTATTGGCGCGGTTATTTTCAAACCTTGACAAACCTAGAATAAAGAGTTGCAGATGTTAAAGCAACCAATGTTAAGTTGGTGTAATTTTAATGTTAACAAATTAAAAAAAATACCATCTCGGCATCTTTGATTGCCATTGGATATAAGTTTAAATCATTCTTAGCAGCAATGAGAAGACAAGGCACACCATAACCACCACTATGTTCTCCATTTCTAGCTACTTCCTTTAGTAATTTTGATGCTTTTTTTAAAGAATATTCATCAGAACTGTAATATAGAAATGATTAAACATAACTTTAAAAGAGTAAATTTCAAAATTATTACCAAAATTTGGCATCATGCTCACCTGTCATAAACAAAAACTGCTACATCACAAGCAGCTAACGAATCCTTACTGGACAGAAATTCCTTGACATCACATTCTTGAATTTCATGCAATATAAGAGTCTTTTTAATCCCCTGAAACATAATGATAATCATGTGTTTAAAAGCTCAAATTTGATGGGTAAAAAACTAAAAATAAAAGAAAACTATAACTGAGTATGCAAAAAAAATCAAATGCATTACTTACCTGAAGTTGGTCAACGGTATTGACTGTATAACATTGACTGTTTGTTAAATTATAGTTGTCCTGGAAAGGCCTGCAAACATATTGAGAGCAAGATCAATGAGGTATAATATTAATCAGGTGAAATTGTTATGACGGTGATGAACTTATAGTTGTTAAAGAAACGCACCCTCTGATAAATGAATTCAAAAATGCAGATTTTCCAGAGTTTTTGGGTCCAAAAACAAAACATTGAAAAACATGTCTGTCTGTATGGCGTTTCTTGAAATCTAAGGATCTTTTCCTGGTAACATGAAAGGCTGTAGCAAGATCACCAGTAAATCCAAGATACATCAGATAAGCCAAACTTTGAGGTGGATCAAGTAATGTCATTAGAGCCCACTGTAACCATAAGAAACTCGCATAATCAGTTATTGAAATATGTTGGTCATATCTCAGAATAACAAGCCTTCAGGCAATGTTGATGTTATTCTCTGTTGCCACTTATCAAGTTCAAGTTACATAAGGAAAAAATCTTTAATTTCATCTAATGAAACAATGTAATCAAATTACACAAATCTAATGTTTTGAAAAAATAAATTTTTTTTTTTTACCTTATGTGATGCAAAGTAAAGATGTTACTATTACACACCTGAGAGAGAAATCCGGAAAGGCTTACATCTCCTTGTTCAGATCTCTCCATGGAATCTTTGTAAGGATCGTCATCCCAAGGGCTGAAAGTTGAACAGAAATTACACGTAAGTAATACTATTAATGAAGAACACACTTGGGAAAATTTGAAGAATATAATACTATTATGATAAAAAAAAAGTTGCAGCACATAATATCGAGGAAGGCAATCGGTTTGTTTCCACAGTTGTTTCACATGAAATTCTCAATTCAATCAGATTCAACTACTCATTCAAAATGAGACTTTATCCGTTTTAATCAGATTGAACATGTTCGCTGTTGATTGTTCTGCTATAATAACACTGATTGAACACAGAAACATCATTACAATTTACAAATAGTAAAATGATTAAGAATAAGAATATTCAAGAGAATGTTGAATTGTTGCCAAATATATATCAGAAAACACAAAGAGATGATATGCAAAATGCGCCGTCTTTAAAGTTTAAAGTTATGGTGTCCTTTGGATAAATTTACTATATGACAAAAACCAAAAGACTAAAAGCCACTATAAGAGTAACGTCCAATGCGTTTTGCATACTGATTAGAAATTATTGATCAAGTAAACTTATTTGACTCACCAAACAACTTGAGAAATGAGAGTTACCTTTATTTCTGCTGAAATATATAGCATAGGTAAATTGATGAATCATATTGATTTAAAAAGTTTGAAAACCCACCTAAATGTACATGCATGCCGCAAACCAGGATTCAAGAATAAGAATAATAAGTTGCTTCAAAGAGAAACCAACCCACCTTTCTGGTGCAGTTGAAAACAGGTCATCAAGCTCAAAATCTTGTAGAGTTCCATCCTAGCAAATGAAAAGATAGATATTTGTTCATGTCAGCTAAAAACTTCAGTTTTAGGCTAAGCTTCAATGATAATCAGTCATGAGTGGAACTAACTTAAAATAAGGTCACACTTACTACAATTGAAAATTTCCTTAAAAGTAAATCATAAAAGATGGCAGTCAATAAGTTAATCAGTTGATGAGACTTTAGGCTTTAGCAGTATATATACTAGCTGTGTTGGTAAAAGGTGAAAGTAAAATGAGATTATGTTCGGCATGAAAATGTATAAGCTAAAATACTAAAAGGTTTAAAAGACAAGCAGTAGATAATATCAAAATCCAACTCAATAACCAAAATATGACTGCAAATTTTCACTACATGAAAAAAGCTTATGGCTGCACACTATTAAGTTGTAATATAATGTGAGAAAAGGTACCTTGTCAGAATCAAATAAACTGAAAATTCCTTTCAGGAAGTCCACAGCTGCACTTGTCAATTCAACACTCTACAATAACACAAGCATTCAAAGATTATCGTCATTACTCATATATATCTTCAACCAAATCACATTGTTGAGCAATGGGATTATATCCTAAAATGCAAACAACATTTTATTAAATGGTACCAAAACTGAATCTTTTACTTATAGAAGCATGACCTGATCAGGAGCCTTTTCAGATGGAACAGGAAGATTCTCTTTCGGGAGTTCCAGCTCGTCGTTGTAACCAAACTCACGTAAGACGGTCCATGTAGTCTCAAGGCGGCCTTTTGTAATAAATAAAGAATGAAGATATAGAAACCCATCCAGAGTAAGCCCAAGATGATTGATCCCTTGAGGTAAGTTCTCTCTCACCACTCTTTTAACATCATCTGTTTCGCGATCTTGAAGAGGAGCATTGAAACACTTCACCTGTAAATGAAAGGTAAATATTTCTTCATGTGAACATACAGAAACTATACAACCAAAAAGTCCAAGGATCTAATATGATGAAAGTTACCTGAAACTGATTCAACTCACTATCATTCAAGGCAGAATCTCTATCATGATCAGAAAGAATAAATATCCTTTTCAATGCTTTTATGCAGCGAGGCTTCAAAGTTTGAAACTCTTGATCAAACAAGGGTGCTGTTGGATGAAGCACTGCTTTTTGAGCATAATAAAATACCTCAGCCACCTACAAAGAGCAGTCAATTTTTACTTATTCAAGAAATTCTGCATTTTAACTTCTCTGGAGCCTAGATGTATACAACCAAAATGGTTGTGCTTAAAAAGTTATAACATAGGCCATAGCTCGCAGAAGTTAGAACTACCTTTAAGATCTTAAATTCTTTAAGAATAACCTATTAAAAAGGGATGCATAATCTGAACCAGCTGGATATAAATTCGGCAATCTTAAATAACCTTAACGTCTATAAAAAGGAGATTGCCAACACCATAACAATGATTATACTTTTAACTAGATAGTGCACACAGCACACTAAAGCACAATCTAACATGACAAGTTAAGTTCCACAAGAGGTGATAAACTGAAAATTGCACTAAGATGGTAAGATAATTATCTTTATATTGAAAATTATGATCTTAAAATAGATATCGATGTTAAAGACAATGACATACCTCGACCAGGTTAGCTGCAGAACACTCTATACATGTCTCAATCTCCTTAATCTTTTGCATTAGTGGACCCATCATCCTCTCTAGATTAATAGGGTAGTGTTCATCACGCAAATCTAGCATGCATCCAACCACAATCACTGGTATGCTTACCTATACACAAACATGCCTAATTCAATTACACAATCTAATTTATACACAATACTTGTCCAAATTACAAAATAATAAGCGAATTGAAACCTTTAGCCGCCTAAATTCAGGAAGCCAATAAGTCTGAAGATTAGCTAGCGTTTCAGGTTGATCACAAGCATAGGTTAGAACTATTGCATCTGCACGCTGCAACTCTTCCTCCACCTTAGCTTTACTGTCCAAGCTACATTAACGAATAATCCAAAAGGTTCATGCTATAGCTACATGCCTACACCACCCTCATCTAATTCTCACTATCAAAACGGTCGTCCACAAAAACACTCAGATGGCCGTTTTGACCAAAAAAGTCAAATTTTGAAAATTATTGGTCAAAACTCAAAACAGTTGTTCGAACAATTTTCAGCCGATCGTTTTGACCATTGAGGTTCAACTTTGAAAGTTACAGGTCAGACGGTTTTTACAATATTCGAACCGCCGTTCTGACCATTGAAGGTCAAACTTTGAAAGTTATAAGTCAGAACGACGGTTCGAACAATGTTTTAGCCTGTCTGACCATTGGTCAAACTTTGAAAGTTATTGGTCAAAACGACGGTTTGAACCACATTCAGACCGCCTGACCATTGATGGTCAAACTTTGAAAGTTATTGGTCAGAACGACTATCTGTCCAATATTCAGGCCACCGTTTTGGCCATCGGAGGTCAAACTTTGAAAGTTATTGGTCAGAACAACCGTTTGTCCAACATTCAGGCTACCGTTATCCGGACCTGAATGCGATCTATTAATTAAAACTTAAAAGGACTAATGAATGAATGTTAATCCTAACAACCTAGATGAAGTATCAATAATTGTGACAGGAATCTCATCGGGATAATACTCAGGCGGAAGAACAGTGGGAGGAAGCACAGGCTCAACGTATTCGGGAAAAGTATCGGTGGCGGCTGCGGCGATGAGGCTTGATTTACCGGTGGCGGGATCACCGACGACCACCACGCGGACGGTACTCCGGTGATTGAATACCGTCCCCGCCGATAAATCACCTGACATTTATTTAACCACTACGTACAGAAGAACGTAAACCGTAAAATCATATCACGTGAAAGAGAATCTGAGATTAGATCTGATTAACAGACACGAAATGATAATTGATTAACATCGAAATTGAATGAGTGTTTTCATCGTTGCATGATGGCGTTGAAGCTCTTTTTGATGTGTTGTTAATGCAGTGTGAATATTTGAAGGGTGGTAAGTGACAATAAGGGTTTTCTTTGAGGGTATAGTTTATACATATACTTTCAAGCAGTATTAACGACTAGCGATTGATTGAGATTAATCGGATTTGAACTTATATGAAAGTTTTTAATAAAACATCCTGGAAAAATCCCAAACTCTAAAAATCTTATCAAATATCATTAATAACGACTATGAAAATTCAATTAAAATTTCAATTTTGACTGATTTTGACAAAATGACGAGTAATTGTGACTAGGTAATGGGGGGTACAGACTTGTGATTAATCAGCAACTAGACGTGATTTTTACATCCATACTTTTAAGTAACAATAAGAATTTTCACCGTATATATAAAAAGACCGAAATGCCCATGACTTCACAGACTTATCGATTTAAATGAAGTTCCCAGCAATTGTGAAACATAAAGGGTTTAATTAAAAAGATGTTTTGGACAAAAACCTTAAAAATGATCAAATCTCAGGGATGATTTTCACAGCATAGTATAGTAGTATGCCACTATACTCTTTTCAAATTACAGGATGGTGTTTGTCCATGACCAACCATTATTTTCATTTTTACCATGATGGCTAGCCGGTTTGATTGCAAGCTAATGGAAAACGTGGTAAATGAACCAGTCAAGGGAAAACGTTGACTTTGGTTAATGACATGCCTTATAAGGCACTTCTCATGATGGTGAACATAGTAATGTTAGTGGAATACTGAAACTAAAATCTAATGATGAAGAAGGAAGATAGAAAGGTGATTATGAAAAAATGATTCTAACACAAATATGATATGCGGAATATACAAAAATAATTATTTAGAAGGATTTTTAAAACATTAGCATGAACAATAATCAGAGTCGTGAGAAGTCGTGTGATCAAATGGTGTCATCGTTAAACTTCTGAAATTTAGAAAAGTTTGGATTTTGTTAAGTGATTGTAATAACTAATAAATTCAGTTCCAAACAACTGCAAAAGTTTTCTTAATTTTATATTATAATCTTTTATATCTTATCCAACTGGGGTCTGTCTAAATTCTATATACACACACCCATAACCTATGAACTCACTATAAGGAAAACCCATGTCAATAATAAACAACTATACGTTTGCAAACACGAAAGTGAAAATCCAAAGAAACAATCAATGACCACCAATAAACAATAATAATGAACGATTATAGTGTTTGGTTTATGTGTGCTTTAAACTCTGATACGATATATAATACATGATATGATATATACTATCTAGCCATAGACCAATATCGTACAAACACTCAAAAATGTATTTCTACAAATAAGAGCAATAAGAATAGTCATCAATCCTCATAAGGCTTTACCTTTCCGATCATCAAGATTCTTTAGAATGAATCCAATATGTCTCGTTACACGCCTTGGAATGGATACTATCTTATACAAGGGCGAAGAATTGTTTTGGCCCCAGTCTCCCCCGTTTTTGTCTAAAAATTTAGAGCCCCGCGTTTTCGCCCAAGCTTTGCCACGGATCTTAAATTTATCTCTAAATCTATCTAGTATCTCCTATTATATGCTAATGGTATTATTTTAGTTCCTCAACCAAGCCGCATATCCACCTATTGTGTAATTTGTTGGCTTTGGCTTTTAGACATGACTGATCTTGGTACATTGCCAGATTTCTTGGGTGTTCACAAGCTAAACATGACTGATCTTGGTATATTGTTGTTTTGTTGTTATTCTCATAACTCATAAGTTGAGACCAGATTTTGGAAGCCAAAATCAAAATAAAAATTTAGGCTTATTTTGAATTTTATTGTTTAAAACACTTCTCTGTCCTAACTTGAGACCGGTACTAAAAATTTAAAAGTATAAACTCTGACCTAGGATTCGACTGGTGATACTAATTGGTTTTTTATTCATATTAACTCTTAACATTTTAAATAATAGAAAAGTGTAGACTCATAAGCGAAGGTACACATTTTTTGATATCAGGATTATCAGCATCGGCTAACGGCAAACAAACGTAGATGGAATAATATATATCTAAATCCAGTGTTGACTTAGGCCAAGTATTAAGATGAAAAAGGTAAAAAAAAAAAAAAGCGGTATTAGTATTCCACTTAGGATCATGAGTGAGTATAAGCGATGGATTATTTTACAAGTTTAGAACTATTGGTTAAACAGTATATTTACATAGAGGATTAATGCCATTGAAACATTTAGGCAGTGTTTGATATGTAGAAATGGAATGGATTATTACGAAGAAACGAAAAAAAAAAAAGTGTTTGGTTGGTTAATAGAATGAAATTGCATGTTACTTCTGCCATTCTACCCTTATAACACCTCGAATTCATTTCATCCACCCCTTATTTTTTTCCCATTCCATTCCCTCTTTCACCCTACATCACCTCCGCCACCACCACCGACCACTACCGTCGTCACCCACCTCATCTTTTCTTGCCTACAGAGCAAAAAGTGATGTTTATCATTCGATAATGATTCATTTCATTCATTTGTCCATTCTAACTTGTCAATTCATTTTCTCGTTTGTGGTATGGAGTAATGAATTGGAGAGGAATTGAAATGGGCCATAGAGTGAAATGGATCATTATCATTCTTTTGTCTTTTTGGTTAGCATATGAAGTGAAATGAATCATTACTTTAGGTTGGTTGTTGACACAAAAAGACGCAATAATAAAATACAAATGGCAAAAATACCCCCACCCAGTTTTTCAAAATTGGACCGGGAATCAATGATGTTGCTGATCCGTTTAGGCGTATTCAGGCCGTTCTGGAATTGACCGGCCGGTTTCGCTTGTCAGCAATCGAACCAATGGCCGCGGTTTGACCAGAAATTGCTGCAAAAGTGTTTAAGAAACCGCTCGGGATATTGGAAGAAGACATATCTTAACCACATAGACCTACACATTCGCCTTCATCGTTGAGTGTGGACACCGGCAAGCAATGTTTTCTGACCTGGATCACACATTAAACTGGCCGTGTTACCGAGTTAAAGGTCGAACCGGATGATGTCATAATTAACTATAAAATAATTCAAATATTATATAAAGTTTAATAAAACTTTATTGTTACTCTTCCTATGTTTATACTTAAACTACAACAAGCTAGAAAAATTAACATGCAAAATTAAACCTGAACCTACAAAAGAAAAGAAAGTGAAAAGTATCTAGAGTTCTGTACCTCTAAATTTAAGTTGCAAAATATGCATTTTAATAGTTTAGGTTTTCTCTTTTATTTATTTATTCTATTATTAAATTTAGTTTACCAAATGTTTCATATCCAAATCTATTAGTTAACATTGCACCACGTTTAATCAAAACTATTCAATTAGGGTTAACCCCGCTTCTGTCGGCTTCCATTAACGATGAAGACGAATGTGCTTATTCGTTGTCGTTCCTCGAATGTGCAAACCTATGTGGTTAAGATATGTCTTCTTCCTCTACCCAACTCTATTTCTCACACTTTTGCGGAAACATGTGACTTGGTAAGACGGCCGGTTTGATGTCTGGTGTGGGTTTGAAAACACCGCCCCTACCTAACTAAATATATACCAACATAAAAAAATGACAATGGCAGTTGTTGTGGCAACGGCAATGGTGGTTTTTGTGGCAGTCGCGACAATGATAACGGTGGTGGTGGGGGCGGCTGTGGCGACAAGGTGTCGAGAAACTAAGTAGAAAGATAGACGAATGAAATGAAAAAAAAGGTGGGGTGTGAAGTAAGAGTCATGATGGAATATGATTCACATAGTAATCATTGATTCCATCTCATTAACCAACTAAACACCTCTTTTTTCATTCCCTTACAAAGACCCATTTGATTTCGTTTGTCATTTATACGTACCAAACGTTATCTTAAGCATCACATTACACATAGCTAATAGTGAATTACCTAGAATACCCCCTAACAAAACAAAAATCAATTTCACAAACTTGATGGGTGCCCTAATTTCGTACCTATATGAATATTATCCCCAACATTATTACATTTTACTTAGAGGGAAAAAGTAATAATTAATGGAAGCACACACGTACGGACCATTAAAAAAAGTGATCGGAAATGTGACGAAAACCTAAGTGATGATGGGAGGATCCCATTTTCCTATCTTATGGCAACAATAAAAAATGGCAATTTATAGTGGCCTCTCCAATAATATTAACTTTGTGACATGATGAATAGATAAGGTGGGTTATGGCACCCTATCTATCCCATTGCATAGACCAGCCTATGTTAGGACTTAGGAGTTTTGATTGGTCCCATAGGCTAAGAAACCGATCAAACTTAGGATTTTTTTAATATAAATCCACCAAACATGTATGATAAACTTTTTCATTCTATTTATGCTTTTCCAAACTATTTTTTATTTGATTTAGATTCAAAGGAATCTAAGTGCACATAGGCAAGCAATTTGAGCCTACACCAGACAAATACCAAACTTTGATTATAATAAAAATCAAGGCATAATTACGTCGTTAGTCCCTAACGTTTCTCTAAAGTCACAAGATTGAGTACTAGATTTAAACGTCACATGCATGGGTACAAAGGTTTTAATTTTGTAACAATGTTAGGTACTAACTTTAACTTCCGTTAAATGTTAATAGAAATGCTAGGCGTGTGCAAAAAACTAAGGGCATTATTGTGATTACACATAAGATTCCAAATAAAAATGGCATGCACTCTGTCATACATAGGCTATAAATCAACTGAACCTAACCGGATGTGACCTTGTTCGTGATCATCCGTAAAGCTTTTGTCGGATAAACGGACGGTTCATTAAGTGAGCTGGTTCATGCTTGTTCGTGTATGTTCGTTAATATTGTAAATGAATGCAACGAACACTAATGAACACTATCGGACATAATGGACAGACAAGCATAATCAACCCTAACGAGGAAACAAATAAAAAGTAATCAAAACATAACAGTTTAAATAAAATAAATAAATAAATATTTTAATAGTAAAATGTTAATACATAAACCTAAACAAACATAATCGGACGTAAAAGAATACGAAACTGAACGTTCACGAACACCATTGAATGGATGTGGCCTCTGTTCGTGTCCATTCGTTTCTTTTTTTTGTTCGTGCTCATTCATTTATTAAACGGCCGAACACAAACGAATTTTCCGCCAAACATAAAAGGATGATTATGTTAATATTAATCAATATTTATCGGAAGTTAAGGTTAGTACCTAACATTGTTACAAAATGAAAACCTTAGTACCCATACATATGACTTTTAAACATTAGTACCCCATCTTGTTACTTTAGAGACACATAGGGACTAACTGTGTAATTGTGTCAAAAATCAATTTTCTTTTGTTAAATACCAAATACTTGAATCATTACTCATGCATGGTTTTCTAGTATAAGAGACTAGTTGGTCTAGAATCGTTTTTTTGTTAATTTGGCTGAAACAACATACTGAAACGACCCCCAACTAGGCCTAAAGCTATAAAAAGTGCTTGGTTGGCTCAGACGGTGTTAACAGTTTGTTGTGCATTTTCCTTTGGATACTATCAATCGATTGAGGTATCAAATTCTTCACAAAAGTTATGCAACTGAAATAGTAATCGAATGCTTTGGAATAAAAACTATTAACAAAAGGTTGTAAGCTTTTTTTACTTTTGACCTGTTACATTGTTAATGTAATTAGTTTACTACGTTTGATGATGCAACAATACAACTTACTGTTTTTTACTCTAAATTTGTTTGAAAAAGTTGGTTATAATGAAATCCTGAAGAAAATGAAACAATAGCATGTCAACCCGACCCAACCCATCTGACATGTTTTTTTCAAAAATCACTCATTTTACCCATACCCAACCTGCCCAGATGCCACCTCTATTTTCTAGCATTATCTCCTAAAACATGTTCTGAAATGGCCAAACATCGTCATCTGTGGACCCGACTCAGATTATTTTCAGTTGATGCATAATCATGAATTTAAATGACGGAATATAGGTTTTACCTGTCATTGCACTTTACAGAGCACTTGAGTATTAGGTTTCCTTTGTGGGATCATGATATCATCTGCATTAGGTACTCAGTCAGACTCCATGTCCTCCAACTTCTTGCTGCACCAAATGTACAGATACAGTCATTTTACCAGTCAAAACATTTCTAATACACCACAATCAAGTATACAACACTTTTCAATAAAAGTAACTTATTAACTGGACATTCTTGAATGTTAGCCGCGATCCGTTGGCCGTGGGTGACAATGATTGTGACAGGTTAGGTAAAGAATGAACCACAAACTGGCTTTTGGTTTATTCACAAAATAATGGACGCTTACAATTAAATTCAATACATAATTCATCACTTTAAACCTTTTGAATATGGTGGGGCATAGCCATGATAGTACAGATGTGGTACAGCCATTCATCATATGAGAATGACGCTAAATAGGATATTAAAAAAATAGAAAGAAAAAGAAAAAAAAACCAGCATTATAATCATGGTTTTGTGGACTTTGAACAAGTTAATCGCAGAAGGTAAATTGTCAATCGTTCATACAGAAAAGGGTAGTGAACATTAGGCATCATTTATCAAAAGAGAGTTTCTGATTGATAAACAGATGATTCATGCCTTCAAAAGGTAGACGATCTGAATATTTTACCACGTAAAAACTTTAAGAATAATGTAAAAATTGAATGACTTCATGAAGAAGATGCAACACAGATATCTCCTACATGGCGAAGCATCAATCTCAGAATCAATTTGCTGAGCATATATTCGAGGCTCATTCACGAAGACAAAGTGGCAATTGATTAACACTAATTTGCACATCTTCAAATGACAGCAATCCTTGAAAATGGCACTTCATTAAAGTATTCTTATTATTCTAAACAATGAAGGCATGAAGCAACAAAAGCTTTTGCATTTCACTAAAAGCTAATTAATAAGAAAAAGATTATAAATAAACGATGGAAAAATCATTCATGCATGGAATTCTTTCAAATTCTTGCACAAAGTGTCGAGCGTGTGAATAAGGTAGAAAATAACATGGAGATGCTGACAATGCGGTATGCTTCTTCACCTAGTGCAGAAACCATCATGATAGGTACGGTTTTTTTTCTTCTTTTGGGTACAAATCATTAAATATTAGAAATAGAGTTTCCCATTACCTGGAACTTTTGAGCACCAAATCTCCTTGTCAGCAACACTAGAGGAGTCGTGTGTCATTTTTTAATTGACTTGATTGGGTCTAAATTGTTAACGCTATTAATTCCCCCTATTAATCAATTTATGCCCAATTTCCACGCAGGTCACACTTTTGGAGATTTATAAAAACAAAATCATTAATATAGTCATGTTAATAAAGTGTTATACCAATATGGACCATGTTAGAAAAAAATAATCTCTTATATTGCTATGAGATAAGTGAATTCACAATCACGTATCTGCTTTTACAGGCGTACCATCTTTTTAGTCTAATAATAGTACACGAAAAGACAATTCTAGAGGATGCGCAAGTATGAGAAGTAAACACTACATTCTGAATCGAATATCATGATCTCTGGAGAAGACAAAAAGTCATTTTCTAAAATTGTGCAATCATAAAAAGTAGATGCTCGAATCTGCTTCGCATATCATTATATATGAGGCATACGCAAAGTCATTTCTAGACAATATGTTAGTATAAAAGGTAGATACTCATATCTGATTGGTGTTGCATCTATTTGTTTTCCTGCATTATTTTTGGACAAAACTGCTGGGAGAGTTACAGTAAAAACACAAGCAAGTACTAGTGTATCTCATGGTTATAGATGCAAATTTATTTTGGCATGGTTATAGATATAAATTTATTTTGGCATGGCTATAGAGGTATAACAAACCTAGAAAAAATGGTTATTTTCATAATTGTCCATTTTAAAAACGGGGTCGTTGTCTTTAACTTTTATCTTAGACGAATCAACACGGGTCTGATATTTTAAGTACAACAATAGTGCTTGTTTTTAAATGTAAATAGTTGGTCACACAGATGCATGTCTAATCAATCAAGAGAATGAGAGGATGGAGGAGGCTGCTTTTGTTGTGATAGGACCATAAATGTATTAAATCACATGAGGAATTAAAAGGAGATCTTATATAAATATATCCAACTTTTAAGGTGGTTCAGTTTTATCTTATCTCACTCCTAAACATTGTATAATACTCTAGACAAGTGGTTTTTCTTCCTCTTAATCACTTTTGAGTATTAAATATTTTTATTCCATGCCCTTTGTAAGATTTTAGATTTTTAACTCCTTTTAAGTATACCATGCAACTAGACATAGGTAGCATGTATAAGCTACTTTAATAATAACAGATTCTGTAGAACGGAAGTATAAATCCTTAAAAAGATGTTAACTTCATTTTCAGACAAAAATGAATGTCAACACACTTCATAAAGAATATATAGTATTGTTGTGGGAATGTCAATAGCATCTTTGACTACTGGTGTAATGACCTCCTAAATGATTCCTAGTAAGTGTTATTTGTTCACAAATACCGTGAATCATTATGAACAAAAAACATAAGCATGGACACTTTCACAGTACACTAATCCCCCTGTGGCAGATGTAAATTTAAAAATTAATATTATTATTTAATTAAAAAAAGGTTTTTTCAGAGTATGCACTTAATATTGGTAATGTAACAAGCCACCAAGGGCAACTAAATTATGAGTATTAATTATATTTTGCTGAAGAATTCCCATCTGTGGGCACTTAAAAGAAGACAAAAAAATATATTTCGGTATTGATATAATGGTATTAGTGATGGATGTGCAAGGTGAAGATCATCTTATCAATATTAGGTATACTTGACTAACATTGTAGCTAATTGGACTAACATGAATTGCACTACCATGTTGGGAAATGACAGTTCTCCACAAATTTAAAGGGTAAAAAAGAAGGCAGGCATGCTTCACTTAGTTATTGACAAATCAAGTAACTCATAAGTAAATAGATAATTTAGTTACCTTTGTTATATTTTCGGTTAGGAGACAAATGGCCAATTGGCACTTGTGCTTTACCAAACCTCAATGTTACCTTTTATGGAAGTCTATGTCCACCAATTCCCATATAAAGAAGTGTGACTCGACCCAAAGAGAAGTGTGAAAACAACATGAGCACCACAATAGACATTTCTAAAGAAAATGAAGCTTCTCATAACCATGAGAAGCAAAACAAACTGTTTTTTGTTTCTAATGTTTGGTATTCTATAGCCAAATATATTGAACAGCATGACAAAAAAGTTATCCATAGTATCAAGGTTGCAACTGCTTTGATTTTAGTTTCACTTATCTATCTCCTTGATTCACTTTATAAACGTGTTGGTGAAAGTTCCATATGGGCTATCATGACCGTTGTGGTTATCTATGACTTCTATGCAGGTTTGTCATCAGTTCTAAGTTCTAGCACATTTAAATTTGACTATTTTGCAACTTTAATAGCATGTAAAGTTGTCAACTTTTAAACTCTTACAACAAGACAACTATATGATGAGAAATGGCAGGTGCTACATTAAGCAAAGGGATACTTCGTGTTATTGGAACTATACTCGGAGGTGGATTGGGGTATATTGTAACAATTTTAGCAGAAGATTTTGGTAAGGTTAGATACACAGCAGTTATTGGAACCTCGGTTTTTGTTTTTGGTAAGAATAAACTAAACACGTTGCATTATACATTGAAGTGTTCATAACTTTACATCACTTTAACCCATCATACCTTTGTAGTTTTATCACTATTCACTAAAATTATTTGTATTATTCAAACATACAGATATTCTAGGGACTTATGTATAGAGGCTCTACTCCTATGAAAATTAGTTTAGGGAGTTAAAAAGATAGCTTTCATCAAGCATGTTACTAAAGAATACCATATAATGTGTAGGTGCTGGAGCAACATATTGTCGAATGGTTCCAAACATAAAAAAGAAATGTGATTATGGGATCACGATATTTATACTCACCTTCAATCTAATAGCAGTAGCCGGTTTGCGTGCTGAGAAAATATTGGAATTAGCCCGCCTACGTCTTGTTGCGATTGCTATGGGTGTTGTCGTCTGCATAATCACCAACTTACTCATTTATCCCATGTGGGCTAGTGATGACCTTCATAACTCAACATCTTCAAAGTTCAACAAACTTGCCAGCTGCATTGAAGGTAGTTACACAAAAAAAGAGTTGTGAACCGAACTTGTAATAAATTTAGCAAATTCTTCTAAGAAAAAAAAACATTTAAATGATGAATTGCAGAATGCATGGAAGCATTTTTCAGTGTCGGGGAAAAGAAAGGCCTCCTAAGCATCAAATCAGTATTGAATTCAAAGTCTAATGATGAGTCGCTGGTAAAATATAAGATTTCTATAATTTGTTGTGATATGTTCAATTTTATTGAAGATATATTGAACTATTTGTTACTTATAGGCAAATTTTGCAAAATGGGAACCCTGGCATGGAAAATTTGGACTTTCTTACCCCTGGGAGAAATATCTAAAGATAGGAGAGCTACTCAGGGAGCTTGCTTCTATTATTTTGGCACTACATGCATGTATTGTATCATTACAGGTGTCACTACTAATCTTCACCAAATTTTGCATTAGCAAACAAAACAGATGATTTTAAAAAATAAAAATGAAATTAAGTGACACATATAATGTTTGATTTGTGTTATCAGGCCTCAACAACAGTACAACAGCCGGTTAAAGAAACATGCAAACATGTAGGGTTGTCACTTGGCCTTACAATGCGAGAGCTAGGAGAAAATATTCTAAAAATGAGAAGGGGTCAAGAAAAAGTCATGAAAATTCAAGAGTTGCAGTCAATTAAACTAGAGTTGACCATACACTCGACTTCAGAGTTAAAAGTAATTGAAACTGTTGAAACTCTTACGATAGCAAATATCTTGTTTTTACTGATGAAAATAGTGGATAAAGTAGAAGTGTTAGCCAAAGAAGTGGAGGAACTTGGAGAGGATGCTGGTTTTGATTTTTGAATCTAAATAGCTTAAAAGCAGGTTATGTATATACTAATATGGGTGATTGAACATTGAAGATGGTAACACAGAACAGATTAAGAAAACACAATAACCTAAAAATTAACACGTACACGTGTACAACAACTCAACTGATGTGTTAAATATACATATCAGTAGAATTTATGGTGAAGATCCAATACTTTTCAGTTGTACCATAACAACTTTAGGTGCGTATTATCATATATGAATATGGAATTATGAATATATGATAATCCCTTGTTCTTTATCAGTAACACTAATTTTCTTTTTACCTGTTAAGTGTATAATCCGTTAGTTGCATTTAGTTAGTTGTTTGTTAGTTGATTAATAGTTGTGTTTAAATACTATAAACAAGTGGTGTTTTGTATTGAATCGTTAAGAAAATACAAATCATTTTCAATAAGCATGCCTATTAGGGGTGCAAACGAGCCAAGCTTTTTCGAGCTCTAGCCAAGCCCAAGCCACAAACAAAGCCCGTTTTAGTTATCGTGCCCGAGTTCAAGCCTTATATAGGAAGCTCGTTTAGGCTCGTCGGGCCTCAACGAGCCTCGTGTATTTTTAAGCTGTACCTCTTCGGACTTTTATGTATTAAATTCACATTGCACAGCCAACCTCGAGCCGAGCTTCGGCTCGTTTATGGTACTACAGGAGCTCAAGCCGAGTTTAGCCGAGTTTAAAGTTTTTCTCATACTATATAAAAATAACTTATAAATGTATATAAATTAATTAATATTTAATAAAAAAGCTGAGCCCGAGCTTGAAAAACGAGTCACAATTTCCGAGCTGAGCTCAAGCCTTTCATAAGTAAAAATGAGTCGAGCTCGGGCTCATTTACACCACTAATTGCTGCCTATACAGTAAGCAATAAGCATCACTAACATTAACAACAATCCTTCTGAAGTTTAACATCTCATCATGTGAAACATTTTCAGTTATAATTAGGTTTTTTCACCCTGTATCAAGCCCTCAGTATGTTATTCGTAATTGTGTAATATAACCGCCATTAACTTGATAATAATCAAATCTAACAATTCAATGTTCATCTCAGATAAACAAGCTCAAGTATGTAGTTAACATTCAGTAACTAAATAACGTGATATGGAAGGAAGAGTATATTAACTCGAAAACTGAAAAGAAGATACGAGATCGTATTTACTTACATTGAATCAAAATCAAATTCATATTCATATTCATATCCGCGATTTGCTATCCGAGTACTTGTGCGTTTGAATTGC
Organism: Bidens hawaiensis; assembly: GCF_021521415.1. Classification (NCBI taxonomy): domain Eukaryota; kingdom Viridiplantae; phylum Streptophyta; class Magnoliopsida; order Asterales; family Asteraceae; genus Bidens; species Bidens hawaiensis. Next base: position 255,554 of record NW_027492645.1, read on the forward strand.
TAGCTCAAATTAGACGATACGGCCGTCGAATCATGGCAATTGAAGTTGAACGAAGATAGAGATTACTGGTGCAAACGAGACTCGCTCTGCTAGTTTAACTTACACTTAACTCGAGTTTAAACTCAGCTCGTTTCAATTATATTTTCAAAGTTCAAGCTCGGCTCGTAACTAGTTTTTCAAGCTCAGGCTCATTTAAATCTGGCTTGATTGAATTTTCTCAGCTTGTTTGCACCGTTATATTTAATCCTTAATTTGAGGTTTTGTGTGTTTAATAAAAGAGATTCATGTGACTATCGTATGGGTAGGTCCAGGATGTTGAGTCGATTCGGGCTTGATATAAACATCATTATCTTGTTGTAATTCTATTAAGTGTGTGTTTCATGACGTTTTGTGATCCTTCAAGAGTAAGGCTGCCATAATTTTCAATTTAAATAAAGCTAAATAGTTTTTTTATTGTGTATTTCACTTATCTTTTGTATTCCGCTAAGTATGACGGCCACTATGAAGGGAGGAGTAGATGCAGAACCAAACTGAGATGAGATGAGTGGGTTAGACAATATTTGGTAGCCTTGTATGTCTTTGAGAACATGATGGGGAAGGAGCATATTCATCCCATTTTACTCTTCAAAACTGGGATGAGATCGGTACCGCATCCGTATCTGTACCAGAAATTACCTGTACCTAAAATCAGTAAATTTGGGTACCCATACCCGAAATCTATGATATACGTATGGGTGCTTTAGGTACACTACCCGCTTTAGTACCACTTTTTTTCCTTTTTAAAAAAAATCTCCACTAAACTTGGTATCGATACCGGTACGATACCGACAATCAGTTATCTATAATACCAAAACCAAAACCGTAATACCCCGACCAAACATAATACCAAAACTAGAAATGAAACAAATCAACCATAATATAAAATCCATTCATGGTGGCTGTTACTAGTTATTGATTGGAAGAAGAAGAAGAAGAAGAAGAGAATTAGGGATTGATTGGTTTGATTAGAACTACTAGCACTTAATATATTGATTATTAATGGTTTTGAAAAGCCCGCTTGAAGATATCCCAATAAAAACACGATTATAGTTATGAGTTTCGAAAATCCCAATAACCCCCCCCCCCCCCCACCCAAACACATATTCCTAACAAGTACTGAGTACCCGTAATACACGTACTTGTACCCGTACCTGTACTCAAAAGTACTAATCATGGTACCCGTACCCCATACCGAATAGACGGGTACGGGTACGGATACGAGTATTCGGGGAAAAAAACTGATCCCTACTTTTAAACCCATCACTTTCCTTTCATTTCTTTTCTTTTCTTTTCTTCTGTTAAATGGAATTAGGGAACACTTTAAGATTATTTTTTTTTTCTTTTCTCTTCATAAAAAACTTAGGAGCACAGTCAATATGTTATTTTCTTTCATTTCTTTTCTTTTCTCTCTATAAATAAAACTTAGAGCACAATGCTAGTGTATACTTTTTAAGGGAAGTGTATAAAGTAATTTTAAGAGAACATTAAGTGTTGCATTTTCTTGTTTGTTTGATATTGTATCGCTTGCTACTAAAGTTTACCCGTCACTTCATGTTGGTGGTTGTGTAGTTTTATCATTAATACTTTTACATAGCTATTGCTTTGTTTTTCTCTTAGCCCCACTTTATATGATATGAAATACTACATTATGCATGTAAAAGAACTAGTTTCTTTAAACTTCAGATCTTATAGCAGCTTTGCTATGAATGAGATTTTACTAGGTATGTTTGTTTATTTGATGCCTATATGACTTATGACACGAGACCTGTACTAGCCACTAGGCCAACAGTCCAACACAAGTGAAGGCCTAGAAAGACTAGACCCATTGAAGTTGATCCAGCCCACATCCTCATCTAAGTCATAAAAACTATGCAATGATTATGGGTGTTCTTTAAATTCTTTTATGGATGTTTAGGCCAAGCTTATTCTTTTATGGATGTTTAGGCCAAGTTTTATCAGTTTATTATGTTATCGAAACACATCTATATAATATATATAAAAGAAGACCATAAAATCCTACGTGTCACGATGTGGTTGCTTCCCTTTTTTTATGGAAGTCATCAGATTGTTTGATTTTTAAATGGAGACCTCTCATTGATTTAACCCAAATTCATGGGTATGGGTCTTACCAAAACCAGATAGCTCTTAAACGGGTTATAACATCTCATTAAATTAAAAATTAATCTTACTAATTATTTGATATGAAAATCCTATAAAATAGGGACATACTAAAATTTAATATCCAATTTAAAAAGAAAAAGATATTATATATAATTAATAAACAATTTTATAGTAAAAAACATAAGCAGGTCATAGGTCACCAAATCCAGATAGTTTTTAAACAGGTTATAACATGTCATTTATTTATGAAACCATTTCATCATCAAACCCTAAGTATATTATTAACTTTCTTACAATAAAGAAAATTAAAATCCAAAAAATAAATATTAAAAAACGAAAAATGTAAAACAACCATTCTCTCAAGCCATCAGATTGCTTTATTTATAAATGAAGGCTTCTCACGCATTTGACCCGAATTCACGGGTAAAGGTCTCACCAAACTCAGATAGCTCTTAAACAGGTTATAACATCTCATTTATTAAAAATTAATCTCATCAAATATTTGATATGAAAATCCTATAAAATAGGGATATACTAAAAATTAATATCCTATTTTATTTAAAAAAAAATATTATTTATAATTAAGAAACAATTTTATAATAAATAAAATAAATGGGTAATGGGTATCACCAAACCCATATAGCTTTTAAATCGGATTATAATATATCATTTATTTGTGAAAACATTTTATATATTAAAATCCAAATTTTCTTACAATAAATTAAATTAAAATCCAAATATATATATATATATATTAAAAACGAATAATGTAAAACAGCCCCCGTGAGAGATAAAATCTATCTAGTATATAATATACCCTGAAAAGTTCTACAGAAAATAGCAACATAACAATGCAAAAGCCGCGATACCAACTAAAATATACAATCCTTCCACCCTATTCTCATGTCGTATCTTCTCTTCTTTAATCTCATTCTGCACTCTCGAGTACAACCGACACGACTCAAGAACCAACCCGTAATCCTTACTCCTATCACAGCTCAAAGCTTCTTTAAGCACAAACAAACTGCTTCTCCCCTTAACATGCCCACCGTCCATATCTCCTAGTTTCATACAAAGTTCGGTCAAGTTGAGTGTCGTGTGGGTCCCACTACCCTCGATACGGGTCGCCCGAAACTTCATAGTGATGATGCATTTGACTACTTGACAAGGAACAATGTCTTTGGCCGGAACAATGGATCCAAAATGTAACACGAAATCTTGACTAGTCGGCCAGTGTCTTTGACCGTCAACCGCACACCAACTTGACAAATTTGCAGCTTGTTTGACTTTTGAGTTGACTATTATCCAGCTCAACCAGATCCCATCACGAAGCTCTTGCCAGAGCTTACCGTCTTTTCTTTCTTGTTCGATCGAGGTAACAGGTGGCAGACCGTCAGAAACCGAAAGAGTAACTTCATCTACACAATAATTAATCAAAAGTCAAACCAGTTATGTTTGACCAAAATATAAATGAAAGCAGATGATACTATGATTATGATAGCATAGTACCTGCATGATCATCATCTCTTGAAGCATAACCGAAAAGATCAATTCTAAAAGGACAATCAGAAAACCAACCATTGTGCACACTTGCATTCGGTATACCCCAAAGGACCTTTGAACATATAGTTTTCTCTTTATATTTTATATCCACAATCGATACAAAATCAGACGGTGAAACGCTTTCTAATTCATCATAATCGCTCCAACTGAATTCTGGAACATTTTTATTTATGATAAACGGAAAACAATCTGCATAGAATTTTTTAAAACCTCCGGTTGATGAAATAAGATTTTTTACATCGTCCCGTTTTGTTGAAGACCACATTGACGAACAAACATCTTCCCATAATCTTTCGTCTTTTGAGATGGCTTTAAATGCTGCACAAACACATGCTGCACTCGCTAGTGTTGTGCCATCTAGTCGTCTCAATATATCATAAAAGACGTCGTTGTTTAAATTATTCATGTTTGTAATTGGTGCAGCTATCATCTGAAAATGCAAAAGATTTTAAGTGAAACTGAATATAAATAGACGGGCTAATTGCCAGCGAGAAGTGCATTTGCCATTTATGAGAAACATTGTGGCCCAACCGCTTACATCCATGTGATCTTGTTATAAAATGTTTAAAACTGTACTTTATTTTCAAAATTTTTGAATTAGTAAATAGCTAGGAGCCTAGGACTATTTGTCACAACTAATCTAGAAAGAGAACATAAATAAAAATAACAACATGCATCAATGATCATGGCAGGCCAAAGTATGCATTATTAGTCAAAACTAGCTGATGAGGAGGGAATCCAATAGTTGACAAAGTCTTATTCGGAGCAGAAAAGGCCCAAACTACAAATGGCAAGGCTTAGGCTATGGTTGGAGCTACGGGGTCTATAACCAGCGGATGGAAGTGTCTCGACGAGCCGGATCATGGCCCGGCCATCAGACCTGTAGACCTTGACCCCCAATCAAGATTTTCCCAAATTTTCGTTAATCTTTAGTACTTTACTTTTTCAGTGTAAACGCGTAAATTATTTGTTAGTGTAATTCACGCATTTATTTACGGTTTTAATTTCGAGTTTAATATATATAGATAATAATTTGTAATTTCGAAAATATGGCACCTGCCAAATTTAGCAAGTCTCTATAAAAGGGCACACGAACCATTCATTTTTATGTAAAAGTTTACTGATCATCGTGTTATTCTTGTTGCTTCCTCTCTGCGTCATTGCTTTATCTTCCTGTATCACGGAGTTTGTTTGAATGTACAAACTTAACCCATATAAAAATTAAATTGTTAAAACCCAACAAAAAACTCATTTTACTTAAGGCTCAAAAAATTTTCGTCTTGGGCTCAAATTTTTTTTTTGCCCGTATCTATGGTTTAGCAACCTCACATAGTCACGTGGAGACAGGATTTTTCACTCTCTTCTAGCCATGTCCTCCATTTTATTAGTAAAATTTGTACTAAGCATGTTTACATAGTAATCATTATTATTTTGTATAAAATATGATAAAAAAACTAATTAATTCATTATACTATAGATAAAAAAAGTAATTATAAATATATAAAAGATAATAAATATATTTAAAGTTATTGATAGTGAAAATAAATGAGCTTGTAACGAGTCGAGCTCGAGCTTGAAATTAACCGAGCTCGAGGTCTGCCTAGGTAATCAGCCTAGGCCGAGCTTAGGCTAACTCGGGTTCTGCTTGACTTGTTTACACTCCTTCCACACCGATCCAAGTGAAACGTCCTGTTGAACTGGTTCTTATGCCATTTTTGTCCCTGGCCTCATTGATTTCAAAAGAAAAACCATAAATCAGATACCACGTTTCATTTCCTGTTTTGTTTTAGGACCACGTTACCCGTTTCACCATTAACTGAATCAAGGTTCCTTAAATATAAACAAAAATAACTGTAATCACCTACTTCATGGTTTTTTATAGCATTGCACTAATTATCTTTACTAAAATTGTGACACACGGTTAGTAATAAATAATAATCATGGTTTTTATGAACAAGGACATTGCTTTTGCATAATAATAATTAGTGAAATCAAAGGGAAAATGATTGAAAATATGTGTTAAAGGTTAATCCATTATATTATATATTTAATATTTATAACATAAACACACATTCAATCATGACCAAAAACTAATACACAGTGGGGTTGAGATAACACACCTCTGATGAACAGAACATTGATGTTGTTGATCATAAACAGGAGTCTTGGATTGATTGTGTGTGGGTGATTATTAATACTTCACTTGAATTATAGAAAGGATAAGAACAGAGAAAATGTATGTATGTATGAATACAGAGTGTATTTGCTTCACTATTTGTAGACGAAGCTACCAAGGAAGACATGCACATGACCCTCACGTGATCTCTTCATTAATGGATCTCTATGATTATTATTTCATTAATATCATAGTCAAAAATTTAAAAATTTAATTCCAAAAGAATTTGGATGGAGTTCTCTCTCTTTTTTTTTACATGTTCGGTCCTTTTTGATCTGTCATCTTTTATCTTATTTAATATAACAGTTGATTCTAGTCTTTCTTGAAAAACTTTGTTTCTTATTCGGTTCAACTTTGCTTCCAACTTGCAGGTACATGTCTTCTTGATGACCCAACAATCTGTATGGCATTATAAAATCCCTTCTTTAATTTAGTCGGCACCTCGCACAATACCACTGTGACTGCTCTTCATTTACACCATCCTACCACTTGGCTTTCAGTTGTGATTTCAACGTCCTCATCGTCGTTACAAACGATCCTATGTAACAGCATAATCAATACTAACTAAAATGAGTTTTTTACATGTAAAAATGATTATTTTTTAATGGTTTTTTATACGAAAAATACGTGTGTTTTTGTTTATTGATCAAACAAATCAATCTTTAAAATTAAAATGAATAAGTTAATAATTTCATTTATATAAAATTCCCAACATGTTTGTTTTGACGATATTTAATAGCATCATCATTGAGCATGTGAAATTAATATTTATGGATGTGTTGAAACTTGAATATAAAATATCTGTCAAGTATGAGTGTGCGACTAGGAGGGCCGTATATACGATGTATAGACAGATGGTGGAGTCAAAAGAACTTTTCATTAATACATATTTTTTCAGAACTTTATCGTATTTTGGTAGTTTCCTTTCTTTAAGCAAACAACTAATTAATACGGCTAGGTTTTTAACTTTTTACGTGAAAATTAAACCATAACTATAAACTATAAACTATTGATAGTTATTGTTAAAAAATGCTACATATACAGTGGACTGAATTACATAAATTGTCTTTTATGTTTGAAAAAATTACAATTTTTATCTTTTTGAATATCCAAAATTATGGAATGGGTCCTTTATGAAAATGAGTTTCATTCTTTATCTTTTATTTGCATGTTTTGCTCGGTTTCTGTCCTTTACACTAACGGATGTTAAGTATTTCAGTTAAGTCACCCCATGTGCATTGCACATGAGGGTATTTTAGTCTTTTTATCCATTAAAGGGCTATTTGTGTAAATATAATAAAAAGAAGTAAAAAAACTCAAAAATAAGGAACTATGTATGTAGGTGCAGGGACCATTCGTGTATTTTATTAAAAACAATAAAAATAAAAAACACACACATCTTCCAGTCTTCCGCACACAGATCTGGTACTCTGTTTCTCTCTTCTCTCTTGCTCTATCACCACCGCCCTCAATTATGTTAACTGCCACCACACAACCATCCTGCCATCACTGTCTCTCTATGTGTGTGTTCTTAAAACCACCACCATCACAACCCTATCACAAATTCCTGAAACCGTTTATTTATTTTCACGGGGATTTGATAAAATCGAATAAGGGTGCTGAAAATTAAAGGGTTAGGGGATTTATCGTGTTCAGGGGGATATTACAAGTGTGGGTGGTATGTTAATGTAGCTGGAGATGGTGGAGGCTCACAGATCTGGGTATTGGGGATTAAGAGACTTTGGCGGCGATCTCAGATCTAAATCACTGGTGAATGGTGATGGTTCGCATATTGGGTCGGATATGCGATTGTTGTAGGTTGGTCAAACCAGTGACGACGAAGGTGAACGACAGTGTGCCTAGATTGAAGAAAGGATACAACCCCCTTTTCTTATCGTTGTGGGGATCGACTGTGATGGTGGTTGGTAATCGTCCATAGATAGTGGTGAACGAGAATATTGAGAGGATTAGGGTTACTCGGTGAGGTGGTTGTGGCTTTAGTAGAACAAGGGAGATGCATTTGATCGGAAGGGTCCTTTTTGAATATCCAAAATTATGGATGGTGATGGTCGGTGAGGGCATGATGTTGTTGATTGCGTCAGATGATGGCGGCGGCGAGTTGAAGGATGTGGTCGGTGGCGAGGGCGGACGAGGTGCATGGTTGTGCCTGGAAGCTTCAAGAGGGAGACAAGGAAGAGGATTAAAGAGAGAGAGAGAGTATGGTATGGGTGGGGTACATCTTTTATTATCTAATTAATAATAATAATAATAATAATAATAATAAAAGGTTGGAAATTATCTTTTTGCTCTCACATGCTAAGCACATGTCAAAACTTAACATGGTTTTTGGATGGCCGTTAGTGTAAAGGACAGAAACCGAGCAAAACATGCATATAAAGAATAAAGAATGAAACTCATTTTTAAAAAGAATTCATTCCATAATTTTGGATATTCAAAAGGACAAAAATTATAATTTTTTCTTTATGTTTATATCAAATTTTATCACTTGTTATTTATCTTTAAAATTGACAGGATTTGTACCTTACGTTTCTAAATGCTACACTCTTAAGTTTTTGTCTCAAAGTTTGTCCGTATATGAATTAAATTAACAGTTAATCTTAAAACAACACCAGGTTGAACACCTTCAAAGAAACATAACTTGATAAAAAAAACGGGGGCTATGTTTGTCCCGTCGTAAAATGGACATGAAAAAAATTAAATTAGAGCACAGGTTTTAGGTAATAATTGCAAAAGTACCATGAAAATTTATTATCTTTCTTGTTTATTTGTGCTCCATTGTTATCTATGGCAATGCATTGGCTTACGTCCTCAACTTCTCATAGCCCATCATCTTGTCAACTTTCCCATATTATAATGTATCCCTTTGTGCAAACATGCGAGTAAATGTGTCATTGATAATGGGTAGGACTAATCTGCCAATACCTACTAATGTCACACCTAGTAACAAAAACGTTTATTAGGTGTGCTTTATAAAATATGTGATAGTTTCTCGAATAATGAATGCATTGATAATTTAGATATGATATCTTTATACTACATAAATATGTCACAACCAAGGACGGACCTGTCTTGAGTGCTGGTTGGTCCTCGCTATCCCTCAACTTTTGACCGCAAGTGTAATTTTTTTGTTTTTCGTCATTTTTTGTATTCCGCTACCTCTAAAAAAATATAGTGTTACCCCTTCTTAACATCCCAACACTTTATACTCTCGAAGTATAATTAAAAACTCACCCAAATTAAAAGCCTAAATTAATTAAAGGTCCAAACCTACACTAATTAAAAGCCCGAACTAATCCAAAAGCCCACTGCCACTATCACACCCCAACCGACGACGGATTATACATTGGGGCGTGAACGGTAATGGTTCATAGCACATGACGCTAATTAAAGTTATATCATTCATTCATCACATTAAAACATGTCACACATTACAAGTAGTTTTAAGGCACTAACATATCATAAAGATAACACCGTTTATTGTTTTATTCGCTAGGTCCATAGTGAACTTCAAAGTAAACATCAAACTTGTGTACCTGCATCATGTATAAAATAAGACGGTCAACTATATGAATAGTTGGTGAGCAACCCGAGATTGAAAACACAATTCAACATGTCAAATGTCGATTGTGATGCAGTTTCGGAAGCGATCAATGGCTCGAGAGACTCATGATAATCAAATATGATAATTTGAACCGAAGGTTCCAAGAACAAAGTTTTTATTAATTAAAATTCAATATCAAAAACTGAAATTACATAACTCCCAACCTAACTTATACTAAAATAAAAAAAGATAAAATTAGAAACAAGATAAACTTAAACTAATAAAAAATATTAAAATCAATTCAAATTATGAAATACTCCTGCATAATAATCCTGCATCATTCTCCCCTTTTTCGAAGAGTTTTGCCTCCGGGGTCAAACGGAACATCAACCCGCTTCTCATTTATTTTTATTATCATCACGACCCTCCTAAACACTTTGACGTGGCGGATCGCCTTGCCCAACTTTAGACTAGTACCACCCGGGTCAAACGGAGCATTGCACGGTCTCTTGTACACTCGTGTCACTGATTTGTAACAAACATTTAGCTCACTAAATGGCTCAAGAATGCTATTCAATAATCCGTATTCTCCATCAGCTTCTTTTAATCCATCCACAAACTTAATATTTGTTTCCAAATATATTGTACGATTTAAGTTCCTAGAACTTAATAATAAATCAATAATAAAATCAAGATGCACCCGTGGATTTCTACTTTGTGTGTAACCACTTTTTCCAACTAAATCAACACCATTAGTGTCATCCATATCTTTAAGGAAATTCAAATCTTCATTTTTCTATCCGTATCACAAATACGTGAAGATTTTTCTACCACTTGATTATTTTTATTTTCAAATTCCACATCAATAGGAGGTTCACTCAAATCTCCTACCATATGAATTTTTAGAAGGAACTGCCTTCCACACGAATACCTATAAGGGATTTCGGATAGTTTATTCGTATTCTTCTCAACCATAGCTAACCCATTAATAACCTCTTGAACAAAAAACTTACTAGATTCATCATTCTTTGCGTCCTCTTCATCATCACTTTCATCCCAAACTACGTTACTCGAATCGGGTTCGTCATCTGTCAAACTCTCCTAGTAGATGGGTTCGTTGAACCAATGTGGGTGACGGTAAAACGGATGCTGCTCTCCGTCGCCACCTTCGTCCCAGACAACGGTGCTCGACTCGGTTTCTGCCTTGCACATCTCCCGTTGTAACTCGAGATCACAGACTCGTTTTCGGAGCCGTTGGATCTATTCAAGATCCCGGACTCGTTGTCGAAGTCGTTTGATCTCTTCAAGATCGCGGACTCGTTGTTGGAGTCGTTTGATCTCTTTAAGATCCCGCGGGTTGGGATGGATTCCACTGCTGCCTCTCGCGACGACTCTGCTAGCAGAATACCAATCTCTACCAGGGGCACGTGAATCAAACATACTTCTGTCGTTGCCTCTGGCGGTGAATCTATGATCAAGAAAGTATTCATCCTCACGTCGGGCCATTTGAGAACCAAAAGCTCTGATACCAACTGATGTAGTTTCGGAAGCGATCAATGGCTCGAGAGACTCATGATAATCAAAGACGATAATTTGAACCGAGGGTTCCAAGAACAAAGTTCTTATTAATTAAAATTCAATATCAAAAACTGAAAATTACATAACTCTCAACCTAACTTATACTAAAATAAAAAAAAGATAAAATTAGAAACAAGATAAACTTAAACTAATAAAAGATATTAAAATCAATTCAAATTATGAAATACTTCAGCGTAATAATCTTGCATCAGATTGAGTAACGCATATGATGTGTGATTAAACATTCTTGACTTGATTTCCTAACCCAAAGGTTAAGCTAAAAGTCGTTTTCGATCGTCCAAATTCCAAAACCGGTCAAATTCGGACGGGCGTCACCTAGATAGATATATCAACGTTACCGATGGCTTGGTAAGTTAATGATTTACACTTGATTAATTGATTGAATACCCACATGACACGACACAACACAACGCATCACCACACATAGCATGAATTAACACATAACATAGATTGAATTGCATGATTGAAAGAATAACAAAACCATGATTGTTTAATACGGATGCATGATACCCCCCCCCCCCCCCACCCAAAGTGTTTAGGTGTGATTACTCACATGGATATGGGAGCGAGAATGATAAAGCCTAAAAGCAAGTTGGATGAATGACACGGGAAAACCACAACGGTCTATCCTAATGTATACATACATACATACATACTTACTTACATACACACACACATACATACATACATACACATATATAAATATATGTATATCTTATGTATACTTTTGTATAAGTGTTTTATGACATAACTTACTTTTACATTTTATCATATTTAACTTATTTATATCTTTAACCATAAATGAAGTCCCCAAAACGCTTATGAAGTACGTACGTACGTACATATGTATGTATGTATGTATGTATGCATGTATGTATGAAAGTATGAAACTATGTTTTATTAAAAATAGTTATCTTTAACGATTTTATAATATACTTTAAGTACGTGATGATTAATAAAGTGTTAAGAGATTCCTAAGACTTTGTAAAAAGCATGTTTATTGATTTCTTTTATGAGAATTAGTATTTATATTAACCAAAATCATAACAATATGAATATATAGTTGTTGCGACATTCTAAAGAACCAATCCAAAATAACAAAACTATGCCTGCAATTATTTATGGTTAATAATAAAAATTCTATAAAGTTTATTATATGATTTTCATAACCGTTTATATATTAAAACAAGACTTCAAAGTATTTTAGATGATAGATTGTTGTATACATGTCAAAGACCCATCAAAATTTGGTTGTTGATTAATATGAATAGCAAAAATATTAATTTGATTATTAATTATAGAAATCTCCAGTTAGCTATGAATCTTAGAAGAAGATATGGTGAAGTTAAATTAATCTAACCCTAAAGATGATATTTCTTCTTTCTAATTGAGTAGAGGCCTTCCAAGCCTTCTAATAAATCCAAAATGCTCGAGTATATTAGCAAAGTGTGTGTTTGTGGATGAAATTCCTTCCGTTTGCAATGAACACAACTTCTTTATTTATAGGCTGAAAAGTTACCAGGCATGATCCCATGCTTTGCAAAAGCACGGCCCCATGTTGTTCAAAAGCACGCCCCCGTGTTTTTAAGATATGCATGCGCATTTAATGCTGTCAGAAAATACATTCAAGGACTGAGCACAGGGGGCGTAGAAAAGAAAAGCATGGGGGGGATGCTTTGGGTGTCAAGACCACATTTTTGTTTTATTCAAGAAAGGTGACCACGGGGGTGTGGAAAGGGAAGCACGGCACCGTGTTAAGTGTCTGGAAGTTTGAAATTTGATAGTTTCAGTCTTTGGACTTGTTAAATACCCAAAATTGCAAATATACTCGAATAAACTTGATTATAACACATGTTGAGTTGGTTTATCATGAATAAACATAAAACCACACAATATAACATAATATCCATCGATTTGTTGGTTGAATAATGATTCAAAATACAATATGGATCGAGTTTTAAATATGAAAAGTTGACAAATGTCACACCACACCATTTGTTCTTTTTTTTTGAAAGTTAGACAATCAAAACAACAAAGCAGCGACCTATACCGTTAGAAGAATCATCAACGCACACACTCACCCTTTTATGCCCTCCGACCTCCACTAATGCAGCCGTCCAGCCGCTGCTCCGATTCCCAACACTCCAACCTCCACGGTCCGCAGACACCCTCTTCCACATCTACTTATAACAATTTAGGTATTCTCCCACTTTTATTCAAAATGTAATTGTTTGTTTGTTTATATAAATTGTTAATTTGAAATTGTTTATGAGCAATTGAATGACTGATTATAGTTTACATTGGATATTTGGATAATGGTTTATGTGGAAATTGGAATTGATCAGGGATTTTGGATTTATGTGTAAATTGGAAATGATTAGGGATTAGAAATTTGAATTGATAATGAATTTATGGTCTAAAGTTTGCTTCTTCTAAAACTAGGAAACTTTGAAGACAAAAAATGTCTTATTAGCATTATTTTTAAACAAAAAATCCAAGAAAATGATGATATCGCTTCAACTCAAGGTTTAAATATTGTTGATAATATGAAAGAAAATGAAGTTATCGGTCCAAGTTCATATATTGATAATGATATGCAAGAAAATGACAATATTGGTCCGAATATTCTTTAGGGTTCAAGTCCTTCAATAAGAAATCAAGCTTTCAATAACTAATATGAGAAATCTATTAGAGCATTAGGTATGTGTTTAAATTTATTTATTAACATGTTTCTATTTTTGTCTCGTTTACATTGTATGAAATATGATAAATAATAATAATAATTTTGAACGTGACCCCTGAAATTTTGTCTAGATCCGACACTGGTCACAACAATCACCATTTTGGTGGGGCAGTCACAAAGTTTTCCTTAGCTTTCATTTTGAGGGATCTCATGCAAGTTTGAATCCAATCTATGTGCGTGCTCTAAAATGTTAGTATAACTAGAAGCAAGATTTCAACTTAGGTAAATAAGTTATAGCCTTTTGAGAGAGACATCGCTGCTACTACGCATACATCTTTCAATATATATATATATATATATATACTAGATTTTATCCCCCGTATTACGGGGGTTGTTTTACATTATTCGTTTTTAATATTTATATATGTATATTTGGATTTTAATTTTATTTATTGTAATAAAGTTAATAATTAATATACTTGAGGTTTGATGATGAAATGGTTTCACAAATAAATGATATGTTATAATCCGGTTTAAAAGCTATCTGGGTTTGGTAATACTCATTACCCGTTTATTTTCTTTATTATAAAATTGTTTCTTAATTATAAATAATATCTTTTTTTAAAATAAAATAGGATATTAATTTTTAGTATATTCCTATTTTATAAGATTTTCATATCAAATATTTGATGAGATTATTTTTCAATATAATGAGATGTTATAACCCGTTTAAGAGCTATCTGGGTTTGGTGAGACCTTTACCCGTGAATTCGGGTCAAATGCGTGAGAAGCCTTCATTTACAAATAAAGTAATCAGATGGCTTGAGAGAATGGTTGTTTTACATTTTTTGTTTTTTAATAATTATTTTTTGGATTTTAATTTTCTTTATTGTAAGAAAGTTAATAATATACTTAGGGTTTGATGATGAAAGGGTTTCATAAATAAATGATATGTTATAATCCGTTTAAAAGCTATCTAGATTTGGTGACCCATGACCCGCTTATGTTTTTTTACTATAAAATTGTTTATTAATTATAAATAATATATTTTTATTTTTAAATTGGATATTAAATTTTAGTATATTCCTATTTTATAGGATTTTCATATCAAATAATTGGTAAAATTAATTTTTAATTTAATGAGATGTTATAACCTGTTTAAGAGCTATCTGGTTTCGGTAAGACTCATACCCATGAATTTGAGTTAAATCAATGAGAGGCCTCAATTTAAAAATCAAGAAATCTGATGGCTTCCATAAAAATGAGGAGCGACCATATCGCGACACATAAGATTTTTAGATTTTCGGATTTTCGTTTATATATATTATAGATATATAAGTTACACTAACATAGTCAAAATTTTGTTCATCTAACAATCATATAAGGCCCATTGATTTCACACAAAATAGTATATCATCTAGTAATGCAATGGATAAAGTTTTAAGTATTCAAACTTGATATATATTTTCAGTTGACATGAACAAATTTTACCTATTAATAGTTTCTACGATTAGATGGTCCGAATTTAGGGTTTAATATAAAGAAAAACTCGTATGTTCACGGGGCATGAAATATATATTTTTATCAAATGTGTCTCATTTGAGTTCATTAAGCATACTCACAGAGATGTTATGGTGAATGTGAGTTCTACGTCAGCAGGTGTAACACCATGGCTAAAGCGGAATACGCCCGGGTGTGACGTACAGATCACTCATAAGCTCGTAACACTATTTAAGCGACAATAATTATACTTAATTCATTTCAATACATCACAAATACACAATCAAATATTAATACAATAAACTTTGAATTTTCTTCTCTTGTAACCTAATGGTCCAACTATTCTATTCTTCGATCTTTAAACCTCAACCTGTAGCACGTTGAAAATAATATATTTTGTCAACAATAATGTTGGTGAGAATTCATATAGTTTTTGCCTATGTATAATACGAAAAGTATAAAATTCACAAGTCAAGATATATTGCCTAAATCATAAAGCAAAGAAAAGTAAATACATGATATTCTCATTCGCTTGACAAAAGTCAAATCTACTAAGGAACCACCGTTCGCCACGCTACTTGGAGTATAGAATAATGATACCGCCATTTAAAAATAGACGGTGCAGGTACACCCCGTTGGACCCTCCTGCTATGAGTATGTGTATGATACCTCCATTAACAAATGGACGGCGCAGGTACGTCCCGTCGGACCCTCCCGCTATGAGTACGTGTATCCACCAATAAAAATAGTAAACAACTAGCACATAATAACACAGTTTACAAGCAATATGATTCAAAATAAATACATACAAAACACGCATGTGAATTTTATTTTGACACAAGAAAACCAAGTTTGGACATGCTACACCCCAAAATGTGTAAAAGTAAAAAAAAGGGTTATGAAAAATCACCTTTGAAATTGAAGCGGTGTAACACCCACAAAATTTTGGTCCAAATTTGACAAAATTAAAAAGTGAAGGACCAAAAATATTCATAAGATAAGTAATGGGAAAAACAAAGTAAAGAAATGAATGCATGTTTATGTTAAGGAAAATAAGTATGGAAACTCCATCCCACATGGAAAGTAGGAAAGAAATGAAAGCACTTTATAAGGAAGGAGTTTTCCATGGTAATGTTCTTATGTGGCTAACCACTCTCACTAGTCCTAGCGGAAGGTGTGAAGCACCCGACGCGCACTGGCACAGGCTCGGGTGAAGGGCGCAATGTGGTGCTTTGATGGCGCACTTTGCACTTCGTATGCTCGCATCGCCGCGAGCCGCATAAGGGCCGCTTTAGTATTTTTGAACTGTGGAAGATAGACTAAGAAGTGACATGATACTAAAGTTCAAGGACTAAAAATAAAATTTCTGATTTCCAGACCCATCGCGCTACGCGATGGGTATACAGATTAGACCATCGCGCTACACGATGTAGTTTCCCATGAGTTTAGAAAAAGGGGCGTCGCGCTACGCGATTGTCCAGAAGGAAGGGGGTATCGCGCTACGCGATGACCCGGTTAAGTAACCGGATCAACCACGTGGCAACCTCTGGTGGATTGCGGCGTCGCGCTACGCGATGGCCAGGGGAAAACCCCATCGCGCTACGCGATGGTGGTCAAAACTTTGCCAATAAAAGGGGGCTACGGGTTTGAAGCTTTCTCATCCTATTTTCACACTCACTTTCACACACACAACCTTAGGAGATGTCACACCCCGACTAGCACAATGCGGAAGCGTAAAACGGGAATGTAACAGACACCTCTGGTATCAACACATTGTTTATAAAGAAACATTACAACTAATTTACAATATATTACATTTCTTTGTTCTATCATTGTTTTACAGTCTGTGTGATATAAACAAAACTAGTTCGTTAACTATACGTTCTTACTACTAACACCCTTGCCTCTATTCACATAGCATCAACCACACACCTTGGGCAAGTAACAGATCACCAAATCATTCCGATTTAGGTACACCTGAAAAGCAGTTTAAAATGGGTCAACTACTAGAGTTGGTGAGTTTCACGAGTTTCAAGAAAACAGTAATGAGTATTCACAAGTTAACACTTGTAATCATGAAATAAGTATGTATATATGTAAATGATATAAGTATGCTAAGCTACAGTGAAGCCTTGACTGTATGTGATGCGCGCATCCATTTCCCACACTCAATCAACCACTGTGGCTCCTTTCCGCCCACAACATGCCGCGGTAGCTATGTCTAACACTACATAGCCTGTTTGTATAAATATGGTCATGTGCAAACGGCGCTATGTGACACGGAAACCAGGCCGATTCCGTTTGGGTTTGTCAAATCAATAGTACTATTCACAAGCCACCGGCTCGAAGTTAATCACTGTGATCGTGGGGACTTTCGTGTGTTAGCACTTAGATAATTCACATTAATACATGTTTCAGGTATGTATATGTAATCAAACATGCTTTTCACCCCAAAAGTTCGAAAAACTGTTTAAAGAGTGGGGTCATGAAACTCACGGTTTAGTAGATAATCATACTGTATCAGCTCGTGGTTTGTTCGGTCCGCTATCAGTAGTTCCTATAATCAATATTATAATAATATTAATATTTTAATATTATTATAATCTCAATACTAAACTGGGCTGTATAACTAATCTGGGTATAGCTGGAATGCCAGAAAGTGGCAATAGGCTTAGGTTGTGATGTTATTCAATGTCTAATACTTAAAACCGAACTTGGCTCAGATTCCCGTTTTTCCCGCTGGGCCAAGTTGTTCGTTTACGCGTTCAGAAAACAGTTATGGGAAAATAAGCTTGGGTAAATGTATTGGTTAATAAGATGATTAAGTTATAAAGAAGGATCACATACTGGGGTCCCGGATTAGCCACATGGCCCGTTTCCGTTTATTCAGTTTGATTTAAGAAGAAACGCGCACAATCCACCCGGATTGTCCAGGTTTCTCATAGAAAAGTTCGTTTTTACTTAATTAGTTCAAAAATATGATTTTTGATCACTCTTGGTATTTTGATATTCCCGCAGGTTCGTTAATCGCGAACTTGCCGGTTTTTATAAAAACTGAATTTGTTTAATCTTCAAATTAGCATAATTAATTAACCGTTAATCATTAAATTATGAAAATTTAAACACTTATCAATTAAAATATGTAGATTTTTATAAAAATATTTCTGGAATTATTTACTGATTTATTAATTTATAAAAAATTATTTTATCAGCTATATTCCATCTAAAAATCGTCCGTTTATCCCAAAAAATTTCCAAAAATTCCACCAAAATTCCTGAATACTCAAATAATGTCCCAAAACAACCTGAATCAATTTCAGAATGTAAAAAGCTCGTGCGATATTCTTTTCGACCCAAATTCGGCTATAAAAATTCATACGAACGCATATACACAAAACACCTTTAGACTTCTCCAAATGATCCAAAAATTCATATGTGATGAAAATACATCAAATATAAATTTCAAGGAAATTTTCATAATTTTTGAAGTATTTTAGCTATTTTTCCCAAATAAACATCCCAATTTGGTAATAAATTCGCCAAATATTCTCGGTTGGTCGAAAAATTACCAAATTTGAACAGGGACTCAATGACATGGTTCCAGATGTCCCTGAAAAATTTCAAGGCCTAATAATATGTACATCACAACCTTAACCTAAACAGCCCGTAAGCGAGTGTTTCGGCATTACCTTAGCGGGTTTGGCTCGTTTCCGACTTTCTAATCAACTTTTCAAGCTCTTGTGCTCCTATGTAGGCTAGATACAAGTCCTATATCACAAACCAAGCATGTTTCATCAATATAATAGCCCTTTAACTTAGGGTTTCGGCTAGTGCACAAAAACGAACTTTTGAACCTAAAAAACGCCGTTTCAACCCTTTAATCCGTGTTTATGGCCAAAAAAACTATCAAAACAGGTTCCTTACCATGTTTATGATTAAAACATGTTTATGGACCATTTTTAGGATTTTTACATGGTTAGGAATGATTTTTAGCAATTAAGACATGTTTTTATGGTATTAATCAAGGTTAAACAAGTTTAAAAGCTACTTATTTAAGTTGTTACCTTAGGGTTTGGAAGATTTCTAGAAAAGTGACTTGCAGCTACTTGGACTCCAGTTTTTTATCAAGTGAAATGAATAAAAAGCTTAGGTAACAAGTTTTATAAAAAAAAATGGGGGTGGGGTTTACTAGGCCGATCGGCAGTCTTATGGGCCCATTTTGAGCCCATTTTGGCCCAAGTTTCTGATTCTAAAGACCCAAAAACGAAAATCCCAGTCGAAATTTAGTTCGGGTTCGGTTTTTGGCGCGAAAAACTTATCGGGTGCGTTAAACAGTGTGAAAACGTGTGTTTTTCGACTAGTTTTGTGTAAAATTATAAAAACATACTATATGTTTGTGAAAATCAAAAATATTTTCACGGATCGCTTAAAACATTTCAAATAAGTGTTTGCTAAGTCTTTTTCGGCTTAACGGATGATACAATGCTTGGTTTGTAATTATCTTTCGCGTTTAAATCTATAACGGGTAGTTAAACGAGCATGTTTTCGTTTAACTTGTTTGCTATCGAACTAAGGCCATAATACTAATATTTTAGCTCATATTAAACGTATATCACTTATAGATGGCCCCCCGGGATTTCTGGGTCATAACCCGACCCGTTCGGTTAATCGTTCGTTTGTTACGCAAAAAGCGTTTATTTGCTTAATCGGTAAATACGTACTGAGGTGTACCTTGTTTTAGCTCAAATGTCACAGGAGACGTGCCCAACTCGTGTGAGGTTTCGTGATTCCGATTTCTTGTAATTCGTGCAAGAACTGAAGTTTTAACGACCCGTAGATGTGTTAAGCGAGTTCGAAACAAGGTTCTGACGGTTTAAGCTTCAGTACGTGATAAGGAAATAGAAGTGCTACCCACGCATAGCTTAGGAAAATAAAATACCCGCATAAGGTAGGGGTTCTGCTTAAGTTATTATTTTATTATTATTTTATATGACTTAGACCTTAGTCAGGAATATAGTCTATACCTTGATCAGATAAGTAATTGTAATAAGCTTTCATAAGATAAGATTATGGATAAAATATTATTCTTTATTATTGTGTAAATATATTTCGTATGAAAGAAGAAATTAGATATATATATATATATATACGTTTCTTCACAATGAAGAAACGTAGTATACATTTATGTTTTCTAAAAGAAAAGACTATCAAGGTGGAGGTTATGTAAATAGACTAAAGGTCTAAAGCTAGATTTGTAGATCTAGTTATTTATGAAATATTATTCTCGTATTATAGGTCCGAGATAAAGATCAGACAATTATCAGTGAGACACATTGATTATAAGGTAAATACGTCCAACCTTTTATGAATGTTTTATGACGTGAATACGTCTAAGTACTGTCATAAAGATATTTATTTACTATGGAGGGTTATCCATAGATAAAGAGTCAGAAAAGATTTTATATGAGGATTGGTTCAAATCCTCTATGTTTATGAAATGTTTACTCTTATAAACTATGGACTGTTATCCATATGTAAAGAGTTATGAAAGTATTTGCATGAGGGTTGGTTCAAATCCTCTAAAAACGTTTTGATACAAGGTAGTACTAAACACTCAGGCTAAAATACATGTGTCTGGATCCATTCATATATGATTTGTAGTGGGCCACTACAAATCTACTGACCATGAGGCAAGTGACTGTCTCTAAGGCGAGTGAAGTCCAATTATGTGGTCTATTGGTATTTTTAGTTCCGATGGGATGAGGCCCACTGAGTCGTTGAACACTATTGGTGTTGTATCATAACGAAGGTGATTTTTGTATATGATTATATTATGATGAATTATGAAAATCTTTTTATTGAGTCAGCGTTATTCACCAGCACATAGCTGACGTATTTTCCCCCCACATATTAGGGAAACAGTAAAGGTAGTACAGACAAGTAAGCCAGATTATAAGGTTGGAGACATAGTCATTAGAAGTGATCTGATGGCTCATATGTTTTAATTAAAATATTGTGAAGAATCATATTTTTAAAATGACAGGTATTTGAAATATCAAAATGGGTATTAAATTCCCAAAATTTCATTATAATAATATTTTATGATTTCCGCTAAAATAATGTAACTCTGATATATTTGCAAAACATGTATCAACTATTGGTCATACGCCTAGGCTCTAGGCCGAGGTGTGACAAGCGGAAATAAAGACAAAACCGAAATGTGTCAAAGGAACCGAGACGATTGGACTTCTCAAACTATAAAAGTAAATATGAAAAATTTAAGACTAACTAACAGGATTAATAAAGTTAATTATTTTGGTTAAAGGGATATTCTATTGTTTTAATGGATTTTATGGCATTATGTGGTATTATAATATCATTTTTAAGTTTTAACGGAATTTTAATGGGTTTGCTATAGATTTTAATATTATTTAATTAGGAGTTTATTACCAAAATGAGAATTATTTATTTACAGGAATATTGGTTTTAATAGTTGAATTCTATCTCAAAATAATTATGATTTCTTATATTTAAAGTTAACGAAGCAAAGTTAATGAAACGGAATTTTAAAATAATATTAACAAGATTTGTAATATTCAATAATAAAACTAAAACTAACATGGTATCTTACAAGGCACAAATTTTAAATAGTTATCTTATCTTGAAAATAATTATGATAACGAAATAAAAGCTAGCAATTTAAGTTAACGGAATTAATCTTAACGGTTTTAACAGATTTATATTAACGAGCTAATTAATTAAAGTAACGGAAACATAAATTAGTTTTGATGGTTTAACGAACGTGATAGTTGGGTTTTAGATGGAAACGATAAATTATAGTTTATAAAATTTTAGTTAGTAAAATAATAGTAATAATAATAATTTTAATTGGTTTATTTTTTATTTTTACCTAATTTATTTTGATTTAAGTAGAGAAGGTTTAATGAAAATAAATAACAAAAAGAAATGTCATGACCCGGTTCGAACCCGGGTCCTTAGAGCATTCCCAACCCATCCCCTAAAATTATATGAAGAGGGTTTGTAAATTATAAGGTGTGGTTGTGAGTGTAAATTATAGGGTGGAGAAAGAAAAGATAGTGATTTTTTTGTAAATTTAGGAAAAAGGTAGTGATTTTTTTTGTAAATTATAGGGTTGAGAGAGAAAACTGTAATGAAAATTGTATAAAAAATATTATTTAATTGAACATGAGAGAGAAATATAGTGTTTTTTAGTGTAATTATATGATATATATGAATATAGGGATAGAGAACTGGATGAGAATGCTCTTAGAGCATTCTCATCCAACCCCTCATTTAAATGAAGGGGTGTTTTTATAATTTAGAGAGTGATTCAGGGTGTTGTGAGTGAAGAGTTTTTATATTTTAGAAAAAGTAGTGATTTTTCTGTATATTTGAAAAGCTACTGTTCAACCCCTATAATTTTTTAATATATTTTGAAAGTGGTTGCGAGTGAAGGAAAGAGAAAAGGTAATGATAAAATGTATAAAAAGTATTATTTAATTGAAATAGAAAGAAAAATGTAGTGAGTTTTAGTGTAATTTTTGGTTTAGGGATAGAGGGTGGGATGAGAATGCTCTTATGGACACAATAACATGAACTAACCACCAGACCAGATTACTGATTTGTTAAAAGAACAGAAACATAATTATTTATGTTGTTACCCAAGTTCATCTTCTCCATGAACAAACCCTAGATTCAATACTCCTAATTCGATCAATGTTTGTTTAATCTGAGTTAGGGGTTTCATTAAATAAAGAAAAACGACCAGAAACATATAAACAATTACCCGGTATGTTAAGTCTTGACGGTGAACGTTTAGGTTTTAAATGATCGTTATTGAAATTTGCATAATTTCCGGTGGGTCAATGGCAGCTTCAATGTGGAGACTACATGCTGCGTAAAGAACGAGATCCCGAACCAGGTGCATATCGGCTCGATGGCACTCCCATCCCAACAACATGGAAGGGAGCTCAATTACACAGTTTGCATGTAGATCAATTCCAAATTTGTAAAGAAAAGGCCCAGAGCCACTTCTAATGGAAATGATTCTCCTTAGAACATCGACGCTGATGATTTTACATTTATATTTATGAACTTTCAACACTGATGCCGGTTTTCACCGCATACATAAGTGTGAAAGTCGTTGCGTGGGGAAGGCGGCAAAACCCGCATAAACCCAAAAAACGGCAAACCTTCACGCAAGTCAGTTGAAGGGTAAAGTTCAGTCATCCCACTAAATGAAAGTGCCGGTCTATCCGCATGAATCATGATAGAGGAAACTGAACACTAACCTATTAACAACCGCGCGTCGAACGGTTAATTTATTCAACACGGAGATGCCGGTTTTCACCGCATACATAAGTGTGAAAGTCGTTGCGTGGGGAAGGCGGCAAAACCCGCATAAACCCAAAAAACGGCAAACCTTCACGCAGGTCAGTTGAAGGGTAAAGTTCAGTCATCCCACTAAATGAAAGTGCCGGTCTATCCGCATGAATCATGATAGAGGAAACTGAACACTAACCTATTAACAACCGCGCGTCGAACGGTTAATTTATTCAACACGGATATGCCGGTTTTCACCGCATAATTACGTGGAAAGTCGTTGCGTGGGGAAGGCGGCAAAACCCGCATAAACCCAAAAAACGGCAAACCTTCACGCAGGTCAGTCATAGGTAAACTTTGGTCAACTAAATGAAAGTGCCGGTCCTAACCGCACAAATCATGAGAGGAAACCGAACCTATTGACAACCGCGCGTCGAACGGTTAACTTATTCAAAACAGAGAATTTCTAACAAAAGGATGAGGAAAACCTACAAGCAGGTTAGATGTAGGTAAAGTTTAGCCATCCTACTAAGTGCAAGTGACGGTCCTACCCGCACAATCACGAAAGAGGAAGCAAAACTTCAACCTATTATCTACCACGTTCAAAGGTTAACTTATTCTAAACACTTAGAAAATTTCTAAAAAGATGAGGAAAACCTCTACGCAGGTCAGATATAGGTAAAGTTTAGCCATCCTACTAAGTGCAAGTGACGGTCCTACCCGCACAATCACGAAAGAGGAAGCAAAACTTCAACCTATTATCTACCACGTTCAAAGGTTAACTTATTCTAAACACTTGGAAAATTGCTAATTTAAACTAAAGTATGCAAGTCATATAACGTTTATAAAGCAAGGAATCCAGTGAAAATAGCGGTCTTACCCGCACAAAGATTTATATTTCATAATATTCATTACAAGAATGGCCGGGTAACTACCCGCCTACAAGAATATAAATCTATACAAGCTAAACCTATCCTAACAGTGGGAAGGGATCTTCAGGATCAAGCTTCAGGGCCACTTCCACTTGGACCAGCACCATCAGTAGAGCGTGGCGGTTAAAGGAAAGCTTTAAGGATAGCTAGCCCATCATCAGCAGCAGCAGCTTCGTTCACCTTCTCCACCACCAGATGCAGGAAGGCGGCATACTGATTCACTGCTTGGTCGTATACAGCTTCAGTATCCACATCAAATAAAGGGAAGTTGGAAGGCGGGATGCCTTTCTCAACGAACCCTAGACCAAGCAGGAAGCCGGCCTTTTCCCCATCCTCATGAGAAGCGTTGAGGGCTGCGCTCATAGCTTCGTCATAAGACGTCTCCGTGAAGACTCGATGCACAACCTACAAAAAAGAAAATATACAAGTATCAAAACCTTTTCTATTTACAAAGAAAAGCGTGAAGACATGAAGCTAAACATACCTGAGACAACGCTTCTCGAAGAAGCCATTCCTTGGCAACCAGAGCCTCCTGGAGGGCAGCTTGAGCTTCGTTACGGGCGCGTTCGGCTTCGCTTTTATTGAGGTTGGCAAGCAACACTTCTTTAGCCGCAGCCTCTTCGACGCCCTTTAGCTTCCGCTCAGTGTGGTCAAGCACCCCCCTCTGGTCCAAGATCTCTTGGAGCTTTTTGGCGTCTTCCATCGCCAAGGCATCATGAGCCTGCTGGAGAGCCTCTAATTTGGCTTTAAGCTCCTCATTCTCCACGCGTAGAGGCTCAGCAACAGCTTCAGCCTTGGTAGCCCTCTCGGTTGCGTTCCGTGCAGTTTCCTTAGCCAGCCGAAGCTGTTCGTTAACAGCTTGGGCAGCCTTGGAACGGGCCTCGAGCCGGGCCTGAACTTCAACCTCGAGGGCCTTGAAGGCCTTCTCCTTTTCCGCAGCCACTGCGGTAAGCCTTGCGTTCTCCTCCCGGACAGCCCGCGCCCGAGCTATTTCTTGAATGCGAGCTGCTTTTAACTTGTCGTTTTCACGACAAAGCAGCTCGACGCGCGGCTGCATCCGGGCCAGGAGAACCCGAAGCTCATTGGTTAGCCTACCCTCCTGGTAGCTAGCCATGGCTTCCCCCAACGCACCACTGGGAGCTGCGTGACGAGCCCACTCCACGCACTCCACAGGTGTGCGAAGGGTTGTTCCTCGGCGGATGTTCCATCGTGGAACATACACTTCATTGGAATCCGACACTGCAAAAAACAAAAAGCAGTTAGGAAAAGATGATAAAAATATAAAAAGGCCAAAAGAACCCTACGCACCTGTAGGGTCAACAACAGGCCGATAGCCGCCAAACCCATCACCTGAACCCAAAGGAAATCCATCCAAGAGGTCAGGCAGATGGGAAGGAGGCAGAGGTTGGCGATAAGCCCCAAGCATACCTGAAGGATCGGCTGTGGCTGCCGACGTCGGAAGCATGGAGGCCGCCGCGGTCGAAACCAACGGAGGTGAACTCACCGGAGGTGAACTCACAACCGTAGTCGCCGCTGCGGAATGCGCAGAAAAAATAACCGCCGGCTCAGTGAAAGATGCGGTAAAAATGGCACTGACAGCCGGCGGTGATGTCATCACAGCTGGAACAGTTGGCTCAACGGAGTGAGCAACTGAACCAGCGGAAGCAGGCGCAGGCGCAGCCGCCTGGGTCGTCGCCTCAGGTAGGCTAACCAAGCCTACCGTCATGGGTCCGGAGGTACTCCTCCCCGCTCCACCCTGGAATGCGTCAACATCCACGCCTGCACAAAGAAGATAAGTATTAATGATGGAAAGCTATGAAGTTAAAAATAAAGTTTGTACTTACGGGTTTTCTTGAGCCTAAAAGTGCGGACAGGCGGGGATGAACCCGATGGAGCCGGCCTCTTCACGCCGCTCACCGTTGTCATCCTGGGCTCTCCGGAGGTGACAGTCGTCGCAGCCTCCGGAGCAGTGGTCCTATCACTACCCGGGTTCCCGCCACCTCCTCGCTCTCGGTCTCTGAATTAGACCGAGGCACCGGATCGGCAGTGGAGGCCTTCGCCTTTCCCTTCCCGCCGGCAGCCTTCTTCTTCCGCACCAACGGAGGACCATCTGCGGATTCCTCATCAGAACACAAGATTAGAGGAATTCCAGCAGAGGTTTCAGCATTGAGGGGTCGAGGGTTGAATAACGCCTTACCTGGCCGCCTGGCGCTCAGGATCTCGTGGCCTGACGGGTAGACCTCCACGAACCGATCCGCCGTCTGTTCAAGGATGGGCAACTCGTTCTCATCTAGAGCACGAGTTCCCATCCGAGCGGGACTATCAGCCTCCCGCGGATACAGGAGCGACTGCAAGTCGTTCCCCTCTGAAATAAAAGAAAAGCAGTTAGAAGACAAACCTATATAAACAAAGTAAACAGAGCATACCGTAAGGAACAGAGTTCGAACCGTATTCAAGGACGATCGGGATCTTTTGCGCCTCCGCATCCTTCCACACCCGGCTCATCCCGAGCATCACCATCCCGGACTCCGCAAACCGGTAAACCGGAGATTGGACTCGGGAAATCTTTGAAAACCATTCCGCCTCCTGGTAGTTGGAGGCGTGAAGGCTGGGGAGAGCTTGCCCATTCTTAAATTTCATGGCAAGGGGGATGGCGCGAGCGGAGATATAGAAGAACTCCCGCTTCCACGAACGAAGACTGCGCTCGGTTGCGCAAATCTTCAAACACTTGATCCGGGTTATCAGCGTATACCACCCCTGGATGCACCTCCAAGAGTAGAAGGTCATCAGGCGGTCGACGAATGGCTCAATGCCCAGAATCCGGCACACCCACTCGAAGTGGCGAATCTTCGCGATCGCCATCGGGTGCACCTCGGTCAGGTGTACACCGTGCCTCTCCAGGACACGGTACACAAACTTTGTCAAAGGGAACCTAAGATTCCCATAGACAAAGAATGCAGCATATACCCCGATCTTGCCTCTGGGGGCATCATACACCGTCTGATGAGGTTCAGGAAACTCAGGCTCGAGAGACTCGAGCATGAACTTCCTGACGATGTACTGATATAGATCGACGGGCAGAGCACACTGGCACTCGCCAGCAGTACTCTTGTCATCGGCGTACACCCCAGCCTCCTGGGCTGTAGCTTCGAGATCGTGAGAAGACATCTTGCAGATGAAAGAAGAAAACGATTTCAAGAGAATGCTCGACTGAAAAGGTGAGTATTCGCCGGAAATCGTTTTGAAGATGAAGAGAAAAGTGAAAGTATGGATTACAAAGAACCATCTCCCCCTTTATATACTAATCGCAATTAATGCGATGAATTTAATGCGGAAGAGAGAGAAATCGAAGGTGCAATGAAACTATGACACGTGGCAAAAAGCAAGCTGGCAACAGCTGTTGAAAGAACGCGTACCATTAATTTCGCGGCCACGCGCCCGAAACATCGCGCCCACGCGCCTGAAAAAGCGTCTGGAATGACCAGGTACTGTCACGTCACCATAACTTCCTGCACGTCCTGACACAGTCAGAAGAAACCGTCGCACGACGTTTCAACAGTTTGGACTGTTCTTATCCTTTCACCAACTCTTCGAATTTCAAAAAAAAAAAAATTCAAAAAGATTCAAAAGTAAGCGGGAAAATACCCCTTACCTTGGCAACCAAGTAACTATAAGACGGGTGCGGGTACAGTGTTAAGGAAAAACCCTTCACATACCTAGCACCCGCAGGGAATTGACGCCAGGAATACCTTGGCAACCAAGTAACTATAAGACGGGTGCGGGTACAGTGTTAAGGCAAAACCCTTCACATACCTAGCACCCGCAGGGAATTGACGCCAGGAATACCTTGGCAACCAAGTAACTATAAGACGGGTGCGAGTACATTGTCAAGGCAAAACCCTTCACATACTTAGCACCCGCAGGGAATTGACGCCAGGAATACCTTGGAAGTAAAGTAACCGTAAGACGAGTGCGGGTACAGTGTTAAGGCAAAACCCTTCACATACCTAGCGCTCCGCAGGGAATTGAAATCAAGAAGGATCTTCTGGGCAATGCTTGCGGAGACGGGAATAACATCCCCGCATAGCGGGAACGTCGAGAACTACATTGTTTGAAGCTCCAAGATGGAATTGGTGGTTTAAACATAATTGATCACTATGTTCAAAACTACCAAAACCTCATGGAGAATCCACACAAGTGTGACTCAACGCTCCTGACTTGCGAGGAGGTTACAGACCTACCCGCATCATACCCAAAGATCAAGCAGGAAAGTCGGGAATTTCTGCAAGTGACATAAGGACTTCCGCGGGAAGAATCCCCATGGAAAACCTTAAAACTAAACCCTTTTCAAAACCCTTTGCTTAAGTCCAAAAGTTCACCTCACTTTATTAAACATTCATGAGAAGAACATTGGACTGGGGGGACTTGAAGAGGTAGGTCCCAGCAGAGCCCAGTTGGACCCGCAAGACTCACCTTGAAGAGAGACGTCTGCGCAGAAACCAACTGGATCCGCAGGACCCACCATGCTCAGAGACGTGACGTCCTTACGCGCAGTACGCAAGCTGTTCCCGCAGGAAATGCCTCCCAATGGTGAAGTACTTTACCTGTTCCCGCAGCTGCGGATACAAGCCATCAGGGAAGGCCACCCGCGCAGCAAGGCTACACGCACAAGGCACTTAGCTCTCAATAATTCAGTTGTCACCTGAAGGAATGAGCAAAGCCGGGAACAATCCCGCACAAAGGCGGGAGGGGGAATACTCCCGCCCAAATAAGCCAGTCCGTACGATACGGGAAGATCTTCTGTACTGTACCTGACGAGGTATGGGCAAAAGATCTGACCAAAGATACGACAGCTCATTGACAACAGTATGGCGAGCAGCATGCTCTTGTACTGTATGTCACTATTAGCCGCTGCCTACTCACCAACTCCTGTCATACCACGTGCATAGCCGGCAGTTGGTGGAAAAGGAATAGTACACAGCAGGCCTGGTCACTGTCAGCCGCTGCCTACCCACCAACTACCAGCATGGCACGTGCGTAGGCCACAGTTGGTAGAACAAGAATACTATTCAGCCGGCTACACCTTCTTGGAAACCTACCTTCGGCTATAAATACCCCAAATGGTATGATCATCTTATCTCATCATCTTATCATCATATACTATCTCGTATTACATATTATACCTGATATCTGCTCTAGCAATCTCTTAATATACATTTATATTCAAGAGCAATCTAGTCTGATTCTCACGCCGGAGGGTGGTCACAAGGAGGAACCCCCCCTTCTTAGTGACGAGCTCACGGTGTCTGTTTTGCAGGTTATCAGAAGAACCATCTTTGCCGGGTCTAACCCCTCGTGGGAAACATCTATCTAACCCCCAGGTTATCCGTAATCTGCTCGGGGTCGATTAGTGTTTCTTCAGATCGTTATTAAAATTTGCATAATTTCCGGTGGGTCAATGTATTATTTGCACCATTAAACGCGTTAAAACGTAATTGATATATTGATTAAAGATTGTTATCGAGTTCTAAGGCCGTTATGCTAATTACATGGGTCAAAGAGCGGATTAAACGGGTTATTTGGCCTTGCCGGCGACGCGTTTCCGGCAGCCGGAATGCTGGCCGGAAAACCGAGAAGGGGGGGGGGTCTGTTGGGGTGGGATAGATAGTTTAATCAAATTACAGTTTTAGTCCCTCTAGTTCTTAGTTATAATAAAACTAATTCAAAGTTTTATATTACATCTTGGACCTTTAAGTTATTAAACTTGTTAAAAGTATATGAAAGCACATATAATTATATCCGCGTTAGTCTCGCAATAAACCCGATAGCTTGAGGATAGATTAACTGATAAAAATTGATTGAAAGAAATACTAGATGGGTGAACAACGAACTTCGAACGTCGGGAAACACTTTAATAGCGATAAACAAATAAAAAATAAAAAAATACATCGAAACGACTCAATGGGTCGGGTTAACGGATTCAAATGAGATGGATTATAATGTTTGTTTTAAACCAAAAACCGAAAATTTAAAATGGGTCGGGTTTTCGGGTTTGAAAAGTAACGAATGTTAGAATAGGTCTTGCCCTCACAGTGATAAATATATAGCAGGTTGATTTAACATTTTTATTTTTATTTCACTATTAATCATAAATTATTTGTTACATCATGCCAGTCTGACAATCGATAATGAGATGCAGAAAATCATGTGGAAGTCATGCATACTCGTGGAAAGTGCCGGGACATAGTAACGTAGACTAAAGATATTATTCAAACTTCATTGCTTCAATAATTTACAAAAGATCTCAGGGTGTGCCACATCTTTTTCCTTTTTTTCTTATATATAAATAAATAGAATATTTTTAAGTTCTTTTTATATTTTTTTGACTTTATGTGGATATATATTTTAAGGTATTAACCTACAATTTTTTAATTTAAGGGTTCAAATACGTTTTGTATAAATATGAGACTTTGTATTGAGTTTGTAGTTTGACACGTTTGTTGATAAATCATAAAAATGTATATGTAACTAGTGTGTAATGCGTGAAGGTGGCGTGAACATAGGTGTGATCATGTGTTGCATGAACAAGCCATAGGATAATTCGATATTTCGTGTGAAGTGTTTACACACAAATAAAACCATAAAAGGTTCAATTTTGTATTTTTCTGATAAATAAATGCATACGCACTTTTTACCCCAATAACTAATATTTCATGCAAGTTTGTGTTGAACATAAACGATCACAGTAAATGTCTATGTTTTTAAACTATATCAGGACATTTTATATAGTACATTTGAATTTGTCCTATGAAAGAGTTGCTAAATGCGTGTGATTTGTACACCGGCAATTATTTGATGCATTAAGATTTATCATATGTTTGCTCTAAGTATTCAATCAAGTATTGAAGAAAAAAAAATACTTTAGGAGACTTTATCTTTGTATCTGAAGTAAAATTTAGAACCTTTAGAGCTCTAATTCACCAACTTCTAAATAAATTGTTCATAATAACGCTTCACCACCTACCTACAAAGTTGTGAAAAACTTCTAAATTATTCAACATGACACTTCACACACAACTTAAAAGATCTGGACCTCACCGACACATACTTTGTCACCAGTTGAGGTGGCTTAAAGATGATGTCCAACATCTTAGAAGACCTGACATAGCATCTATGCAATTGGGTTGGTTGTATCAGAGAATGTTTAAGATAAGGATATATATCTGACTTACTACAAATGACTAGGACTGAAATACTGCATGAAAAAAAGGCTAATCACATTTGTCGATCCTTTACTTGACTTGAAATTCACCTATTATATATGATAGATAAATATCAAGTTGTCGGTGCCACGAAATCCTTTTATAAGACCAATTGTTTGACCCTTTTTACAATTAATTTCAATGTATAAACAAGTTAACGAACTGATGGTTTGGTTTGATGGCTGAAACTGTAGTTGCTAGCTCCTCTAAAACTTGTGTCTTTGTTCAATAGTCCCTTGGAATCTAAGTTTTTTTATTTTTATTTTGAGTTATCTTCTAAATTTGTTTAATTGTCATATTTATTTTTTTCTTAATCAAGTTCTTTGGCTACAAGTTTTTTTTAGTTATTCTTTTATGTGTTTTTTATTATCTATTTACGTATAAAAGTATGTTTTTTTTTTAAATATGATAATTATTCTTGGTGCATGCATGGCAAGTAGCCCATTACAAATTGTTTTTTCTTTTCTATGTTAAAAATCCAAGTATATATGTTAAATGCTATTAAAAATACTTGTATGTTCAAAAAATACGTCTCTTATTTGCTAAAAGCAAGTCTCAAAGTTGTTTCACGGTAATACCGAGGATCAACCGCCAACATTGGGCTAGCACTAATTCAGTAGCTTCGCGATCGTCATTGCGGGCGAACTGTGAAAAGACTATGTACAATAGCTTGGATAACAAGGGAAGTTAATTCAAGAATACCAAGCATCATGAAAGAAACCAACAATGCTATCCTTGGTCAACGTGACTATGGCCTTTTCAGGTGTGATTTAAATAACATGGGACGCAATCTCGCCTCAACAACAAAGTTACATTTCAAAACAAAGATATAACGAAGCAAAACCACAAAGCTAAAATGTGATCACTTTGGAAAAGCTTTTATAAATTTATGTTTACTTGTAAACAAACTAAGATTTTTATATTCGATCTAAAGTTTTATGCGTTCAAGTCAAAGTTAGCACGACGCTAGCTTGATTACCGCGTGCCCCGTGAGACCACACTATATGCCCCTCACATGAAATCACTAGTCTGTATCTCATTCAAGTCCTATGGACGTTTAATGTTCCATATTTTTTTGAACGACAATCTAATATATTCTTAATAAGATTACACCAATGCGCACCACGAGACTCGAACCGTAACCTCCAAAAGAGGGAGCACCTTATTACACCTCAAAATACCATTATGCCAAATGACTTTTTGGTGTCTAATGGTTGATAATTTGACTAGTAAGTAGTAACAACTAGCTACAAAAATTTAGTTTCTTGACACAAACAATAACAAGCTGTTGTTAGCTATAACTGTCTAAGTCTATAAGACTATAACGCCTAAACCTTTGGGCCTGTCGGATCTCTTAATCATGGGCTCTGGCCCAAAGTCTCTACTTCTAACTAAAAACTTGTAACTATCGTGGTTTCTTATATTGTCATTGTCAAGAGATCATGTTATGTGACTGACCAGTAGTGTGAATGTGTGATCACATTTCTATGGTTTTACGGCTTTGACATTCCATCATATTTACGTTCACGATAGTTGTTGATTAGCCTAATCTTAGCCCGATGTGTAAGCCCATTATTTCAATAACTAGGGGTTTACCCGTCCGGTGGACAGGAATATCAACACAAGAATGTGACAATTGCATTAAATTAATAACATATACGGTCCAATACGTTCAGGGAGGTACGGGCTCACAAGAATAGCAAATAGAAGTTATTACTTCATATATCATGTTTATATATTTATGTGTTACAACAAAAGGGTTACACGTTTTACAAAAAGATCAAGTTAAAAAAACCACTGTAATTTAAGCCACCTGACTAACCAAAAGTCAAAATTCAAAAAAAAAAGTCAACCCATCTCCTAAACAAATTTTGACAAAAATAGTCAAAATTAATGATTTTTTGGCCCATTTACTCAAATTATAATTTTGAACTATTCACAGAAAATGATATTTTTGACTCGTTTACTAAAAATGATGAGTGTGACACGTTTACTACAAATGATGAGTTTGACTCGTTTATTAAGTTAGCTCATTTTGACCCGTTAACTAAAAATGGTAACGTGATGGCATGAAAAGCTTCTAAAATTACCATATTACCCCTCTTTCTTTTGTCTTTTCTTGCGAGGTGAAAGCATAATTGTACATTCAAAACTCTTTATTGAAAGATAAAAAAACATACGATATAAAGGCTGCAACTTGAGTGCCTCAGAAAGAAATTAAGAAGCGATTCATATGACAAAACCATTGCATAAAATAAGAATAAGCTATCCAGATGACAAAACCATCGCATAAAATTTTCGATAAGAATAAAGAATACTAATGCAAATATCTATCACACAATACCTCACTTGCATTAACGGGATAGAAGGTATTCCACTTGCAGCTGCGACATAAAGAAGACTAATTAGTCATTATAGTATTTACCTATAAAAATATTCATCGCAACATTAAAAACTAATTTCAAGTCACAATAATCAGCAAATAAGTTGGAAAACCATATATGAATACTTTGTTTTAGAAAACATGAAAACTGTGTGTCTAAATCAGTGGATCAAAATAGATTGTTGAGCACAGTTGTGAGTGGCAATGATAAAATGGAGACACGCATTCTTCATATACAGTAACAATCTTTTTTGATCCACTGATTTAGACACAATAAACCTGCAAATTATGTACTTCATCATCATGTTACAAAGTTACCATTATTGTTTTTTTTTCAAATCCCTGTAACAATTTCAAATCAAAGCGGCTTGCTTTGATCCAAACCAAATTGTTTTTTTTAAGTGGCCCGTTTTGATCCAAACCAAATGACTTTTTAAGTTGCTCAATTTGACCTGAACCAAATTGATTATTTAGGTAGCCCACTTTGGCCTGAACCAAGTTGGTTTATTTAGGTGGCCCGACTTGACCGAACCGATTTAATCCTTTTAAAGTGGCCCGTTTTCATACGAACTCATTTCACTCGAACCCGTATTGGCCCGACACCCAATCCAACCTACTTGCTTTAACTTGAACCTAATTTTTTTTTTAATGGAACGTCTTGACGTGAACTAAATTGATTTTTCTAAAAATTGGCCCGTTTTAACATGAACTCATTTTCACCCGAACCCATTTGACCAAACCAAGTCTGAGATGAACCTGTTTTGACACGTCACCCGATCCGACCCGATTGCAGGCCCCAAATAAACAAACAATACTAATTTGATTTTTGTGATCGAAACAGAAAACGAAAGAAACTTAATTTGTTACTAAACATAATTATTTATTAAAAAACGTGATGAAAATTGAAACATATTAGTTGAAATTAATAAATAATTCATTTGTGAAACAGAGAACAAAAAAAAATTGCTGGTTGCAATGGCTAGTTTAAAATTATATAATTGAAATCAAGATATAAATGTTGCCATAAAACCAAACTTACCTCTGGAACTAAAGTAGCTTTTAAGTTATCATGTGCTTCAGCTGCTGTTCTTGCAGACCCATCAAAGATAGAGGAAAGCTCTTGAAGCATAAGTTTAGAACATTGTGCAAATAGCATATTAAGCAATTTTGGATCCTACACAAAAATATATTATTCCCTTATATGTAAAATGAGTTATGGTTCAATGTAAAGTAGTGAAAACTGCATAAGTTAAAATTGTTATATATAGGTCTGTAAACAAACCGAAAGTTCATTTATGTTCAATTATTTAATAAACGAAGGAACATGAACAAAAAAATGTGTTCATTTAATTAAACGAACGAACATGAACACATGTTTCATTCGTTCATTTATGTTCGTAAATGTTCGTTTATGTCCATGTATTTATTTCGTTTATGTTTGTTTATTTTAGTTACATAGTAAAAGATAATAATTAAATACCATATGGATGAGTCATCTACTTAATGGTTTTATACTTGTTCGTTCGTGTTCATTTATGTGCGTTTATTTAGTCATTTACATTTGTTCATATGTGGTCATTTATGTTCGTTTATCGTGGTTCGGTTATGTTAATTTATGATTGTTTATGTTCGCGAACTGTTCGTTTAGATTTTAAACATACGAACACGAAAAGTTATTGTCAAAATAGAAGAAATTGCAGCATTCCTTAACGTGTAACCAACACCTCCATAAATATTACCAACTGGAAATAAATATATTTAACCAATGAAAGTTATTTGAATAAAAACCTTACCATAGAATCAGTGTAAAGAACCTCTTTAATGATGTTCATATTTGGTCCATGCGCTCTTCAGCCATTGCCTAGATTAAGTTATAAAAAAATCACTAAACTTTCAATAAAAAGATAATAATTTTAATCATGTATATGTATTCATGAAAAAATTACCTTTTTCTCCATTTCTTCTGAAGGTATTTGTCTTCTGTCCAGTCATGACATGCAAAAAAGGTAGAAGCTTGTCAATTAACAAACAAATTGATCTAGTCAACACTAACCTTGGGTTTCTTGTTGATATTTTTGTACTTTGAACATAGTCTAAAGTACTTGGTGTCTTTTCCAAATCCTGCATCAAAAGTATTGAAATTTTGTCTAAAATGTAAGCAAAATATATAGGACTTTCATAAATAAAAAATTTATGCATACCTATAAAAGTATAAGCATCTTCAAGCTTGAAGTGTCTAAATTTTTAGAATATCAATCTGCGCACGATTAGAAAACATTAAATGCAAAAATACATATATTAATTATCATATTTACTTGCTAGTGATTCTTGTTTTGAGCAACATTCCATCTTTGATGATATATAACATATTCACCAATATATAAATCATGAATTGGTGACCAATTACTTACCAATCACATGTTGTCTTGTCCCTTTTTCTGCATAGCAATTGCCCATTCAATATCCTCGATCTGTGACCGTGAGTCCAACACATGATATCATCAACAATAAGGCATAATTAGCTATACGTATTTGCATAGCAATGATCAAACGTATTTAATAATATACTATACCCATGAAAATTCGTGGTTCGCCTTTTCAAAAATGCAGCTAAGCTGATCCATCGGCAACCCCTTCTAATCAAATCTTCAGTTCTCCCAAGTCTGAGGCAGCAAAACTATGAGATGGCAAAATGGCGATCCAACAGGAAAGCGGAAATCAAGTCCTGCAGTGATACAAATAAAAATATGTTAAGTATTTAGCATGACCACTTCTTTACATAGATATGTAATTAATTAATTAGCTAAGAATTTTAGTATTAAAAACAAAAATTTACCTCCAAGTTCTCCTCTTCTGTTGACAAAAGTGTGAGTGTAATTGTTGACAGCAAAAAACAAACCCCATAAAACTTATCAAAGATTCTTAGAGATAGACTATTTCACCTCCTGTGAATTGTAATATTTGGTTTAGAAACTACATAATGTTAGGCTCTTCAATTACCAAAAAGTAACCCTCTTTATCAATTCAAAATTCCATTTCGGGAAGCAATAAATTCACAATTAGTAGTATTATACATTGAAACCGTATCTCTGGCGGTTCAATCTAATTAACTTCAATTTGCCAGTTAGGGGTTGAACTCATTGTTTCCTCCTAACTTATTAACGAAGGCACCAAGTCGTGACAACGCAATGTTTGTAACTGAACAAAATCAGAACTGATGGAGACGATTGTTTGATTAGGCTTCGCAATTTGTAGGTGGAGCTGACGGTCCGCATCATCGATTTCCGAATTCAAAGAAATATATAATTAAGATGTTGTGAGTGGGAGGGAAGAAAAAGAAGCGTGAGAAACGGAGTGTAAGAACTG
Source organism: Bidens hawaiensis (assembly GCF_021521415.1). Taxonomy (NCBI): domain Eukaryota; kingdom Viridiplantae; phylum Streptophyta; class Magnoliopsida; order Asterales; family Asteraceae; genus Bidens; species Bidens hawaiensis. The sequence goes on from NW_027492645.1 coordinate 293,083, forward strand.
TCGATTTCCTTGAACCAGACGATTAAAGAAAAAAAATAAGCCATAACTGTTTCTTATCGTAGGGTTCAGATTAAAAGTTTGTTCTTATCGGACGGTTGGCCTGTAAACGAACCGAACGTTCGGTGAACATTCGTGAACCGTTCGGCGGGAAGTACGTTTATTTAATAAACGAACGAACGTGAACAAAAAACTTGTGTTCGTTTAATTAAACGAACGAACATGAACACATGTTCCGTTCGTTCATTTATGTTCGTGAACGTTCGTTTATGTCTGTTCATTTATATTCATTTATGTATTAATAGAAAATAATTAAATATTATCTAGATAGGTCATCTGCTTAAATGTTTTATATTTGTTAATTTGTGTTCATTTAGGTGTTTTCATTTAAGTTCGTTTATGTTTATTTGTGTTCATTTACATTTGTTCATGTATGTTCGTTTATATTTGTTCATTTATGTTCGTTTAGATTTTAAACAAATTAACGAACACAAATATCCCTTTTTAAATAAACGAACTTGAACATAAATATTTGTTCAATTAAGTGTCTCTGTTCTTTTAAAGCTAAGTGAAAGAACACGAACATGCCATTTCGTGTTCATTCGATTCGTTTACAGGCTTTCATTATTCACATTGATAAACACATCAGTCTCAATCTCTAGGCTTTTTCGATTTTATTTGTGTTCGTTTGTGTTCATAAACCATTCGTGAACACATTAATTTCCTTAATAAACGAACACGAACATAAAATCTCGTTCGGTAAGTGTTCGTGAACCGTTCGTGAACACATTATTTTCTTAACGAACGAACATGAACAAGGCCTTGTTCGTGTTCGTTCGGTTCATTTATAGCCCTATCGGACGGTTAGATTTAAACTTTACTATAGGCTTATCGAAGGACTGAGAATCAATCTTGGATTCTTATCTAACGGTCAGTTTTGAATCACACTCTATGGTAACCTATTAGTATAATAAGGTCCAAAATTAAACGAAATTTAAAAATTTATTATAACAAAGATGGTAATAATAATAATAATAATAATAAGGGTTTGTATCAAATATAAATTAAATTAGCATGTTCATTACGAGAATAAAGTAGTGTAATTATATATACAACATAATGTAATTATAGTATAATGTAATTACACTGCGATGTAATTGCATGATTACAATACTTGTATATATAATGTAACATCCTAAAATTTTAATTATAAATAAAGAAAGTTATGTTTAGTGATTTCACGTTGTTAATTATTTAATGTCGAGTAAGGAGGGAGTTGGGCTTAGATTGCGTGAGATGGGTTAAATGAGAATGGGCCTCGGGTCCGTGGGCTTAGAGGGATATAAATATCCCATCCCAAACCCAATCTTTCATTTTCACCTTCTTTCTTCACACACTCAAAACACACACATTCTAACCGATCAAGATTCGAAGCCGAGACCCGAGATTTTGTTGATAGATCTGAGTTGGTAAGATAAGAACAAATCCAACAAAGCTAATATTACTGAAAATGGTTAGGATTGAATGGGTTAACCGGACCCGAAACCCAAACTGCCCAAATCGGACCCCTAAAACGTCGATTTTAGGCCGATTTGATGGTTGGGATTTGTAGGCGCCGATCATACAATTCCGTGGGTACCAAAATCGAGTTATTTGGCTAAGAAACGAAGGAGTTATGGGCAAACAGATCTGCAGCGCGATAACTTCGCCTGCAAGATTAAGTTCGCCTGATGAACTTCGCCTTCAAGCGTAACTTCGCCTTCAAGCGTAACTTCGCCTAAGGATAACTTCGCCTGAAGCCAAGTTCGCCTAAGGTTTAACTTCGCCTGAAGCCAAGTTCGCCTAAGGTTTAACTTCGCCTGAAGCCAAGTTCGCCTAAGGTTTAACTTCGCCTGAAGCCAAGTTCGCCTAAGGTTTAACTTCGCCTGAAGCTAAGTTCGCCCGAGGGTTAACTTCGCCTAAAGCCAAGTTTGATTAGAAAATAAATTATAATGCGATGAGTTAAAGTAAGCTAATACTAGGCCACCAGATTAGGTCAGGCGAGTATTGATACGTGTAACTTGTACAGTTAGCCGAGCTCAGTTAAAGAAGAGGTTTACAGCTACCAGAGGAAGAAGCAGAGTCCAGGTGAGTTTCTAGCCCCATTTATGTGTTATGTTTTCGGGGCTGTGTGCATACTCAATGTGATAGTTAATACACTTATCCTAAGAGATAAGTGTATGCCTTATGTGGATAATGTGAAATGTATGAATGATTGCTTGACGGTACGTGAACGATCTTCGGATATTGCACGTACTTTCAGGTTGTAGCGCTTTGTATAAGGTAAGTATGATATGTATGCTTATGTGTATGAATGTGATAAAGTAAATAAAAGAAGGAAATGACGGTTGTATGGTTACGAAAAGGGTACCGAGCCCTAATAATACTCGAGGTATGATGTATGGTTGTATGGTAACGAAGAGGGAATCGAACCCTACTAATATTCGAGAACTAGGGAACCGAACCCTACTAATATTCGAGGAAAGAGGGACCGAGCCCTAATAATACTCGAGGAAAGAGGGTACCGAGCCCTAATAATACTCGAGGAAGGAGGGTACCGAGCCCTAATAATACTCGAGGAATGTAGGGCGTAATGCTCTTTATAACGTAAGATATGAAAGTAAGTTAATACAAAAGAAAATAAGAAAGTATGGAAGTAAGAAAGTACGAATGAAAGGATATAATTTTATGTGTATGTCATGTATGATATATGTGATAGATGTGATTGATTGCATGACGGTACGTGAACAATCTTCGGATATTGCCCGTACTGTCAGGATGTAAATAAAGATATTAATATGGTATGTAATGTGAGGATGATGTATGAACATTATGAATGAAAGCTTGTCGGTACGTGAACGATCTTCGGATATTGCACGTATCGTCAAGGGAAGTGATTAGCTCCTTACATGGATATTAAATAATAACTTATAGATAGTGTTCCTTATATGGATATATATAATGTTCCTTTTATGGAAAGTAAAATGTTCCTTTTATGGAAAATATAGGGTTCCTTTTATGGAAAGTACAGTGTTCCTTTTATGGAAAGTATAGTGTTCCTTTTATGGAAAGTATAGGGTTCCTTTTATGGAAAGTATAGTGTTCCTTTTATGGAAAGTATAGGGTTCCTTCTATGGAAAGTATAGTGTTCCTTCTATGGAAAGTATAGTGTTCCTTCTATGGAAAGTATAGTGTTCCTTTTATGGAAAGTATAATGTTCCTTGTATGGAAGGTATAGTGTTCCTTCTATGGATAGTAAGTGTTCCTTCTATGGAAAGTATACAGAGTGTTCCTCCTATGGAAATTATATATAGTATGGTAATGGTAATGGTTCTTTTAATAGATATTACGTGACGATCCTCCTATGAATATTTATACGAGGTTAAGATAGTAATATGTGTCTTCGGATACGGGAAGAAATATATGGGAATAAATTTGTATGTGTGGTAGCAAGTATGTATGTAGAACAGAAGGGTAACTAGTGAAGTATGGATATGTATCTACGGATATGTATGTATGTGTATGTATTGTATGGCGTTCGATTAACTAGAACTCACTCAGCGTAGCTGACTTTTAGTACGCACGCAGGTGAGCTGATTATAGAGTTAGCATGAGGATGACACACGGCATGGATTGAACGGCTGGCATCTGAAGAAAGAAGTAAAGATGTTTTAAATATAAAGTTTTGTATTATGGTATCAAAGAAAAGATTTAATGTTTTGTAACAAATGATTGATGTTTTATATTCCGCGAAAAGTTTTAATAAACTCTGATTTGAAGAACTGTGTTTATGAGTAAATCCGACGCTAAAGTAGGGTCACCGGGTTCGGGGCCTTACAAGTTGGTATCAGAGCATAAGTTCGAGAGATTTAAGCATCCTACATGCTTAGACTCGAACAGAAAATGGGATTTAAGTAAGAAAAGAAAGAAGATGCCAGTTCAAGAATGCCATGTGTCGCTCAAGCAAAACTCAGTAAAGGTAAGGTGTATGATTAAATGATATATGTTAATGAGAAAGAAAAGATATGTGAACGATAAGGATAGAAGTAATTGATTGTTTGATTTGACTAACTGCTTAAGTAGAACCAGCACAAATAGACTCATAAAGGGAAGCGAATAGGACACGGAAAGCAACGTGATCAGCTAGTCACAGCTGGCCACTGTTATTACCTGTTAGCCTTGCTATCCTTGTACTAAATAGTTCCTTGAGTGATGATGTTTGTGTTGTCCCTTTAAGAATACTGATGGCTGGAGCTGGAGAAGTTGTGGGAACTGGGGGTCGCACTGGACGTCGTGGCAGGCCTCGTCTTGTCCGGCAACCCTCGGCAGAAGAAGCTTCCCACACCGAAGATGAAGGAAGCGCAGCTGGAGGAGACCAGAACAACAACGAAGAAGTTCAACTTAGCCCTGCAGTTCAAGCAGCCATTGTTCAAGCTGTAGTTGCTGCTGTGAAGAACCTGAATCCCGAAGGATCTGCTGGAAGCCGTGAACGAACTGTTGAAGGGGCAGGTGGTAATAATAGAAAGGATGACGAGAGGGAAAGGGGTGACTCGAGTGAGGTAAAGTCTGTGAAAGATGATGATAGGAAGAGGGGCCGAGGCGGTTGCAACTATAAGTCCTTCAAAGGTTGTGACCCGCCTAAGCTGACTGGTTTAGGAGATGCAATCGCTACTCTTCAGTGGATAACCGCCATGGATAAGGTTATCCGCATTAGCGAGTGCCGTCCTGACCAAGCTGTCGGTTATGCCACTCAATCTTTTGAAGATGAGGCTATGTATTGGTGGGAGAGTGTGGAGCAGAGGAAGACCCGTGAAGAGATCAAGGCGATGAGTTGGAATGACCTAAAGGACATGGTGATGAAGAGGTTCTGCGCTGATACAGAAGTTGAAAGAGTGGAGATGAAGTTTCTGAATTTGAAAGCGGGAGAGATGACACAACGGGAGTATACTACTGAATTCAACCGCATGTCTAGGTTGGTACCTGACATGGTGAACACCGAAGCTAAAAGGATCAAGTGTTACGTAAGGGGACTTCCTTGGAATGTTCGCACTTTGGTTAAGTCTAGTAAGCCCGCAACATTTGACTCGGCCGTGGAATTGGCCGAGATGATTTATGAGGACCTTGCCAACTGTGAAGGAGAGAAAATGGAACCGAAGAAAAAGAACCCAACCCCAGAACCAGAGGAAGCCAATAAAGTGGATCCACGCAAAAAGAAGGCAAGGCAATAGGGGTTCACTGCTTGTGAAAAATGTGGGAAGAGACACCCCGGAGAGTGCAGAAAGGGATTAGGTGTTTGCTACAGGTGTGGAAGAGCAGGACATTCCTCTTGGGAATGTGATGATTACCATAGGAGTCACAACTGTGGAGGACGTGGGCACATAGCAAGGGATTGTAAGAAGCCAAAGGGAGGACATGAAGGAGAGAAGAGTGCTTGAAGTTTAACAGATTCCTCCGTATGCTTAGAGAAGACATTCAAGAAGGCTAGATGCTAGCCATAAGCATTAAATCTATGTGTAACTTATTAATGACTCGATGCGTGTTGTTTTATGTTGAAGTCTTGACTGGTGTTTATTAATTATGGTACGAATTGTCTGAATGCATGTTAGTCATGATAAATTGTTGGGTTGTGATAGAGTGACGACTTAGGCTTTAGCATTTAATATGATATAAGACAAAGCCCCTTGAAGATTGAAATGAGACTTGGTACATCGAGGGCTTCATGGACAAGCTACCTTAAATAGCTAATACACATGACCACCTTTCGATGACTGCAAAGTCGGGAGTAAGAAGAGCAACACAGAAAACGAAGGCGATTCAATAAAACGTGTAAATATAAGAAACTTTCCTTTTATAGGAAATAAGTTAGGTTTCGGGGACGAAACCTCTTTAAGGGGGGAAGACTTGTAACATCCTAAAATTTTAATTATAAATAAAGAAAGTTATGTTTAGTGATTTCACGTTGTTAATTATTTAATGTCGAGTAAGGAGGGAGTTGGGCTTAGATTGCGTGAGATGGGTTAAATGAGAATGGGCCTCGGGTCCGTGGGCTTAGAGGGATATAAATATCCCATCCCAAACCCAATCTTTCATTTCCACCTTCTTTCTTCACACACTCAAAACACACACATTCTAACCGATCAAGATTCGAAGCCGAGACCCGAGATTTTGTTGATAGATCTGAGTTGGTAAGGTAAGAACAAATCCAACAAAGCTAATATTACTGAAAATGGTTAGGATTGGATGGGTTAACCGGACCCGAAACCCAAACTGCCCAAATCGGACCCCTAAAACGTCGATTTTAGGCCGATTTGATGGTTGGGATTTGTAGGCGCCGATCATACAATTCCGTGGGTACCAAAATCGAGTTATTTGGCTAAGAAACGAAGGAGTTATGGGCAAACAGATTTGCAGCGCGATAACTTCGCCTGCAAGATTAAGTTCGCCTGATGAACTTCGCCTTCAAGCGTAACTTCGCCTAAGGATAACTTCGCCTGAAGCCAAGTTCGCCTAAGGTTTAACTTCGCCTGAAGCCAAGTTCGCCTAAGGTTTAACTTCGCCTGAAGCCAAGTTCGCCTAAGGTTTAACTTCGCCTGAAGCCAAGTTCGCCTAAGGTTTAACTTCGCCTGAAGCTAAGTTCGCCCGAGGGTTAACTTCGCCTAAAGCCAAGTTTGATTAGAAAATAAATTATAATGCGATGAGTTAAAGTAAGCTAATACTAGGCCACCAGATTAGGTCAGGCGAGTATTGATACGTGTAACTTGTACAGTTAGCCGAGCTCAGTTAAAGAAGAGGTTTACAGCTACCAGAGGAAGAAGCAGAGTCCAGGTGAGTTTCTAGCCCCATTTATGTGTTATGTTTTCGGGGCTGTGTGCATACTCAATGTGATAGTTAATACACTTATCCTAAGAGATAAGTGTATGCCTTATGTGGATAATGTGAAATGTATGAATGATTGCTTGACGGTACGTGAACGATCTTCGGATATTGCACGTACTTTCAGGTTGTAGCGCTTTGTATAAGGTAAGTATGATATGTATGCTTATGTGTATGAATGTGATAAAGTAAATAAAAGAAGGAAATGACGGTTGTATGGTTACGAAAAGGGTACCGAGCCCTAATAATACTCGAGGTATGATGTATGGTTGTATGGTAACGAAGAGGGAATCGAACCCTACTAATATTCGAGAACTAGGGAACCGAACCCTACTAATATTCGAGGAAAGAGGGACCGAGCCCTAATAATACTCGAGGAAAGAGGGTACCGAGCCCTAATAATACTCGAGGAAGGAGGGTACCGAGCCCTAATAATACTCGAGGAATGTAGGGCGTAATGCTCTTTATAACGTAAGATATGAAAGTAAGTTAATACAAAAGAAAGTAAGAAAGTATGGAAGTAAGAAAGTACGAATGAAAGGATATAATTTTATGTGTATGTCATGTATGATATATGTGATAGATGTGATTGATTGCATGACGGTACGTGAACAATCTTCGGATATTGCCCGTACTGTCAGGATGTAAATAAAGATATTAATATGGTATGTAATGTGAGGATGATGTATGAACATTATGAATGAAAGCTTGTCGGTACGTGAACGATCTTCGGATATTGCACGTATCGTCAAGGGAAGTGATTAGCTCCTTACATGGATATTAAATAATAACTTATAGATAGTGTTCCTTATATGGATATATATAATGTTCCTTTTATGGAAAGTAAAATGTTCCTTTTATGGAAAGTACAGTGTTCCTTTTATGGAAAGTATAGGGTTTCTTTTATGGAAAGTATAGGGTTCCTTTTATGGAAAGTATAGGGTTCCTTCTATGGAAAGTATAGTGTTCCTTTTATGGAAAGTATAGGGTTCCTTCTATGGAAAGTATAGGGTTCCTTCTATGGAAAATATAGTGTTCCTTTTATGGAAAGTATAGTGTTCCTTCTATGGAAAGTATAGTGTTCCTTTTATGGAAAGTATAGTGTTCCTTGTATGGAAGGTATAGTGTTCCTTCTATGGATAGTAAGTGTTCCTTCTATGGAAAGTATACAGAGTGTTCCTCCTATGGAAATTATATATAGTATGGTAATGGTAATGGTTCTTTTAATAGATATTACGTGACGATCCTCCTATGGATATTTATACGAGGTTAAGATAGTAATATGTGTCTTCGGATACGGGAAGAAATATATGGGAATAAATTTGTATGTGTGGTAGCAAGTATGTATGTAGAACAGAAGGGTAACTAGTGAAGTATGGATATGTATCTACGGATATGTATGTATGTGTATGTATTGTATGACGTTCGATTAACTAGAACTCACTCAGCGTAGCTGACTTTTAGTATGCACGCAGGTGAGCTGATTATAGAGTTAGCATGAGGATGACACACGGCATGGATTGAACGGCTGGCATCTGAAGAAAGAAGTAAAGATGTTTTAAATATAAAGTTTTGTGTTATGGTACCAAAGAAAAGATTTAATGTTTTGTAACAAATGATTGATGTTTTATATTCCGTGAAAAGTTTTAATAAACTCTGATTTGAAGAACTGTGTTTATGAGTAAATCCGACGCTAAAGTAGGGTCACCGGGTTCGGGGCCTTACATATAATTGCACTGCTTAATTTTCATAGTTAACACATTAATTTAATTTGCACGATAAATTTTCCCAGATAATAAAACCACGGATAATCGTTCACTCATGTTACTTGGTTAATAAATTGGCTTTAGAGCATTGACAATTTGACATTGGAGCCTCCATCTTTATAATTTAAGTATTTAACTACAAAAGTACATGTTTCTTTTAAATATTTTAATTTTCAAACACCTCTCGCATTCGTCCCGTCCCGTCTATAGATAATTCCAGTCACCTACACAACTGGCAATGGTTCTTTACTCTTAAATATTTTAAGAAAATTTGTGGGACCTACCCATCACAACTTCATTTGCACCCTCACCCACCCGCTGCCATGGCACCATCACTGGAAAAATGTAATTAAATAGCAATTTACAGTGCTAGAAAATGTGACTCTATCTGTGTAATTAACTATATATTGTAAGAAAGAATGAAAGATCCAGATCCAACAAGTTACGAGCATTTGTTTACGTTATTAAAAGTCATTTATTTATATATTTATCTTACCAATTTTCAAGGTATTTTTAGGTCTGCCGTAGTTGCTCCAAAAGAGCACATTTTGGTTGAATTTTAGGGTAAGAAAAATGCACTTCTTCTTTATGCAGTTTGGCCCACTTTTTGTGATAGATCATATTTTTTTGGTATATTATTAAGAGGAAAGAATACGATATTACATGCCTAAGCTTAGATGAAAAACTTTTTAAAATTAGTTTGTTTTAATTAAAAACCATCTAGAAGTAGATCATTTTATTTCGTATGTCACCATCAATTCAACGAGTTACATTTCATCTTTCTCCAAATCAATTTGCAGGTAACTTTTGATCATCATTTCAATTGTAACAACCTAATTCTGAAACTAATTCACAAAGAATAAATTGAAATTTTTTTTTTTGTTTTTTGTTTCTTGTTGTTGAACTTGTTATATGCTGGTTATTCTTTGTTCAGTTATTATCTTTTCATCATCCCTTCATTTACATCTGCATCAGTCTCTTCTTTTTTCACTTATTTTGTTTTTTATTCATTTAAGTTTGATTGATTTTAAGGTTAAAAAACATGTATTGATTAAAATTATTTTGTATGTTCTTAGAATAAAGGGTTCCAAGAATTTCTTACCAAACTAAAATTAAAATAGTATTTAGTGTACACTTTTAGAGTTCTTAATCAAAAAGAGATTAATAATAACGTAAGCACTGTATCAAAAGAAAGCAAGAAAAAGTCAAAATATAAAAGCTTCCGTATGTGCGTGACTATTTCATGAAATACATAAATGATTAAATCCATTTGCAACAAGCTGCTACTTTCCGATTGAATCCGTAAAAATCATTTTTGTTTTGCCATTAATATCAACAGTTGCCAGCAAATGGCTTTGGAGAATGATGAATGAAATGTAACTGGCGAATTTAACAGAAAAGAAACCTAAATAAAAGGATTTATCGGGACTTTAATTATATTTAATCAAAACGATGTAGTTTTGAAGAGTTTCCCCCCTAAGCTTAAACGTGCAACAACATCGTATTCACTTTCCTCTAATATAATTTGTACGTTAACTTTCCCTTAGTTATACATACGTGTTATTATCATGAACCACAAACTTTAATTATTGGTAATATAAACCACAATATTTAAAACAATTAAAGTTGAATTGTTAACCCGCGAAAACTGTAAAATAACAAGCCCGACAACCCCTCCATCCTTGCCAGTTTACCTTGTGGTTCTTCGAAATCATAACAATTCAGCACAAAATTTTCATCAAAACCGACCGAATCAAAATCGTAACACCCCTAATCATAAGAGCAAAATTATGTAAATAGGATATATGGTTTAAATATTTTATATTGTTGTATTACTTATAACATTAAATTATAGATAAAGCCACCAAAAGTTGTCAATACTATAATAATAAGTTAGAATAGAATTGTTTTAACACAGAGAATCATATTCTGATGAATTTTATTAACACTTTTCCATATTCTACATTTCTACCACATCATTTCACAAATCACAATTCAACCACTTTGACTTTTTAGTTATCCAAACGAATCCAATGTCTATTCTCCAACTCACTCTCTTCCTCTTCACCTTCATCTTCACAACCATTAACTCATCCACACCTTTCGTAGCACCAATCACCCGAGACGACTCAACTTCACTCTACACCATCTCCATCCTCTTCAAAACACCCCTTCAACCCACCAACTTCCTCCTCGACCTAGCCGGCAAGTTCACCTGGCTCGACTGCTCCTCCTACACCTCCACATCTCACCATTACATCCCCTGTAAGTCAAACCTTTGCACATCACTCGGGTCACTAGCGTGCTCAAATTGTTTTAGACCCTCGGGTCCGGGTTGTCATAATAATTCGTGTGCTTTGTTTCCGGAGAACCCGGTTATTGGGAACAGTGTGTTGGCGCAGGCGTTGGTTGACTCGCTTGGGTTGAGTGTTGTGAGTGATGGTCGGAACGTTGGGGAAGTGGGCTTGGTTCCGAATTTTGTGGTGTCGTGTTCGGATGAATCGTTGTTGCGTGGGTTGCCGGATGGGGTGGCTGGGTTGCTTGGCTTGGGACGGGGTAATTATTCGCTACCGGCACAGGTTAGTTTTATGTTCTATGTTTTATATTTATTAAACCCAGCTTCCGGTGCGCCCATATAATGTATATGTTGAAAAATTACTTTACCGAGTTATGAACCTAATCAGTTTGATACAACGTTATCAAAACTAATTAAAGAAAGGTAGAAGAAGACTGTCCCGTTTTCTGACGTATTAAACGACAAGTAAAATTAAAACCAACCTGGTGATCTTGAAACTTCAAAGACGATTTGAACTGCACGGATGACTCCTGTCCTTAAAGGATTTTACGCGCTTGTATTGCTGTAAGCGACAGCGTAAACTCCCAGGATTTAATGCAGAACTGATCTGGTATTCTAACAGCAATAGAAACCAGAAAACGCGAAGCTGGAAAGAAGAACGAATTGAAGGCAGAAAGCAGAGAGAATTCGTATGTGTTGGTGTGTGTTGAATGAGAAACAGAAACCTATATTTATAGCCTTTGATTCAAGATTTAAAACGAGATAAACTGATATAGAGATATTCCTCTAATTCGAACTGAAACTGATCTTGTTATCTGTAACGAGTTTGAATGAGAAGATAACAGATAATCTGATAACCCCCACCAGTTTCGAATTCAGACTCACATTTATCTCATTTGATCTTTATCTGATACACAAGTTTAACACACTTGACCAGACCCTGGCTAAAAAGAAAAGCTCCTTAGCTCCTAGCGACGATGCGTACGTGCGCCTCAAACGCGAGCTCGCGGCTCGGCTCGGCGCGCGTGTGGACTTAGCCCATTTCTCAACTCACACAACACTTTGTGAACCCATGAAGGTTAATTCCTTATAAACCACTCAACTTTCTTTTACACCACCAATGTGGGACAATGAAAACATACCAACTTGTATGTTAACACTTCAAATTTTCCAACAATCCCCCACCAAGTTGGAATGTTTTCTTTCACTCGGACAGAAGATGTTACTAGGTATCACGGAGATTAAACCCAGTTTAAGTTGATAAACAAGAAGAGACAGATTAGATGGTGTCCTATGGAATTAAACCATTAACCTGATGACCCCCTTCGGTTTACCCCCACACATCACCCGCCAACTTTGCGTTCTCACTGAGCGCGAATATGGCCGTGCGCTATAAATCCTTTTCATGACCCTCTAGAAGATAAACCACTAATCTTCATTTGAAGCGGCACCACCCTTAGATCATATAGGCAAAGTTTTACATCATCCACGTTGCTTGGATGCCTCTAATACTTTGTTAAGAGCTTTAGCTCACCCTAGTTCTCGGCAACGTCGTACTATCATACCTCACATGGATCTATCAAAATCGATAGTACCTTCTATCATTAAATGATTTCGTTATTACCCATTAAACTTGAGAAATAGGAGCACTAAGTTCAAGTTGGGTTTCCATCACTAACGATTCTATTGTGGTTTTAGACCCATGTTTCTCGCGGTATTCACAACCAAATCTCTCGTCAGAGGTTTGGTGAACGGATCAGCCAAGTTCCTACTTGTCTTGACATAGACAACCTTGATGGTACCATTTTCAATCAGTTGTCTCACATAATTGTGCCGAAGACCTATGTGTCTTGACTTCCCATTATACACTGCGTTGTATACTTTAGATAGTGTGGCCTCACTATCACAATACATGGGAATAGACGGCATTGGAACATCCCACAGATGGATGTCACTAAGCAGATCAATAATCCATTCTGCTTCCTTACCAGCAGCAGCTAGAGCTATGAACTCAGCTTCCATAGTTGAGTGAGCAATACACGTTTGTTTCTTGCTTCCCCAAGAAATTGCTCCTCCTGCTAGAGTATAAATCCACCCACTTGTAGATTTAGAATCATCGGTTTGATCAATCCAGCTAGCATCAGAATAACCTTCGAGTATTCTGGAAGAAACAGAGTATGTTAGTTCTAAGTTACTGGTCCTTTTAAGGTATCCAAGTACTCTAACTACTGCCTTCCAGTGTTCTGTTCCTGGATTGTGGGTATACTGACTTAGTTTGCTTACAGCATAAGCAATGTCAGGTCGAGTGCAATGCGTTGCATACATCATACTTCCAATGGCACTCGCATACTCTAATTGAGCCATTGCTCTCCCAGAGTTTACCTTAAGTTTCACACTTGGATCAAAAGGGGTGTTAGACTCTTTGATGTTCAAGTGTTGAAACTTAGTCAGAATTTTCTCTATGTAATGAGATTGACTTAGAGAAATCTGACCTTCAGTTCTCTTCACCTTGATCCCAAGAATAGTATCAACTTCTCCTAGATCTTTCATCTTAAAGTTCGAGGATAAATATTTCTTAGTTTCAGTGATACCTTCAAGGTGAGTGCTAATGATCAACATATCATCAACATAAAGACAAATCACGATTGTATAACAGGATTCACATTTAGTGTAAATGCATCTATCAGCACTATTATGTCGAAACCCGAAAGTCGTCACAGTGGTATCAAATCTCTCATGCCACTGTTTAGGAGCCTGTTTCAAACCATACAAAGATTTAATAAGTCTACAAACTTTGTTCTCTTGTCCAGGAATCACAAATCCCTCTGGTTGCTCCAAATAAATTTCCTCATTTAGATACCCATTTAGAAATGCTGTCTTCACATCCATTTGATGGATGTACAGTCCTTTCAAAGCAGACACCGCTATTAGAGTTCTAATAGAACTGATTCTAGCCACAGGTGCATAGGTATCAAAATAATCGATTCCTTCTCTCTGCCTATACCCTTTAGCGACTAATCTCGCTTTATAGGCAGAGATGGATCCATCTGGATGATATTTCCTCTTGAAAATCCATTTGGATCCAATAGGTTTCTTTCCCTTGGGTAAATCAGCTAACTCCCAAGTTCCATTCCCCATTATGGAATCCATTTCATCATTAACAGCTTCCTTCCACAAAGGAGCATCTCTTGATGACATTGCTTCGCTGAAAGTTTTAGGATCATCATTCAAATTTACAGTGAAAATGACCTCTCTAGTCACTTTCTTTTGAGTTCCCTCAACCAGGTAAGAAAAGAAATCATCTCCATAACTTTTCTCTTTTCTAGCTCTAGTACTTCTTCTAGGTTCTTCAACTATCGGTGAAGGTTGAACGATTTTTCTAGAAGTACTAGAAGCTGTGGTGGGGTTAGAGTTTTCATCATCTCTAGAAAACTTGTCCTCAAAAAATTCCACATCTCTAGATTCTACAGCAGTACCTGATTCGTCATCCAAAAGTCGGTATGACTTGCTATGCGGAGCATATCCAATGAATATACTCTTGAAAGCTCGCTCTCCTAGTTTCATTGTCTTAGGATCAGGTACGCGATAATACGCCAAACACCCCCAAACCCTCAGATGCTCTAGGTTAGGTTTTCTTCCTTTCCACAACTCATATGGACTAGTGGGTATCACACGACTAGTGATCCTATTGTGAACATAACATGCGGTTAACAAAGCTTCCCCCCACATATTTAGTGGTAGACCCGATTGATTTAACATACAGTTAACCATTTCTACCAAGGTTCGGTTCTTTCTCTCAGCCAAACCATTCTGTTGGGGGGTATATGGTGCAGTTCTCTCATGTATGATGCCTTCCTCTTCACAGAATGCATCGAATTTTCGGTTAAAGTATTCTCCGCCTCTGTCCGAGCGAAGAATTTTAATGCGTTTCTCTCGTTGGTTTTCAACCTCGGCTTTATATATTTTAAATGCATCAAAAGCTTCGTCTTTTGTATGCAATAAATAAACATATAAGTATCGGCTATAGTCATCGCAGAAAGTGATAAAGTATCTCTTACCCCCACGGGTAAGAACTCCATTCAGTTCACAAATATCTGAATGAATTAGTTCTAGTAGTGATGTATTGCGTTTATGGACACTTGGAAAAGGTTTCTTTGTAAATTTTGATTTCACACAAGTTTCGCATTTTTCAAAATCTTTATCTTTTAATTTGAGTAAACCTTTAGTTTGCATTTTTCCAATGTTTTTAACATTTGTATGAGCTAAGCGTTTATGCCATAAAGAAATTGAACAAGCGATATAATCAGAAGACATAATTTCATTCAATTCAAAACCAATTACATTGCATTGACCAACACTAGTACTATCACTACCATAGTCACTACTGTCACTATTTCCACTATCACTATCAATTTCATTCCCAAAGCCATCAATCGCAGAAATGTCACTTTCATCCGAATCTTCTTCAGTAATTCCATCTCCAGTTAGGTCAAGACGATACATTCCACTCGTGTTCCTTGCTTGACCCACATAGATGTTATTCAGAGAAAAATTCACACGAAGATTTTGGAGAACCAGCTTGTAACCATTTCGATCAAACTTATCAGCAGAAACAAGACCTTTGGTAACACCCGGAACATGCAACACGTCCTGAAGAGTAACCGATTGACCATCTCTAAAGTTTAGTCGCACCGTGCCTCTACCAAGAACCTTCACATGATGACCATCAGCACACACCACCACTGTTCCTTCAGGAACAGGACCATACGTGAGAAACGAGTGTCGATTCCCACAAACATGAACAGTGGCTCCAGAATCCAGAAACCACCCTCTACATGCAATCACGCGAGTACGTCGAGAAAGCATGTTAACGTTTCCAATACCCACATTGGCTATTAGATTGGTGATTTTCTCAACCTCAACATTGCTTGTAGAACCAATCGTCTGCCCAGATTTCCTCTGAGAGCACTCTCGTGCATAATGCCCGGTTTCTCCACAAACATGACATTTTCCAGACCTCTTTGGTTGATGGTTATTATTCTGATTAGGCTTCTTGAATTCTCTTTTCTTTGGTGCAACAAACTTCTTATTTTTTGATGCCCACTTTCCCTTTTGCCCAGATCCTCCTGCCACATGATTCACACTCGATCCGACTTTACTTCTTTTGTCCCTGTTGCGTGTCTCCTCCTCAATTCGGAGGTGCTTTAACAGTTCATCCAAAGAGTAGTCCTCAGATTTGTGCATCATTCTCTTTGAGAAATCTTTCCAGTTAGGTGGCAGTTTAGCAATAATCACCCCTACTTGGAAGATTTCTGGTAGCAGGATAGAAAGCGCAGTCAATTTGTTAACAAGAACTTGGAGCTCATGCACTTGCTCCAAGATTGACTTGTCATCGACCATTTGGAAATCTAAGTACTTGGAAATAAGGTATTTGTTAGTACCTTCCTCATGTGCCTTGTACTTATCTTCCAAAGCTTTCCACAGTTCTCTAGCATTTGTTACCGGCGCGTACAAATCATAGAGACGATCAGAAAGGGAATTCTTGATGTGACCAAGACAAAGATCTTCAGCTTCCTTACGGATAATTCTTTGCTTAGCCAGATCTTGATTCGGTACCTCTCCAGCCTCAAGAGGAGGGTCTTCAGGAATTTCAGGCAAGTTAGGATCAAGGATATAGTAGAGTTTCAGCACAACGAGCATGAACTTAACCTTGTCCGCCCACCGGGTATAGTTCTGTCCATCGAATCTGTCCAGCTTGACAAACTCTTGGTTCATGAATCTCAGATTAGCTGTTGGTAGTTCAGCGTCCATATTTCTGGTGATTAAAACACAGAATAAAATCCTTTAAGAATGTTGAAAAATTACTTTACCGAGTTATGAACCTAATCAGTTTGATACAACGTTATCAAAACTAATTAAAGAAAGGTAGAAGAAGACTGTCCCGTTTTCTGACGTATTAAACGACAAGTAAAATTAAAACCAACCTGGTGATCTTGAAACTTCAAAGACGATTTGAACTGCACGGATGACTCCTGTCCTTAAAGGATTTTACGCGCTTGTATTGCTGTAAGCGACAGCGTAAACTCCCAGGATTTAATGCAGAACTGATCTGGTATTCTAACAGCAATAGAAACCAGAAAACGCGAAGCTGGAAAGAAGAACGAATTGAAGGCAGAAAGCAGAGAGAATTCGTATGTGTTGGTGTGTGTTGAATGAGAAACAGAAACCTATATTTATAGCCTTTGATTCAAGATTTAAAACGAGATAAACTGATATAGAGATATTCCTCTAATTCGAACTGAAACTGATCTTGTTATCTGTAACGAGTTTGAATGAGAAGATAACAGATAATCTGATAACCCCCACCAGTTTCGAATTCAGACTCACATTTATCTCATTTGATCTTTATCTGATACACAAGTTTAACACACTTGACCAGACCCTGGCTAAAAAGAAAAGCTCCTTAGCTCCTAGCGACGATGCGTACGTGCGAAGTGCGCCTCAAACGCGCCCATACGCGAGCTCGCGGCTCGGCTCGGCGCGCGTGTGGACTTAGCCCATTTCTCAACTCACACAACACTTTGTGAACCCATGAAGGTTAATTCCTTATAAACCACTCAACTTTCTTTTACACCACCAATGTGGGACAATGAAAACATACCAACTTGTATGTTAACACTTCAAATTTTCCAACAATCCCCCACCAAGTTGGAATGTTTTCTTTCACTCGGACAGAAGATGTTACTAGGTATCACGGAGATTAAACCCAGTTTAAGTTGATAAACAAGAAGAGACAGATTAGATGGTGTCCTATGGAATTAAACCATTAACCTGATGACCCCCTTCGGTTTACCCCCACACATCACCCGCCAACTTTGCGTTCTCACTGAGCGCGAATATGGCCGTGCGCTATAAATCCTTTTCATGACCCTCTAGAAGATAAACCACTAATCTTCATTTGAAGCGGCACCACCCTTAGATCATATAGGCAAAGTTTTACATCATCCACGTTGCTTGGATGCCTCTAATACTTTGTTAAGAGCTTTAGCTCACCCTAGTTCTCGGCAACGTCGTACTATCATACCTCACATGGATCTATCAAAATCGATAGTACCTTCTATCATTAAATGATTTCGTTATTACCCATTAAACTTGAGAAATAGGAGCACTAAGTTCAAGTTGGGTTTCCATCACTAACGATTCTATTGTGGTTTTAGACCCATGTTTCTCGCGGTATTCACAACCAAATCTCTCGTCAGAGGTTTGGTGAACGGATCAGCCAAGTTCCTACTTGTCTTGACATAGACAACCTTGATGGTACCATTTTCAATCAGTTGTCTCACATAATTGTGCCGAAGACCTATGTGTCTTGACTTCCCATTATACACTGCGTTGTATACTTTAGATAGTGTGGCCTCACTATCACAATACATGGGAATAGACGGCATTGGAACATCCCACAGATGGATGTCACTAAGCAGATCAATAATCCATTCTGCTTCCTTACCAGCAGCAGCTAGAGCTATGAACTCAGCTTCCATAGTTGAGTGAGCAATACACGTTTGTTTCTTGCTTCCCCAAGAAATTGCTCCTCCTGCTAGAGTATAAATCCACCCACTTGTAGATTTAGAATCATCGGTTTGATCAATCCAGCTAGCATCAGAATAACCTTCGAGTATTCTGGAAGAAACAGAGTATGTTAGTTCTAAGTTACTGGTCCTTTTAAGGTATCCAAGTACTCTAACTACTGCCTTCCAGTGTTCTGTTCCTGGATTGTGGGTATACTGACTTAGTTTGCTTACAGCATAAGCAATGTCAGGTCGAGTGCAATGCGTTGCATACATCATACTTCCAATGGCACTCGCATACTCTAATTGAGCCATTGCTCTCCCAGAGTTTACCTTAAGTTTCACACTTGGATCAAAAGGGGTGTTAGAGATAAACTGATATAGAGATATTCCTCTAATTCGAACTGAAACTGATCTTGTTATCTGTAACGAGTTTGAATGAGAAGATAACAGATAATCTGATAACCCCCACCAGTTTCGAATTCAGACTCACATTTATCTCATTTGATCTTTATCTGATACACAAGTTTAACACACTTGACCAGACCCTGGCTAAAAAGAAAAGCTCCTTAGCTCCTAGCGACGATGTATCTCATTTGATCTTTATCTGATACACAAGTTTAACACACTTGACCAGACCCTGGCTAAAAAGAAAAGCTCCTTAGCTCCTAACGACGGTGCGTACGTGCGAAGTGCAAAGTGCGCCTCAAACGCGCCCATACGCGAGCTCTCGGCTCGGCTCGGCGCGCGTGTGGACTTAGCCCATTTCTCAACTCACACAACACTTTGTGAACCCATGAAGGTTAATTCCTTATAAACCACTCAACTTTCTTTTACACCACCAATGTGGGACAATGAAAACATACCAACTTGTATGTTAACACTTCAAATTTTCCAACAGTATATATGTGTGAATCTTTGGTGGATAAAAGTGAAATTGCATTAATTTTGACGTTATTTTATAATCTCGTGAAAATAACGTTAAAAGTGGTGGAAGGTTAACCTGGTGACGTTGATAGCCGAAAGACAATGATACACACCAATCAGCCGGTGTTCCGGTGGTTGAGTGTTATACGCCTTATGTCCAAAGCTTGATGTAAAACTAATATCGAGCCGGGGGTCTCACCGGAAGCAGCCTCACTCCATTCCTACGTTACAAGGATGATGATTTATATTTATTGTGTTTGCCGGTGTTTGAGTTTGAGTTTAGAGAATAGAGATAAGAGTAAAGTTGGGAACTTTTGTCTTTCTTGCTTTTATCGTTTGCACTGTTTTTATGGCTCTTTTGACTCCACTGCTACTTTCGAAAAGTATAGGTCTGATCAAAATAGGTAATTACAAGTTTTTTTTAATCATTATTATTAATATTGATGTATTGAAGAATATCAAATAGGTAATTAGAGTATTCTTATCCCACATTCTATTTCTAAACCAAAAATTACACTAAAGTCATTACATTTTCTCTTTTTATTTCAATTAAATAATACTTTTTATACATTTTATTATTACTTTTTCTCTTTCCTTCACTCATAACCACTTTTAAAATATATTAAAAAATTATAGGGGTTGAACAGTAACTTTTCAAATATACAGAAAAATCACTACTTTTTCTAAAATATAAAAACTCAACAACCTGAATCACTCTTTAAATTATAAAAACATCCCTTACATTAAATGAGAGGTTGAATGAGAATGCTGGCATTTGACATTTTAGGTCAAAGATTTAAAAACCTACCGACGGTGTCAGTTGGTGTGTTTGGTGGATGTTAAAAAGTATTAAATATCAAATAATGTTCTTTAACATGTTTGAAGATGGAGAACTTTTGTTAGGCCATGTGTAGTGTAGGAGTTATTTTGGGGGCTATATTTAATGCGAGACGTCACGTCAACAAAGACAATTTTTACTATAGTATGTAGTGGTTAATTTGTAGTTCAAAATCGCCCAATAATAATAACAATATTATTATTTTCAAGTTGAACGGTGACATGTATTTGTTCCCCCCCAAACAAAATCACTTAGGGGGGCGGTGTGGATTTGACTAGGTGATTTCAACAAAATACCCACTTTGACTAAAGTTTTTCGAAAGTGTTAATATTTAGTGATTGAGCTGACGGGTTGAAAGCCAACCATGCACGGCCAGTAATGACGTTAGTTTTTCCCATTAGACCGTCCGTAGTCAACCAAATTATTAGGTGTTTTATGCCAAAACGCCGGACACCCCCCCGGCCATTTTGCAGTTGGATCTATCATGGCCGGCTGAGACCCTGTGCAACATGGGCGACCGGCCGGGGCACAAGATTTTATATATATATATATATTTTTTATCAAAAAAAAATATGTATATTTAATGTTTTACCCTATATAATTATACAATAACTAGTTTGGTTTAGTGGCAAAGGGGCATGACTCCCAACCAAAAGGTTGTAGGTTCTAGTCTCACTTGATACAAATTTACGCTTATTTTTATACCAAAAGTTTTTACAGAACATAAATCATAACCAAGCAAGCTCATATAAAAATTGAATTGTTTAAACCAAAGAAAAAACCAATTAAATAAGGCCTAAATTTTTTTTTGCTTATATTATTTCGTTACTTGTTAGGGTCTATGGGCCTTTTTATTTCGCCTCGGTCAAGGCATATAAATTCTCGGAGACGGCCCTAGGATCTATCCTCAAATATGAGCGTAGCGCCAATTTTTCTATGGGCATTTTTGAAAACAATAGTTAAATGGTATTTTGAATCCTCAACGAAAGTAACGTTTGAATCTTTCTGTCACAGGTTAGTACCGTCTATGCATCACCCAACCTGTTTGCAATATGCCTTCCCGGTCTAGCAAGCGCATCATCCGGT
This sequence comes from Bidens hawaiensis, assembly GCF_021521415.1. Classification (NCBI taxonomy): domain Eukaryota; kingdom Viridiplantae; phylum Streptophyta; class Magnoliopsida; order Asterales; family Asteraceae; genus Bidens; species Bidens hawaiensis. Next base: position 314,473 of record NW_027492645.1, read on the forward strand.
GCAGCCTTCTTCAACACCGGCGGTCCATACTATTTCTTCCCGGATAAAGACCTCTCAAGCCACCTTATCTACACTCCACTCATTCTAAACCCCATTGGATTCACCGTTATAACCTACTCCGGTCACCCCTCCGACGAGTACTTCATTGGAGTCACCTCAATCAACATTAACGGCAAACCCCTCGAGTTTAACCATTTGCTATTAACAATCGACGAAAATGGCTTTGGTGGAACCAGACTGAGCACTGTCACGCCTTACACCACGTTAGAGACATCAATCTATAACGCCTTTATTCAAGCGTTTGTGAGCGAATCTGCTGCGTTAAACCTCACTGTGACGGATCCTGTGAGTCCGTTTGAGGTGTGCTATGCTGCGGGTGATGTTTATAGCACGCCAATAGGGCCTGCATTCCCGACGATTGATCTTATGATGCATAGTGAAGATGTGTTTTGGAGGATATTGGGAGCTAATTCTATGGTGAGTGTTGCAAGGGAAGAGGGTGACTTGTGGTGTCTCGGGTTTGTTGATGGAGGTGAGACGCCGAGGAGTTCGGTGGTGATTGGAGGGCATCAGCTGGAGGATAACTTGTTGCAGTTTGATCTTGTGTCGATGAGGTTAGGGTTTAGTTCATCTGTTTTGGTGCATGGTACAAATTGTGCGAGCTTTAACTTTACTATTTAATGATGATCTGGTGTGTCCTAGGAAATTGATGTATTGTTTTTTAGATGTTTGTTAGTAGGCTACGTTCATTTGATGTTTCTTTGATCAAAATGATCATATTTGAACACCAAGGCTTTGTGAATTGTGACACATGCAATTCAAATGCAATATTTTTAATGGGACAACTACTTTGTGTATAAGTCATAAAATACAAACGATTTGATAATGCCATGTGATAAAGCTTTTTTGGGACATTTTGTCAAACATCTCTTAATTTCCACCACGGAAGTCAGCATTAGCAAGCATTTAATTCCAATACACCTACTTTAGGATGGGCAGGGCACCCTACTGTTGCGAGGATCCGAGTTGGGCTAGTGAGTAAAGTTTTAAAGTCTACTACTCCGTGAAGAATGTGACTTTCTTGCTTTATGTTGGGAATACGTATGGACCCTTACTTTGAATAATTACTTACGATCATCCATGCCAGGGAGCACCTGTGTTACCTGCTTCAAAGTGTTAGGAAACATACATGTAATTTTTCAAAGTTATGGACCATACGTGAAGTTCGTGCAAACCACAATCATACTGCCGCGTTTGTATGAATGTTGAATCTACTATGTTGGGAATACGGATTGACTCTCTTGAGTCTGACTTCGGTTCGCTATTTCCCTATTCGGTATTACTAAACGGACTGATCCAAAACCAAGACCCAATTTATAATTAGCCCAATAGCTGAAATCCAATTTATTATTCCTGGCCTACTATTAGTGCATTGGGCCAGACAACTAATGATTGGATATTTGGATGTTTTGGGGCCCTCTTTATTTCTAATTTTGCATTTAGCCAACACCACTTATTATTGTTCCAAACTTATATATATTTTAATGACTGTATGTTAGCTAGTTACATTTAAGCAATAGTTGTAAAAGTCGGATTCCAAGACCTTGGAATCGGCGATTCCAAGGTACTCGGACATCAACCTTGCCGCTTTTTCCCAACTCGGCCACCATTACTCGTCAAGGTCCAACTCGGTCAAAAGTCGGAGTACTCGGCCTATACTCGGGATTACTCGGCCTCCAAGGTCAACTCGGCCACAATTTTTTTAGTAAAATGCTAAAAATAACAACAAAATATGAAAATTTTTGAATTATGTTTTTTTTTCATATGAATTATGTTTATTTTAATGTGAATTATGCTTGTCATAAATATAACCAATAATTATTTTATGTTATGTTTATCTTATCCGAGTACAAGCCGAGTACTCTGAGTACTCCCTCCAAGGAGGTCAGTCGCCTAGGGACCACTTAACGAGTTTTACAACATTGATTTAAGCGATATAGCATTTGTAATTTATGGTCCTGGTCGAGAATGGGCCCTAAAAGGGCGGCCGAGGCATGCATGGACTCTAGTCGGGGCCATAATAAAATAAAATAAAATGTAGCAAGCTAACATATACATTCGTCAAAATATAACTTTCAAAAAATGAACTTTGACGTCACAATTATAAATTTTGTTAAGTTAATTTGTAAAACATTTTTTTTTCAACCAGTTACAAAAACTTTTTATGTAATTAATAAATGTTAATTTATTTAAACTGTATTTAGGGAAAAAAAGCATATCTTTTAAGGCATATCAGTTAACAATTACTTAAGTAGAAGCTTTTAAGAAAAAAGTTTGTTTAGAAGATTATTATTAGAAAATGTATAATTTTATCGATTATGTCGGTCTCAACTCGATATTAAAACATAATAAACTTAAGATATCGATGAAGCTTATAAGTTAAAAAGATAAAAACTTGCTATTCCCACTTTGGTGCGGTACGTGGTAAGGTGATTTGGGTGTAAAATAGATGGTCAAGAATTCAATCCTCATAGTGTACTACATTTAGCTGCTAAAAAAATAATAATAAATAAAAAAAACTTAAACTATATTCATAATTAATTTCATATTAAAGCTAATTGCATTCTTGTTAAATTTATTTGGTTAATTAATGATACAACTATTTATAACTAAATATGTAATAAGTAGATATAATAAAAGTTATATTAAGTTTTAAAAATAAATACATACACTTTTAATATCATTCATGTTTAATATGTGAAAGAGGCGGGGATACAAAAGAGGAAGCTATGCCATGTGTCTTAAGATTTTTGTTTATTATTATAAATGCTACATTATCAAGAAAATAAGACATCTTATCATATACCTTAACTATTTTATCACCCAACTAAAATAAAAACGACCATTTGTTACGGAAATGACCCTTAAATAAATAGAGAGATATTTAGGTAGACATTTGCTAATATAAAAACTAATATTAAAAAGACTTAAGTTTTATTTTGTTTATATGTTACTTTTTTTGGTTTATATGTTAACGTTTTTTTCAGAAAAATCTGCGTAAAGTATAAAAGAAAACGCAACAAATAATATTAGTTAATTAAATAGTGTTTATTTCTAAATTGTTGTAAACTGTATTTTATGATAAGTTTGTATTAATAGTACATGATAAGTACGTCAAATCTTATTTTAATTATTTATTAAATATTTTAGTAATTAATTATCCGTGTAGAAATGTGTATAGAGGTTTCAAACTAGTAATCTATACTCGATACTCTCGACATCACACAACAATATTAGCGGTATGAACAAGATTTTATAACCGACTTTGACTATGGAGTTAGCATTAGCTGTCAGATAAATGCATCGTATTCGTAATTCGTTCGCACATCACAATATAGTATTACCAACAGTTAAAAATAGTATGTGTTCTTGATTATTCAATTCCAACTCCTCAATATCACATGTTACCAACACCTTAAATTAGAATGTGGTCTCCATAATTAGCCACAATCAATTTTGAAACTCACCTACACCACCTTCGCTCATCGGAAAACTCCAACCACAGCCGCAATCTACCGTCACCTTTATGGCTATATAACACTCTCATTCACATCCTCATTCCTCAATATGCAGCTGTTAATCAAACACACATCAATGTCGATTTCGGTCTTCTACTTACTGTTTTTATTCGTATCTCCTTCGTTTTCGGCCTTCGTTGCACCCATCACAAAACACCATGTCCACAACACTCCCTTTTATACACTAATGGTTCAACTTAAAACCCCTTTGGAGCCAACTTTTTTGCTACTTCACGTCGGCGCCACCTTCACCGCGGTTAACTGCCGACGGAACTACACCTCTGCCACCTCCCGCCCCGTCCCATGCAACTCCTCTCTATGCCATTCCCTCCAATCCAATCGATTTATCGGTAAAGTTAAAACTCTTAAGCAGGCCAGGCCCGGCCCAAGGGGAGGGCGGGGAGGGCAACGGACTCAGGTCCACTCTCTCAAGAGGCCCATAATGTTAAAAAAAACATATATTTTATATATAATTTTGTTTTAACACAAAAGCCCACAAAATGACTCTTTAGTTGAATGAGTATAATTCCCACAATTAGTGTTTTTTTTAATAGAAAAAAAACTTTTATTTTATGTGTCATTTTAATAACATTTTATTATTATTTGTTTGTTTTGGGCTTTTGAAAGACAACCTTATTAATTAGTAAAATTGTAAAATTATCTACAATATAATTGAGAACTCGATTTCAGGAGCCCGTTTTTTTACTCGTCCTAGGCCCCAAAATTTAATGGGTTCTTAGAGACGGTCCTGCTTTTATGTGTGTGTTACTAGTGGTGTAAATGAGTGTTTTTTCTTTCAACGACGATGAAAGACTTGAACCTAAAATCTCCCAGCCTCTTAGTGTTTTAAAAGTTTTGTCTTTTTCAATGGGCCACCAACTTCATTTCATTGACATGTAAATGTGTTTTATATTAATAATTGTTAATTAGTGTTTGTACAAACGATATTACATGCTAAACTCATATTTGCATAATACGAGGCGAGATCTGGTAGAAATTAAATTAAAATATCAAGCCTACAGTAATCGAGTAATGATAATTAGTCTACAAATTAAGCTACAAAATTGAAGTTAAATAATAACAGTTTCTCTAGTTCAAAACTTGTACAATAATAATTATTCTAGTTTATTTAGTTATTCATATGTTGCTTATATTAAAAGTTGTTTGTATTTAATCCTAACACCACATAATACTATCTCTGAGATTTGTCTAAATACATTGTGTCTAATAGGTAACAAGTGTGATATTGCCACCGGGAAGGCTGCGGTTCCTGGTGGTTGTGTGATCACACCTCATCCCTCGTTCGCCTTGGTTGACTCGCTCGCAATACCAGCCACAGACGGACGCAACCCTGGCCAACTCCATACGTTTTCCGAGTTCGTTTTCACTTGCTCAGACGAATCATCACGATTAGTAAAAGGCAATGCTAAGAATGTGGTCAACGGTTTAGCAGGTTTAGGGTTTTCGAATTATTCACTCCCGGCGCAGGTTAGCACAAGCTCGTCAGTTTTCGCACTTTGCGTGTCTGGGTCGCCTTCAGCTCCCGGTGTAGCGTTCTTCAGCTTATCCAAGCCATATTATTTCCTACCAGGAATCGACGTCACTGATTATCTTTCGTACACTCCGTTCTTCTCATATCATAACGGAATAACTAACAAAAAAACAAGCAAACAGTTGGAAGACAGTTATTTCATCAAAGTCAAATCAGTCAACGTCAACGGAAAACCGATAATAATACACCAAAAACTCCTAACTACCATGATCAGCACAACGAACCCGTACACCGTGCTAGAGAGATCAATCTTTAGAGCCGTAGTCAATTCGTTCAAGAAAGAATCACGAATCATGAAGCTGAAACTTATTAAGCCAGTCAAGCCGTTCCGCTTATGTTACGAAGCTGATGGGCTTTTAGAAACCCATTTGGGCCCAACTGTGCCGTCGTTTGAGCTTGTGATGCAAAACGACGTAGTTTGGAGGGTTTTTGGGAAGAATTCGATGGTCAGGATTGTGGACGAGGGTTTGGATGTATGGTGCTTAGCCATGGTTGATGGAGGCGTTGGATCGGTTCCGGCAATGGTGATAGGAGGGCATCAGTTGGAGGATAATTTGCTTCAGTTTAATTTAGGGACTAAGACTTTAGGGTTTAGTTCTTCACTTTTGCAATATAAGACTATGTGTGCTAATTTCAATTTTAGCACAAATGGTGCTATACAGGCTTTTTAGTTAAGTTCATATTTATGTAACAATTTTACCTTTCCAAATGCTAAGTGAAATTAAGATTTTATACAAAGTCTGATATGTTATAAACTTGATATGTTTAAAAATTATAAGTTCATGTTTGTGTATGAGTTTGTAGTTAATAAAGTTGGATTAAAGTTGGTCCCAAAGTCCAAACTGCATTTGGAATTAACATAATGCACAAATTTACATAAATGACAATAGCATTAATGTTCAAGTTTATGAGAGGGAGAGTTGTACATATAGCAATATACTCATTTTAAACATATAGTTGAACTGAAAAGACTTAAAAAGTTATAAAATATTTTAAAACTACTTTTTTCTCCATGGTGATATATAAAGGAACAACATTTTTACTGTCTATTACAAAAAGAAGAGCGGCTTATGACGTTGTCCTAAGTTCTCTTCATTTACCAGATGTTCCACGACCATATGTCGAAGAGATGAGCTCAACAAGCAACGGTAGCTGAAACGACACATACAAGGCAACTGGAAGACATGTTATTGCAAAAACCAGGATCATAATCCACGAGCACCCTAGCGCAAACATAATATACAGTGTTGCAATCAACATGGTTGCCACAGACAAGAATAACATCGCAAGTCCTTGTATTAATGTCTTAGGTATGTTGTGGAGAAAATCCTCATATGCATAGCGTGTTGTGTCAAAGGATCGAAACAGCAACAAGACGGTGGCAGATGTGATCAATGACGTCACATCCAAGACAGCATTAAGATGAAGCTCGACTTGGTTTCGTAAACTGCTTTATCAGTATCTCCATTGTTTCTACCTGGTATAGTAAAGGCCGCCACTAAAGCTACTGCAAAAATAAATGCAGCAGTTATTGTGTACGAACGAGCTGCCTTTTTCACCCATACTTCAGCTTCTTGTCTCAAATCCTTGTGTTCTTTTTTAAACAACATAAATGGTGTTTCTTGTGCTAAGTTCTTAACGGTTATCTCCTCTGGACGCACAAAAGCTCTCACTTCCTGTAAGTCGACACGATGAAACATATAAAGTTCAAACTAAGTTTACTTTTTGCTTATAAAAAATTAAATTACTTTCACCTCAAACCATTGTAAATCCCTCTGCATTTGTAATGCTGCAGCGGCACCAGTAACCACATCTTGACTACCTCTAAATAGCTTTCCAGCCACGTGCAAGAGGTTATTTCCATCGTTGTCTGGAGATGCAACATGAAAATACTTGTCTGGAGGCAATTGGTGCTTCAAAACGTTGTATGAATTTTTACAGTGGAACATTATTGAGTGCCAAACAAGTGAAAAACCAAAACTATGTGTGGCCCAAACTACCTGTGGACAAATTTCGGTAATCTGCTCTATCACCTCTGGTGTATCGTTTAACATACCCGCAAGAGATGCAAGATAAAGTTGTTCAACGTGATTAGACTTCGATTTAACGATTACTTCACACATAATCTTGAGTATCGCAAGAGCTAATGTGTGTTCCACTTTGTCCCAATGAAGTTGCTTGATATGCGGCACTAGAAAAATATGAAAAGGAAAAAATAAAACTTAATCTAGAATTTACATAATACAGTAGTCTTACCCTACAGTGATCAAAATTTATATGAAGCCTTGGTTAAAAGATATACCAACAAACCAAGTTCAGTTATATTTTTTAATGATCGTTTATTGTATTTTTGTAGAAACTAATGCAATGGAAAGATAAACTAGAGCCCATCTTTTCCCTTAACAGCAAACAACACACAAACACCCCTTCACAATCCTACTAATAATATCATACTTACCAAGTAGTACTGCAAACTCCCAAAATCTGGCATGAATCCTCTCGATGACTGCACAGAAACCAGATTTAGTTATAAATACAGGAAAATATAAAAACAAGCTAAATTACTTTTTCATAAGCTAAATAAAACAATAAGAACCAAAAAAATATTCCAAAAAAGCAAGCTATACATTATTTAGTTGGCCTTAGTTAAAATATAACTAAATTACTTCTTCATAAGGTCCCACTGCATTGTGACAGGAACCAATTAATCGCTATCAATGAGCTTACAGAGACCACCCAATTGCTTGCTAACCAATGATATAAGAATGCATAAAATGTAATTTGCACTAGGTAGGCATTAATATATGATGAGTTAAAATTTTGATGATAATTAACTAGAATATTCAGTTTACTAAGACATAAAGGTCATTTGTTTATGTTGAGGGCTATACATTACTA